>NC_058102.1:15164015-15467045 GCF_020171115.1 Neogale vison | reverse complement strand
CATAATAGAAGAGCTATCACAAGATAGTTTTTGAGTAGTTTCCCAGTGACTTAATTATCCAAATAATAATTGCTAATAGAGGGGCACCTGAGGGACACCTGGTGGCTCAGTGGGTTGAGCCTCTGCCTTCGACTCAGGCCATGATCTCAGAGTCTTGGAATCGAGCCCCGCATTGAGCTCTCTGCTCAATGGGGAGCCTGCTTCCCCCTTTCTTTCTGCCTGCCTCTCTGCCTACATGTGATCTGTCTGTCTGTCAAATAAATAAATAAAATCTTTTTAAAAAATAATAATTGCTAATAGAATTTAAAAGACTAGCTCACTGTGGTCTAACATGATGAGTAAAGTTTTCCTTACTCATACTATCTATAGCTGTTCTCCATCCTCATCCAGACCTCTGGTCTCCTGGTGATTCCCCTTTCTCCTACCTATGAGCCCTCTATGGGTTTACCTTCTTTCCTTTGTATTCTAAAGCATTGGTTCATCATTTCAACCTATCTGTGTGCCTTCATTGTCATGTCTTGCTAGTCTTGAAGCACCCAACCCCAGATCTGTCAGACCACCTTCTTTTTCTACTTCTAAACTCAGGCTGCTCTGATCTGTGGGACAGTTTTACCTAACCCAACAGTTTGATCCATCCTCTCCACTGCATTTAGAGTTGTTTCTCAAAAAAGAAGATCTCTGCTTAGAATCCTCGTTGGCTCCCCTCTCTATGTTCAAGAGTAAACTTGTATTGTCATTTTGCATTTATTAATAATCTGCCTCCTTATCAGGGAAATCTATGTTTCCCTGGCTTCTGTACCTTTTTCTTTGCCAGAATAACTCTGGTTTAAGGTCATCAGTAACCCATCTGGCTATAACCTACATCTTATCATGGCAGTCCCCTTTATAATACTCCTGCCCCACTCCCCACAGACATACATGTACTTTTCTGGTCTCGTTGTCTACCAAGGCCCCTCCCTGCTTTGTCCTTTGCTTTACATGGTATACTTAGGGCCTAGCACAAGGCATATTAAGTATTTGTTGAGAATGAAGTGAGGTTTAAGCTAGTCTTAAAGAATGAGAATATTCTTCTAGGCAGGAGAACCCATGGCCAAACACAGAAAAGAGTTTGTGTCTATGGCGTATTTAGAGAACAATAACCAGGTCACTATGGGTTAAAAAGCTATGCTTTGCTGAGAGCAGCATTCAGGAGTCTTTACATCATATCTTATCCAGAGTTTTCTGGACACTTCTCACCTGCAGTGGCTCCAGTCTTCTCTTAACTATCTGGTTCTTCTACTGTTCTCGAATTTTATCTACTTGGGCTTTAGAGCCATGGCTCCACCAGAATGCTTATTACTAAGGTCACTAGTGACTTCCATTTTGCAAAACCCAGTGGACACTTCTTGTCATCTTACTTGATCTGTCCCACATCATTTGACAGCCCACTTTTGCGTATGTACTTTCTTCCAGGATACCATACTATCCTGGTTTTCCTCCTACCTCACTAGTTGTAATTTTTTCCTCAGTTCCTCAGCTTCTAGACAATAGAGTGCCCCAGGTTCAACCCTCACAGTTTTTTAGTTCACATGCATTCCCTTCCTAATTTAATCAACCTTTTGTCTTCAGAAAAATACAGATACATTCAGACAGATACATTTAGATAGATGTATCTGCTAATGATCCCTCAGCTTCTATCTCTAATCCAGATCTCCCTCTCCAAACTTGACTCTTGCCACTAATTTCCTATTAACATCTCCCCTTGGAAGTCTAATAGATATCCCAAATTTAACATATCCAAAATTAAATTCTTAGTCTTCCCCTGAAAAGCTGCTTCTCCTGCAGTGTTTTCCATTTCAGTTTATGGCAACTCCAGCTTTCCACTTGCTAAGGCTTGAACTTGGATTCTCACACTTCACAACTGGCCTGTCAATGTCTTTCAAAATGTATCCAGATATAACCGCTTCACTATTATCATCATATTCAGTCACCTGAATTTTATAGTGATACACTGATTCTTCTCACCTTTGATGTCCTGCCATTCTTTTCTCAATGCAGTAGTCAGAATGGCCCTTTTTAGGTAAATCAGAGTATATCACCATGAAAGACCCTACAGTGGCTCCCACTTCACTGAGCAGAAAATTAAATTTTAAGAGGCTGCAAGACCAATCTGTCCATACCTGATCTCCTATCCTCCTCCTTTTCCTATATATATAGTGGTTTGGCAAACCAACTTCACAGTTCTTCATTTATGCCACTGCTTCTGCCTTGGATCCTTTGCTCTTGCTTTTCTTTCTGAAATGTTCTTTCCCCACATTGTGACATGGCTCACTACCTCACTTCATTTCTTTGCTTAAATGACACCATTTTAGTGAGGTCTAGCCTAATCACTCTATTCAAAATTATAACCCACCTGTTCTATCTTACTTTCCTGGGTTTCTCCGCCAGGCCGCTTATCACCTTCTACCATGCTATTCAGTTATCTTATTTCTTTTGTTTACTTTTCATTGACTGTCCTCTCCATGCTGGAAAATAAGCTCCCCAAAGGCAGGGATTTGTCTCTTTTCTTCATAAAACAATGCCTGACACAAGTAATAAATAATTACTGAATCAAGCTAAATTTAGGAATTTACATCTTTTGGAGGAAGTCTTTTGGAGGTCTGAAGTTTCATTTAAGTAAGTTTTCAGCCATAAAGAAAAGATATGCGAGCCCTAAATAAAGAAGATATATTTGAACCAGGAAGATTTGTTCATGGCTATAGGTCTCCATGTACCATTATCATGTCCCTCATTGTCATTTGGTATTAAATTATGTTTAGTCCAATGATTGATACAGGACTGATTTTTAGATTGCCTCCCCTCCCCCACAACTAACAAGGCTTTAATCAGGGCATTAAGGAGTTCTAAATAGGCATTGCTTTTGAATCTGCATATCAGGAGGGGTCTGGGAGCATGAGTAGGAGGATGTCATGTCCCAGTGATTAATGATCTCTAGGAAGCTGAAAAGGGGAGAGTAATATACACAGTATTTCTACCCCCTGGAGTAGGAATGCAAACACCATTGTGTGGATCTGTGCATAGTCACTGACTTCCTGGTAGCTGGAGAATTTCATACACTCTTCTACCACAAATAAAACTGTCAGAGAAGTGACAGAGCTCAAAAAGCGGGCCTTCCTTACTTAAAAAGAATAGCTCAAACACAGTGAGCCAGAAAATTAATTTTGTAGTTGTTTGGAAACCCAGTTGTTTAATAAGAAAAGTAAAAATGGGAACTTTCCTTGAAAAGCCTAAAACCTCCAAATATTTGTTGAATCAAACTCTACATTTGGTTTCTTAAATTTACCAGATTCCTAGAAACTGCTTATTTTAAATGAATTTAAAGGGAAACATTCCTTTGTAATGAAATGCATCGTTTTAAACTTTTCGGTGTGGTCTCTATGGTGGATTTAGAGAATTATACTGTCAGTGGACTTCAGTGCCTATTGCCTTATGTGTTGAAAAAAAATCCTAACATTTCAAAATGGTTTATATAGTTGTAGAAAGTAATTCTATGGTAGAGTTCTTTTGTTTTATTTGTTTTCATCCCCAGTGAATTTGTAATATTTAATAACAGTTTCCAAATGCTTAAGTCAGAAGTGAAACATTTTTAAGTCTAGATAAGGAACTACAGATGTTTGCAAAAATTTTTAAAAGAAAGTTTGTGGGGAAAGCATTGTGTTTCAACGAATTGTGATTTTTTTTTTTTTTTTTTTTTTACGAATAACCAAAATTAGGGCCATCGTTTAACAGTAGCAGGTAGTAATCACAGCAGCAGCAACAGATTTTTCATGGGGACCACCAAATAACTTGTATTCTGCCAGGACTCATTCATCCATGGGATTGTTATTTTTGTTTGTGGCTCAGATTGTTTTGATACCTTTTACATTACTACTCATTGTTCTGCACTAATTTTTAAACTTTGATTTCTTATGAATATTTTTTCCATGATATGAAAAGAAAGGAAGGAAATACTCATTCTTGGAGAAATGAGAGCTACACTTCAGAATGAAAGAAAGAAAACAAATGTATATATTATTTCTGTTTTGTTGTTGCATACTTTGTTTTATTTTGAGGATACCATTATAATCTAAATTAAAAAGAACTACTGTGGTCTAAATTAAGACAGCATCAGATAGATTAAGCCCTGAGTTTGGTTTCCAAGTGGTTAGACTTCTCCATTGCATTTGCAAGAGTTTATTTTTAGTCAGGATGTGGTTATTTTTAGATCTGCTTCTCTGTCACTAGGAAATGTAATGCCTGTCTTTCCATTGTTGTTTATCAGGAAGTTCTGAGGCACAGGCTTAGGAGATCCAGTTAGCAGAGAACACCACCTCCTTTTAGATGAAAGAATGTGAAATAATGCCTGAAGGAAAATCTGTTAATTGAGAACATATCTAATTTTAAAATTATTAGTGTCACTTTAATCTCTTAACACACTGAGCAAGGAGCAAGATTTTTAAGGAATACCAAAAACACAAGGTTTGGGTTCCCCCTACTGGTGTGCATCCAGGTGCCTGCGTTCATTAACAACATAGCAGAAAGACCTAGGGGATAAAGATTTGAAAGGGCTATGTTGGGCTCTTTTAAAGAGACCTGGTGATGAGAAAAGGAGAAAAAGCACCATTACCCATTTTCTGCTAATGTCTTTTTTAAAAATGGGATGATCTAAAATTGTATTTTTTATGTCCAGAAAGAACAAAACTTAATCCTATAAAATTTGGTTTTTAATGTTGTTGCCTGTGATAAGCTGCTTATATACAGCTTCTCAAATGCTTTATGTTATAATCTAAGGAATAATAAAACACCAGTGGCTCCACAAAAGGATTTAAAACCGTAAGGAAAAAAATAAAGCTAGCATTGTGTCATAGTAAAATTAAAGAGCTGGTGTTAAAGCTAATTCCTATTTTAGCATTTCAGAAAGTGACATGACATCATGTGATTGTGTGTGTCCATTTAACATCTGTTCTTTCTAATTTGTCATATGTGTATTTAAAACAGTTCTCTTTATTTTCTATCTCTTAGTCAGTAAATGCCAAGTAATATTAAAGGCTTGTTTTGAAAAAGAAAAATTTTAATTGACTCCTAGAAGTCATTTCTGAACAACTTCTTATGTTTGCATTTTAAAAGACTATTCAATGAAATTAAAATATTGTATTTTTAAATTGCTTTTCAGCAATGCAGTCAACCTTTTAAGCAATGTTCCGGTCTCTTGTTTGGATGTTCTCATTTGTCCATTAACCCATGAAGAAACAGCCCAAGAGGCAACGACACTAGATGAACTGCCCAGTGATAAAACGGCTGAGAAAGAAACTGTTTTGAAAAAGAATACCATGGTATACAATGGTATGAATATGGAAGCCATTCATGTTTTACTCAATTTTATGGAGAAGAGAATAGACAAGGTAAGACTGATAAAATGGGAGGCCTTGGGAAGATGTTTCTAAAGAATGTAAATGTGCCATATATGCAGACATCACAAGGACATGATTTTTAAATATAAGCTTTTTTTAAGTAGCTAATGTTTTACGTAATTATATCCTGGAAATCATTTTATTACAGTATATGATTAATTACAAAAAACAAATTTATTTGCTTAAAGCCAAAAATTTTGTTGATCCAAGACTAAAACTATGACTGGTGCCTGAAAGTGAAGGAAAAATTACTTTTCCATGTAGGTATTTTGTAAGACCTAGAAGTAAAAACTTTCCCCCCAAAAAACTTGATGATAAATTCTTTCCATAATACCAAAAGGCTATCTTTTTAAAAAATCATCAACTTTTCATTTGTTGTGAGTTGCTTATTTTCTTATCTCTCAGTTGCTTTTTCAGGTTAATTATATTAAAAGATAGCAAGGTAGTGTGGGTGGGTCAACAAAACCTTTGATTCATTTAAGCCCAATATAGGAAAATCCAGGGAAGATAAAAACAGACATTAAGGGGCACCTGGGTGGCTCAGTGGGTTAAAGCCTCTGCCTTTGGCTCAGGTCATGATCCCAGGGTCCTGGGATCAAGCCCTACATCGGGCTCTCTGCTTGGCGGGGAGCCTGCTTCCTCCTCTCTCTCTCTGCCTGCCTCTGCCTACTTGTGATCTGTCTGTCAAATAAATAAATAAATAATCTTTTTAAAAAACCACAGTAATAAACATGAAATTAAGTGATGGAATGAAAGCTTATGTTGCTTTAATAACATAAAATGTCTCTCCCTCAAAAAAGGAATATTAACATGCTCAGTTATACAGAGGAAAGTAATACTGTTAGAAACTAATACAGTATGTCTGGTTTTCTTTATAGGGAAGCAGCTATAGAGAAGGTCTAACTCCAGTTCTCAGCTTATTAACAGAATGTTCCCGAGCCCATCGAAACATCAGAAAATTTCT
Organism: Neogale vison; assembly: GCF_020171115.1. Taxonomy (NCBI): domain Eukaryota; kingdom Metazoa; phylum Chordata; class Mammalia; order Carnivora; family Mustelidae; genus Neogale; species Neogale vison. The sequence continues at coordinate 15,460,652 of NC_058102.1, read as the reverse complement.
CAAAGATCAGGTAACTGCTTAATGCAAATTACACCTCATAGTTAATCTTCTTATACGTGTCTTTTAAAAGTAGAATTAATGAGTTGCATTCTTTCATAATGGTTTTCTTTCATAAAATCAGAAACTCAGAAAAGTTAGTTTTAATCTTTGAAATCTTCCTAATCCAGAAAAACGTGACCCTTTGTATTTTTCTGAGTCATTCATTCATTTATTCAACAAACATTTTACTTTGTGCTGTCTTCTAAGCACTGAAAGATGACGTCTTTCCCTTGTAGAGTTTACCTTACAGTGGCAGAACAAAAAGGAAATGAATGTATGTATGTTATGATGGCGTGGAGAGATGTGTTCTTCAAAAAGAAGAAGGGGAGACTTAGGGGACTAGGGAGGGCCTCTGTGAGAAAATGACATTTGAGCAGAAACTTTGACAAGAAAGGATCTCTGAGAAAACCTGGAAGAGGAATGTAAAGAGAACAAGATCAAAGTCCCTGAGGTGAGAGGCTGGTTTGGTGGGCTTACGGAAGGGCGAGGAGGCTAGACCAAACTGGCAAGGAGAGTGGTAGATGAAGTTTAAAAAAAGGTAAGTAAGAACCAGATGCCGAAGGTTGTATAGGACTTTTGATGCCCTTCTAAGTGATATGGGAAAGCACTGAACCGTTCTGAGAAGGGGAATTAGATGAAAGGGATGCCGTTTATATTTTAAAATACTCTGGCTGCTATATATAGGATAGACTAGGAGGACGTGAGTAGATGCAAGGAGGCCAGTTGAAAAGAGAGCTGATGGCGAAGGTCTGGGGTAGGATGGTTGAGTTCATGGTAAGAATTCTTTCCATCTGCCCTTATGATTTATCTTTGTCTCCCCTTCTGTCATAATGGGTGAGTTTTCCCTGCTTTCTTCTGTGCCCAGCCTCTGCACTTGTGTCCTGGATTCCTTTCCTTCTCATCTTCTCAGGAACTTTTCTCCTGCGTTTATTTCCTCTCTTTTTTAATTAATCTTTTTTTTTTTTTTAAAATGTGCGAGGTCATTTCTGCCTTCACTCAAACACACCTTCCATCTTAAAAATAAAACAGAAAACCTTCCCTCAATTTCACTTCTCAAGTTGCCTCCCCATCACTCTGCTTTTCTTAGTGCAATGTTCCTCAAAAGAGTTTTCCATACTCTATTCTTTTTACTCGTCTTTCTCTCCTGAGCCCACCGAAATTAGGCTTTCATGCTTTCCACTCTACTGCAAAGGTGCTCATCAAAATTCATCAACCCAATATTGCCAAATCTGATAGCTCTCAAATATTTTTTTTAATGCATTCCCCCAGGGCATTTTGATGTAACTGACTATTCTGTCCTTCTTGAAATACTTTCTTCACTTGGTTTCTAGGACACAATGGGGGAACCTCTTTGCAATGTCTGAGTGCCCCAAGACAATGTTGTCTTTGTCTCCACTTCCACTCCCCTGGTGATCTCATTCAGCAGTCATGGCTTTGAAAATCATCTATATGCTGATGACTCCCAAATTTATATTTCCAGCCCTGACCAGTCCCTTCAGCTCCAGACTAATGTAACAAGCTGCCTACTCATCTCCTTCTCTTGGATGTATAGTAGAGGTCTTTAACATCCCAAACTAATCTCTTGATTTCCCACCCCTTCACCCTGTTTCTTTCCTTCTTCCACATCTCAGTATATGGCCCCATCATTCACCCCACTGCTCTTTTTCTGCCTTATAGAATTTCCCTTGTTCAATGAACCAGCTTCATTTTACCCCTTTATGTTTATGGTCAAGATTTAGTAAGCATCTTACTATATGTGAGGCACATTAGTAGATACTGCTGCTAAGGAGAGATTAGAAAGTAGAGACTCTTTCTTTGAGGAATTTACAGTTCACTGGAAGAAGAGAGGAGTGCCGTGAAAACATGAATAATCATTTAAATCTAATGAAATAGTTAATGAATTAAGGTAATTTCCAGTTTGATTATTTTAAGACATTTCTACCATGACTAGGAATACTTGGTAAAGAATAATGAATGAAAAATATTTTAAGTTTTCTGTATTTTAGCTTTTTTTCATAGGAGATCCAGGTTCAACTGAACTGTTTAGATTTTGCTGTCTCTGACCAAGGTAGTCCAAAAAAAAAAAACCTGTTTCTTAACAACTTTGTATGAAGGTCTTGGGCCACATATTATATGGACACAAAAATTATAAGACCCACTTTTTGTCCTCAAAGAAGCACTACAGTATAAAGAGATGAAACATGACAAGTAAAGATGACTAAGATATAAGACACACACACAAAAATCAACTTTCCTTCTGAGAAAGATGCAGTCTAAGAAAGGCAGAATATGTGGTGCCGGGGTGGCTCAGTGGGTTAAACCTCTGCCTTCGGCTCAGGTCATGGTCTCAGGATCCTGGGATGGAGCCCTGCATCGGGCTCTCTGCTCGGCAGGGAGCCTGCTTCCCCCTCTCTCTCTCTGCCTGCCTCTCTGCCTACTTGTGATCTCTCTCTCTCTGTCAAAGAAAGAAAGGCAGAATGTAAAGTAACCGATGATTAACTTTGGTAATAGTATAATAGAACAAATAGTATAAATAGCTAATTAATTATTACGCCCTATGGTTAATACCTGATTAAGTCCAACTCACGCATACCCAGAGGAAATTGGTCTTAAGCATTTAGACAGGTGGAAAGAGAACATGGTAGAAATTACTGACCCAGGTTGGGTTAGTCTGGAGAGGTGCTTACAGAAGAGACGAGATTTTATGGATTTGAAAGAGGAAATGGACAAGATTTGTCAAAGAAAAGAAAAAAAATTGTTGGAGGGTAATATTTGGGAGAAAGTAGAATGAATGAGTCCATACAAATGCAGATTGTCTGGGAGTGATATATAAGAATAAAAGCAACAAACTTCTATTTAAAAAAAAAAAACTTATTTCTAAGAAACCCAAAACACAGCTAACAAAACTTTGGGGTGATAACCTTTGTTAATAGATTCTTTACTCTGGAACAGTAGGCACATACTACATGAAATCCCTTGTTCAAGATCTCATTCTTCAATATATTCAGTATATAGAGACCATATAAAACTCAGTATGGTTGGCTGAATCTTCACTGTGCAGTGACTTTGTACTTACAGAGCACAGAAATCAGGGTGCTCTACTATTAGAAATATGGCTTCTATAAACACTTTGAGTAGATTATTCAGTTTTCTGAGGTTTAGTTGCCATTTGTGTTCACAGGACCTTCAGTACCTCCTGATACATGGTAGGCACTCAATATAGAAGGAGAGAGGAAAGAAGTCAGTTGAGTGGATTAAATAAAATGATATAAACATGAAGGGTCTGACACGGTAAATTATTATTTGACTTGGTTTTTATCCCCATTTCCTCTCATAGTGCCTAGGTTACAGAAGGCGCTTTTAAAGATTCTGAGGGGTGCCTGGCTTTCTCAGTCAGTAGAACATATGACTCTTGATCTCAGGGTTGTAAATTCGAGCCCCACTTTGGGTGTAGAGATTACTTAAAATAAAACCTTTTTTTAAAAAAAAAAAGATATCTGAATCCATTCCTCCTTCAGTCAACAAATATTTATTAAACACCTATAATGTGCCGTGAACTGAGAAGAATAAACAAAACAAAGACACCCCTGCCCCCTTGGCACTGACTCTTGTGGAGGAAGGGCCAACGGTAAAACAATATATACTGTGTCAGGTGGTGATGAGTGCTGTGAGGAAGGCTAAAGAAAGCACTTAGAGGGAGTGGTATACAAAAAAGAGAAGTCATATAGGGTGGTCAAGGTTAGTCATATAGGGTGGTCAAGAAATGTCATCCTGTAAGTAATATTTGAGCACAGACCTGAAGTAAGGGAATGAGCCATGCAAGTTTCTAGAGAAAGAGTTTCTCGGCAGAGGGAGCAGCAGATGAAAAGACCATGAGACAGGAAAGTGGGTGGTGTAAGGAGTTCCATGGAGGTCTGTGTGGCTGTAGCAGTGTCGGCCAGAACTGTAGAAATAAAGTTAGAAAAAGAGCAGGAAGCTGGATTATGTGAAACCTAAGGGAGTTGTAAGAACATTGTTTTTCACTGTAAGATGACAAGCGCTGGGAACTAGAAGACTTTGAGAACAGAAATGACATGATCTGACTTTCAGAGGCTCCCTAGCTGCTTTGTAGAGGATAAATCACGGAAGAACTGGAATGGAAGCAGAGAGCACTGGGAGGTTGTGGTAATAACCAGTTTGGGTGAGACATATCAGTAATTTGGGTGTGATAATTTTAGAGGAGGCAGTGAGAAGTGGCTGAATTATGGATATATTTCAGAGGTAGAAACAATATAATTTACTGGTGGATTGGATATGGGGTGTGAAAGAGAAAAGGCTATTTCCAAGGTGTTTGTACTAAACAGTTGGAAAAATAGACTTACCATTTAATGCGATAGAAAACTAAGAAGGAACAGCTTTGGTGGGAGCATGGAAGATTTGTGTTTAGGACATGCTAAATTTGAGAGGTCTATAAAAGTCTGGAAGTCAGTAAAGAAATCAAGATAGAAATATAATTTAGGGAGTTCTCAGTGTATAGAGACCATCTCATGCCATAAAGCTGGATGAGATCACCAGTAGATTCAGTGAAAATAGTGAAGAACGTTGCCCAAGAGCTCAACCCTTGACTATTCCAATACTTAGAAAACAAGAGGAGAAAAAGAATTGGCAGAAGAGGCTGAGATGAAGCAACCAGTTGAGATAGGAGGAGACCCTGAAGAGGGAGGGGTCTGGGTGGATGAATTGAGTGAGCGAGTGAGCAAAAAAACAGACAAACCAAGAAGTGTCCTAAGTCCTCTGCAGATCACAATCGATAAAATAGGGATAGTGATGTTACTACCTCCTTTGCAAGGTTACTGTGGAGACTGATTATACAGAATGTATGTATATCCTCTATTATAGCAACTAGCACCTAGAAAATATTCAATAATGAATAGCCATTTTTTATTATAAAATAAAATAAGAAAACCTAAGTACAGACTTTTTTTTTTTTTTTTTTTTTTTTTAGTAAATACTGAAAATGCTACAGGAATTACAAGAAGGGGAAAATCAATAGGAGTCAAAGTTTTAAGGAAGGCCCCGTGGAAGAAGGAGAAACTTGACCCTGACTTTAAAGTGGATTTTGATAGAGGCAGACAAAGGCATTCCAGATGCTTTAATGATTAAAAATTCCAAATGAATCAGAGTATTTCATGGTGGTACAATGAAGGGATGTTTCTCTTCAAATGAAATTTCATTACAACCATGAAATCACTTTAGGGTGTTTTTTTTTTGTTTTGTTTTGTCTTATTTGGAAGCAAACCTATTTAGCTTTTAAAAGCTTTTTCCATTCTTACAGAACTGAGCTCATAGACATTGTAAGACTGACCAGTTGCATGGTACCATCCTCACTTACTCTAGGACCCCACAACTGATGATGGTTTTTGCATTTCTGCCATTAGGTTTTACCACCATTGAGGGATGTGACGAATCGACCTGAAGTTGGCTCAACTGTGAGAAATAAGCTGGTGCGCCTCATGACACATGTTGACCTTGGAGTCAAGCAAATTGCTGCTGAATTCCTTTTTGTCCTTTGCAAAGAGAGAGGTAGGTTAAACTCTCTTTGCTCTCTACGTTTTTATTTTTCAGAGGGAATTTGATAAATCTTTCTGTTAATAGTGGCCATCTCATTCCACTCTTTTCAGAGCTTACTCCTATCTTCTATTAGAGGGCCTGAGGATATATTAAAAATTAATCATTTAAAAACATTTTCTGTATGCTTCTGTGCAAACACACTCACATTAAACTTTGCCTTCTGTATCCTTAACCCACGCTTCTTAATCTTGTGAGTCAGGACCTGGAGTCATAATGAAAAATCTGCTTAAGTAATTCAGGTACTACTTTTTTTTTTTTTTAAGATTTTATTTTTATATGTGATCTCATTCAGTGTGGGGCTTGAACTCACAACCCTGAGATCAAGTGTTGCACGCTCGTGCATGCACCAACTGAGCCAGCCAGGTCCCCCAAGGTGCTAATATTTTATAACCAGACACAGGCCTGGGTTAGTTCCCCTTTTTAATTCCTCTTGGAATTAAAGCTATAGGAGTTATGGTTTCTTCACTAAGTTACTTTATCAGTAGATAATTATTTGATGTGAGCTACATAACATAATATGGAAGTGAAAAAAGGAAAATGGAAAGTGCAAAGAATGCCAAAGATACATTCCTTACCCTTGATGTAAGGATAAGATAGCGGTAGAGAGAATTTTAAAAATAACTATACTACAGTGTAATAAACATAATTATAAAGTAACTGTCTTCTGAGATAACATCTAACAATTTCAGATTTTTTTTTAATTATATGGGCTATTTCCCCTGCAAAAGCAGGTTCTTCAAACAAGGAACTTCAAGATACCCAGATATTTTTACCTATTTTTTTCTTTAGCTCCTAGTTTTATAAATGTACTGGTATGAAAGTCCCATCTAAGCAGATTTTATATTCCACTTTTTTAAAGTACCTCCGTTTTGTGAGACAGAATTTGGAGGTAGAAAACTCACTTCTCTCAAAATCTTAAGTTAGTTTAATTCTTTTTTTTTACCCAGCTTTATTGAGGTATAATTGACAAGTAAAGTTGTATGTATTTAAAGTATATTATACAACATGATGATTTGGTACATGTATACATTGTGAAGTGATTAACACAGGTTAAGACATCTACCACCTCACAGAGTTACTTTTTGGTTTTCTTTGTGTTTGTGGTGAGAACGCTGAAGACTGATCTTAGCAAATTTCAAGTGTAGATAGAATAGTATTAACTATAGTTAATACTATTAACTATAACCATGCTAGTTAACCGTGCTAGACATTGGATCCTCAGAACTCACTATAACTGAAGGCTTAAAGCATTTGATCAGCAGCTCCTCATTTCCCCCATCCCCGACTACCACTCTACTCTCTGTTTCCAGGAGTTTAATTTTTTTTTTTTTTAAAGATTATACATTTAAGTGATATCATATAGTATTAGTGTTTCTCTGGCTTATTCACTTAGCATAATGTTCTCTAGGTTCATCCTTGTTGTAACAAATAGCAAGATTTCATTCTCTGTCATGGCTGAAATAAATAAATACACACACACATATCTCCTTTATCCATTCATCTGTCAGTGGACTCTTTGCTTTTTTCCATTATCTTGGCTATTATGAATAATGCTTTAGTGAACATGGAACTGTAAACATCTCTTGGGAATAAAGACTTCGTTTGCTTCAGATATATACCCAAAAGTGTGATTGCTTGATCATATTGTAGTTGTTTCTAATTTTTTGAGTAGCCTCTGTGCTGTTTTTCATAGTAGCTGGACCAATTTGTATTCCCACCCGTGGTACGTAAGTGTTCCCTTTTTGCCACATCCTTGCCAACACTTAACATCTCTTATCTTTTTGGTAAAAGCCGTCCTAACACATGTGAGGTGATCTGTCATTATAGTTTTGATTTGCATCTTCCTAATGATTAGGGATGTTGCACCTTTTCACAAAAATACCTGTTGGTCATTTGTATGTCTTTTTTGAAAAAAAGTCTTTACAGGCTTTTTGTCCATTTCTTTATTTATTTTTTTTTTTTTTAAAGATTTTATTTATTTATTTGAGAGAGAGAGACAGTGAGAGAGAGCATGAGCGAGGAGAAGGTCAGAGAGCGAAGCAGACTCCCCATGGAGCTGGGAGCCTGATGTGGGACTCGATCCCGGGACTCCAGGATCACGCCCTGAGCTGAAGGCAGTCGTCCAACCAACTGAGCCACCCAGGCGTCCCTTTTTGTCCATTTCTTAATAGAATTATTTGGGGTCTTTGCTGTTGAGTTGTATCCACAGAATTCTTAAACTTTATTTTCTGACTTTATTTCCACTTCAGTTCCTGTAAAGATGGTACATTAACAACATAATTTGATCAATATAATAATAATGATAATAAACACAACTGTTATGTATGGGGGTGTCATGTTCCAAACATTCTATGCCATAAGCTCATTTATTTCTCATAAGGACCCTCCAGTGTCATAAATGAATTAACTGGCACTTTCAATAATTTATTCAAGGTCACACAATTGCTTGAGGGCTAAAGCCCAAATTTGAGTCCTGTTTCCATTCTGCCACATTTCCTTTTATAGTAATTTTCACCAACTGTCCTCATATCTGCTCTTTTAAACAATTCAATTCTTTCATGACTCTGAAAAAAGATTGATGTAGCATCTTGGAATTAAGTGACTAGTATAGTCATATGGTAGTCTGTAAATACTGGCAGAATTGAATCAGTTTTTCCAAGATCAGAAATGAGCTGTTTGGAGCACCTCAGTGGGTTAAAGCCTCTGCCTTCGGCTCAGGTCGTAATCCCAGAGTCCTGGGATCGAGCCCCGCGTCGGGCTCTCTGCTCAATGGGGAGCCTGCTTCCTGCTCTCTCTCTGCCTGTGTCTCTGCCTGCTTGTGATCTCTGTGAAATAGATAAATAAAATTAAAAAAAAAAAATTAGAGGGGCGCCTGGATGGCTCAGTGGGTTAAAGGCTCTGCCTTCGGCTCAGGTCATGATCAGGGTCCTGGGATCAAGCCCCACATCAGGTTCTCTACTCAGCAGGGAGCCTGCTTCCCCCTCTCTCTCTGCCTGCCTCTCTGGCTACTTGTGATCTCTGTCTGTCAAATAAATAAATGAAATCTTTAAAAAAAAATTAGAAAAGAAAGGAAAAAAAAGAAATGAGCTGTTTTTTAAAGTGTAATTATGTATGTATACATAAATCTAAATTACACACTGTATCAGTCAAAAGAAGTTTATCAAAATATACACTAACATCTTATCCATTGTTACCTCTCACTAGGAATGACTGGAGACTTTTTTTAGTTCTGTGTATTTTATAATCTTTCCACAATGACCATTTTTTTTAAGATTTTATTTATTTATTTGACAGAGATCACAAGTAGTCAGAGAGGCAGGCAGAGAGAGAGAGGGAAGCAGACTCCCCGCAGAGCAGGGAGCCCAACTTGGGGCTTGAACCCAGGACCCTGGGATCATGACCTGAGCCGAAGGCAGAGACTTTAACCCAGTGAGCCACCCAGGCAATGACCATTTCTTGTTTACTTTTAAAAATTTTTTAAAGAGAAAACTAAAGTTTATTTCTTCTATAATTACATATCTAAATACATAAATTAACATATCTAAATATAATCTCTTTACATTTAATATGTCAGTGTGATAGTAAATATGGCATATGCATTTATAAATGAATTTGCTCACTGTTTTTCATTTTAAAGGATTCCTTTTGTTCCCTCTTAGTCTATTTGAGGTTTTTGTAATCTTAACTTTGAGCCCAAAGCCAACCCTTATTAGCAGAAGTATATCATTTTCATTTGACCTTGAACAATTCTATATATACTCATCCACTTTTCCTTCCAGTTTGATTTTAAGTTTAGTAGATATATTCTTCTGGAATAAAAATTTACCTATTTAACAAAAAACTTCTGAGCGAGAGCCAGGGAATACAGAGGTATAAAGATAAGCAAGGTCTCTGCTCGCCTATTACTTTTTTACCAAGGGTTACCAACTCCTATGCCTACAAGTGCCAAGTTGGTAATAAAAATGGACCGGACATAAGACAAATGAAAACTGACACTTACCTCATTGCTGGGAAGGCAGCAGGTTGGGAGTAGAGGAACAAGGGGATGGTGCAGAATTGGAGAGAGGACATTACTGCTACGTAGCTCCGAGTGATTGTTACCATGAAGGAACATATGGCCAACGTTACCAAATCTTGCAGGTTTTTCAAGAGAAGCCAGGGCTCTGAATTTTTACATAAAATCTCCCAGTTTTATATGCTGTCAACGTATTCTAATTTAAAACCATCTAGCCAAAAAAGAAAGAAAGAAAGAAAAGTTTGTAGTCTACATTCAACTTGTAAGTCATTAGATTTTGGAGTTAGCATTAGGTTTGGAGGGAGACTCTATTAAAATGAGATAAATTCCAAATAACTCATCAGTGTTGAGCTTCCCTTTTAAGGACGTTCAAAGCTAAGCTGAAAGGTGAAGATACCATGATCAAGGCTCAAGAGTCACGTCACACTAAGTAGAAACAGCAAACAGCAATCAAATTAGGTTAGGGACGCAGAGACTAAATGAAGAATGAAAACTGAAATGGTACAAGATACAAAGGGCAAAATCTCATGGCAGACTTGGCACAGAAAGAGTCATTCAAGTGTCTTAAATACCCATCTATGCCAGGCTAAAACTGGAACCCCAGTGGACAGTGGCCCACAGGTTAACTTGTACTCATGCCTACCAACTTGTGTTGAGCCAAATCTAAACTTGCATTACCTGCTCTGCAAATTGCATACTTTCTCCAGGGCGCCTAAACAGAGGCCTTATGTCATCTAATAAAAGAAACCAACTTATAATACAATCCTCCCCCTGTTAACACATTCATTATTTCCCAGCATGTGCTAGGCACTGTGGTTGGGGCTGAACCACACAGAGAAATAAGGCTGGAACATCTCAGCACATAGCCCCGCAACTGCGAGCTTGCTCTCGTCTCCTTTATTTCAGTCTCCCAGGTAGAAGTGTCAGTTTAGCTTGAAGCTGACATCTCCTGCCTGCTGATCTTTTCATCTTCTTGGAAAGCAGTTACCTTCTATTCTTTTGGTAACTCTCCCTATGTGTTTTCTTCAACCTATATACATCTCCATGTCACTGTCCTTCACATCCTAGCGTCTTGAAAGATTAGTCTGGTTTTCCTCTTAGTATCCTTACTAGCCACTCAGGCTTCAACTTGCTGCAAGTTGGGCTTTCCACTGTCAATTCCTCCCTTCCAGACCCCCCTGGAAGTGTTCTCCATAAGCTCACAAGGTAACCAATGTTCATAAGCAATAGATTTTTTTTTTTTTTTTTTTTGGTCTTTATCTTACTGTTGACCACTCTCTGTCCCCGCGCTACCAAGCACTCCTAGATTGACTCTGACCTTTCTTTTTAGTCTTACCAACTGTCTTTGCCCACACTTAATTGCCAGTGTTCCCTAGAGTTCTCATCTGACCCCTGTTCTCCCTTTCCATTGTTTCCTTTGTCATCTCATCCTCTCCCTTGGCTTCTGCTTCAGCCTATTTGCTGGGGATTCCCAAATCTGTGTATCTCTTAATAAACTATTAAAATATTCATAGCCCTCTGTTTCTGGTCAGGTTTTCTTCAGTCTGTCTCCCACATGGCCAACAGAGGGATTCTTCTAAAATACAGTCTTGCCATGACCACCCTGTAGAACTGTCAGTGACTTCCTGACACCTGGTAAAATCCAAATTTTATTAGATACTAACTTCATGGCTTGCCTTTATATTCTAAATTCAATTTGCTATTATATACTTTCTGCTTAGTCATGCTAAATTTTTTATTCTTGCCTAATTATACTTTACCATTGGCATTCTCTCTACAACTTGGTAGATGCTGTTCCCTTTGCATGGAATATCTTTGTTAGTATGGTGAGCTTTATTCTTGAAGATCAGCTTAAGTATCTTCTCTGCGAAGACTTATCTCATCATAGAGGCAGAGTTAATCATTCTCTCTTCCTTGTACCATTTTTACTTACGTCTGTTTTCAGTGCTTTTGACATTTGCTATGTTCTCACTCTCAATTAATGTCCAGAATGCAAGTTCAACGAATTGAGTTTCTTTAGGTCAGAGATCATGTCTCCTTCATCTTTGGATTCCTAATTTTAACAAAGTACCTTACAGATGGTTATAAAAAAGTAAACTTTTCTGTTGTCTGAATGGGGTGTAGTGACTATATGGTCTTGTGGATCTCTCCATATCAAGGAATAATCAGTACACTATAAGAGAGAAATGACAACCTGAAAGAGGGAATGACTGGGTAGCGTGGACACAGCCAGAGAAAGTCTTCACAGAGAAATGGGAAACACTTGGTATTTATAAGAAAGAGACTAATTCAAGAAGAGAAGAATCCACGATGTATAGGAATGATAAGGAGATCGGTTTGGAAAAGGCCACAGAGGCCAGAAAATGAAGGATCCATAGCCTTTGTGGCGGATCCTAAAGGTTTTATCCACGAAGGTGATAACACCATATTTTTGCTTTACAAACATCTGTGAGGCAGTTGTGTGGAACGAGGAATAGAAGGATGTGAGACTAGAAAGAGGGAGACGAATTAGAGGAAGTTGCTAGTGTAAAATTTCCAAAAGTAGCAGTATTTGGAAGGAAAAGGATTATAAAACCTCTACATAACAGAGAAAAGAGAATGGTCTCTGGGTAGAATCTGGCTCTGCCATTCTGTCTTTGGTAAACAGCAGAACCTCTTTTTGTTTTCATGATAGGAGTGTGATAAGACCCACATTTGTGTAAGCAATGATATCATTACTACCAGTGCGTGTCTAATTGCAGTGTACTCCTGTGGTGGTTTTCCTCTGTTCATAGTGCCCTCTGGCATCTTGATGATGGTGAAATACTTTATGCAACTGTCTGACTGAATGCTGATTTGTCTCATTTCTGTAGCAGTTTTACAAAACTAACTGCATGGTTGATTACTGGGACCAAAAAAATAAATATTTTTATATTGTTTCTTTTTGTTTTTTTTTTTTTAAGATTTTATTTATGCATTTATTTGACAAAGAGATAGAGAGCATAGGAAGGCAGAGCAGCAGGCATAGAGAGAGGGAAAAGCAGGCTCTGTGCTGAGCAGGGAGCCTGATGCGGGGCTCAATCCTGGGACCCTGGGATCATGACCTGAGCTAAAGGCAGATGCTTAACAGACTGAGCCACCCAGTGCTCTGTTTCTTTTTGTTTTTAAGGGCCACCCAGAAAACCTTTCCTTGCCTTAGCAACTCCTGTTAACATCTAAATTCAGTCCATTTTCCTTTTACTACCTTCCCAATACTGAACAAGATATCGTACAATATATTTGAAAATAGCTAAAAAGTAGCTCAAAACACTCCACCAAATAATGTCAGTCAGAACTTCACAAAGAAAATGTTTCTCACTGTGAAAATTTTATAGTCCATTTGTCTCTCTACCCCAACCCCCATTTTTTAAGTACTTTATCCTATTAAGTTCATTTGATTTTATAACTATTGGCTATAGCCTTAGTGTGTCTTAAATAGCCTTTGTAACCCGAACTGTCACAGAGTTGACACATTTGTTCCTGTGAATGAACAGTAGGCATTAATTTCATGAAAGTTCTAGGTGTTTTTTACTATTAACTAGCTTCCAGGAGGATTGTCTGATTAAGAAAGCAGACTATTTAATATTCTGTTTACTTCTTTTTAACCTATTTTGGCCTTTCATAAACTCTGCATTCTTCAACTATTTTAATGTTTAGCCATTGAGGTGGTTATTTATATTTTATGTCTTTTTTATTATTGTTATTTTTTAAGTATATTCATATCTCAACTTAGACATTTGTAGTTTTAGTGAATTTTTTTTCCTGGAACTACTAAACCTCTTTATTTGTTAAAAAATAAGCCTTATCAGCGGGTGCTTGGGTGGCTCAGTCGGTTAAGCATCTGCCTTCAGCTCAGGTCACAGTCCCAGGGTCCTGCGATTGAGCCCCACATCTGGCTCCCTGCCCAGCAGGGTGCCTGTTTTTCCCTCTGCCTGCCATTCCCCCTGCTTGTACACACTCTCTCTCTCTTTCCTCTAAAATAAATAAAATCTTTCTTTTTTTTAAAGCCTTATCAAAAATGCTTACATTGAGAGTATCAGTGCCAGGTGCATTTTGATTTATGATCCTTCACCTCACTGACTTTGTGTCTGACCATGTCATTAAAGTCATGTCTGGGGGCACCTGGCTGGCTTAGTCAAGTGTCTGCCTTTGACTCAAGTCATGATCTCAGGGTCCTGGGATCAAGCCCCACATCAGGCTTCCTACTCAGCAGGGAGTCTGCCTCTCCCTCTCCCTCTGCTCCTCTTCCCACTTATGTGCCCTCTCTTTTCCTCTCAAATAAATAGAAAATCTTTAAAGTCATGTCTGATCTCCATGAATATTAAAAATGTCTGTATGCAGTGGATATTCACTTCTCTAATTGTCCATTAAGAATTCATTAATTTAGGTAAACCTTCCCAGTCTTGCAGAGGCACTGAGAGTAAGAGGGAGCATATTCAGATTTATTCCAAGAACTTTCAAAGTATACCACACTGACCCCTCATTAAATTCTAATATGATTCTATCTAGCATCTACTGAGAATTATTACCAAAGAGACAGCAGTCACCAATAGGTTTTAAGGTAGAAAATGGTTGAAAGAGAATAAACTTTAATCTACTTTATTATTTAATCCATGTTTCCTTTTGCACAGATGTCACCAATTTGCCATATCCCTTGAAAGTAGGACTTCCTTTTATTTGTCCCCAAAGTACCTATTTTCAGTGTCAAGGAAGGTACCCTCTAGTTCAAGAACTTGAAAAATTTAATGAACAATTCACTCCTGGACTATTCATCCTATCGATGCCTTTAATGATTTCATACTCCGATCACATATATCCCCTTTCCCTACCCTATTTCCCTATCTGCTGCCCCTTTCAGACCCCAAAGTCACTTTAATTGCCCTTCTCTGAATCTTCTCCAGCTTTATTTTGTCTTTTTTGAGGTAAATGCTCTCTGAATTACAACAGTATTTCAAGATGTAGGTTTTACTAAAACTTTATACATGAAAAAAAAGTATTGTTTCCTATAGTTGCCTTTAGGATGACATTTTATTGAAAGCCTTAAATAAAATTTTTATCTTTAGATTGAATATTTTAGTGTTTACCTTGAAACTGTACCTGAAGAAAAGGAAGTGCTCTTTTTTTTTTTTTAAAGGAAGTGCTCTTAAATAAAGCTAACAATTGTTTAATATCTTCCTTAAAGGTTCTTACAAAATCACACACACACACACACACACAAAGAATTCCTGTAGTTTCCGGTTACCCTGCAAAAGTTTTATGTGTCTGCTTATCTTAGACTTATCACCTTGCACTGATGACAGGGTAATACTGACCTGCACCAAATGGTTCATTGGTCTGTTGCTATTGTTGTTGACTAAGAGAAGTCTACCGTGCTCAGTTGACCTAGTATTACCAGGGAAAAAGAAAGAGTATTTACTGTGTGCCAGATACTTTTCTAAGCATTTTGCATGTATTAAGTTGTGAAGTAGATTATTATTCCAATTCTCTAGACTAGAAAAAGTAGGGTACAGAGCTGTAAGATAACTTTCCCAAGTCAACCAGCTAGTTAGGTGGTAGAACCATTAATAAAATCCAGCCAGTCTAACTCTTGGACCTTACCTTTAAAGCGGGTATCATGCGCTTATGTACTGTTGCTGACTTTTTGGAATAAGTAGTGACTTAGCTATCCTTTTTGCAAACATCCTTAAGTTTTGTGATTTCTGGTACTCTTTGCCTATCATTCCTATGAAGGAAGGGTACAAGAAAGATTTTAGATAATGACTGTGTTAGTAAAATTCCAATCTGGGTTTCATTAATTCTCGTTTTTAGTCATGATTTCTCTAAAACTGGATAAAAAGCTTTGTGACCAGAAACTTAAAGCACTGCCCTTACCAACAGCATTGTGGTCACAGAGGCTCCACTCCTGCCCCAGAGTATATTCCAAACAGCTCCACTTGACTTTCTGATGCCTGAAAAAAAGGCTTTTGGTCCTCAGAGCATGTAGGAGAATTTGTAGGTAGTTCAGTAAAACCTCTACCATACTTTGAAAACCTCTCAGTTTTAAGGTTTACTGCCATGGTATGAATCTCCCAACTTCCCTGTGTTGGGGAATAGTTGGTAATGACAGTGAGTACCCACGGATTCCTCTAAACACCTCTTCTGTTTTTGCAGTGGACAGCCTGCTGAAATACACTGGCTATGGGAATGCTGCAGGACTGTTGGCGGCCAGGGGCCTCTTGGCTGGAGGAAGAGGCGATAACTGGTACTCAGAGGATGAGGACACAGACACTGAAGAATACAAAAATGCAAAACCAAAGTATAGTATCAAGTTTCTTTTCACCTAACTATGTCTGTGCCTTTGATTTGGTTATTTGCCTCTCACTTCCTTCGTCTCTCATTTTCCAAGTGTTTCTTTTCTTTTGTGGATTTGGAAGCTTTCCATTTAATAGTGTTTTTAGAGGCAGTTTCATAGCTAGTGGCTTAAAGAGTGACTTCAGGTGATTGAGGAAGGATAATATTGCAAGAAATATTCTGCTGCATGCTCCTGACCCTCTCTGAAGTATCTGGAGAGATGGTATTTTTAGATCTATGCCATCATATACTTAAAAAGTAGTATTGCCCAATTTTTGCTTTCTTTTCCATAAGGTTGAGATTTTATAGAGTATAACTAAGACCAAGTATTTAATTTGGTTATTTCATGCTTCAGTTTTTCTCAGAAATCTAAACATACGTTCCATGAATTCTGATCTTCCCTCTTGCATAAAAGCCATTATGAGTCAGTAAAATGGTACCTTATTAGCAAAAAGAAAGAAGTATAGCTCCACAGTAAATTTCAATCCAACACTTGGGTAATAATATTTTAACAGATGTGTTATTGCACTGAGGCAGACCAGAGACTCTTATCAAGTCTTGCCTGAATCAGTGCTTAGAAATCAAAGACACTAATTCTTCTCTTATCCCAAAACAAACCACCTCTACTTCCTTCTTTTTCCTCCTCATCCTTTTCGTCTCCTTCTTAACTCCCCATATCCCAGGTAAATTTCTTAGTTCCACTTATTAGAAGTTATATGAGCTCAATTTTCTCATTTCCATTACTAAATGTTAAAAGGGTATGCCCTTTCCTTTTGGCATTGCCAATGATGTTGACATGCTAGTTTTTCTACTGACATTTTCTAGAATGTAGTGAGGAACATGTGGTAGTTGATGAAGGACAGAAAATCATTATCTTCAGAATTGGGCTTTTTTTTTTTTTTTAAAGGATAAACTGTGCCCTGTTAACATGAAAGTACTAGGCTATCAGAAGGTAAGAGCAAAAATCATTTCCAAATTAGACAAGACTTATTTGGCCTGTATTCCTTGGCAAATTGGGCCTGGGTAAATAGCATTACTTTTAGTATTTCCAGTTCAGCCTCAGCAGGATCTTGTAGAGTGTGTCCTAGAAAAAAAAAGACTTTTGGGGAAAAAAAGCTAGCAGTGGCTCTAAGCAATACATTCTTAAGACTGCCACCATTTAGATGCTATAAATTGGCAGCTCGGTCATCTAATTGAAGCTTAGAGGAATCATACTTTAACCTTTCCCTAATTATAGAAGTCATCATTCTAATTAGTTTTACTAGCTCTTGACTTTTCTATTTCATAAACTATATTTTCATCAGTTTTGTATTTTCTCTCCCTCCATTTGAAACATTAAAGAATACCACTTGAGGTATACCTTCATATTTTTAAATGAAAGTAGAAATTACTTTAGGCATTCATTGTGTCCCAAGTTATGTGGACACATCAACTAAGATGTTAAAACAAACAAACAAACAAACTTAAATACTCACAGGTGGTTGATGTCCTTATATCTCGATGTGTATTGTTGATTTTGCTTGACAGATGACTTCTACCAGTGGTAATGATCACATATCTTATAAGCACCGGAATGCTACCATAACAAGAAATTGCTTGGAGAAAATATAAGAACATTGGGTCTCTCCTAATAGAATGGAAAATAGAAATGTGTTAGATTATGAAAGTGATGTTAGATTTCAGGAGAGCACCTTTTGTTTGCATCGAGGACCATGATGTTTGGTATTGTTATAGTCTTGGCTAGGAAGTTTCTATATTAGACCTTGTGACATCCCTAGTTGGAATTTTCATCAGCTTTGGACCTGGCCTATATTGTTCATAGGAATGGTGTGTTAGTGTCATCAGAATAGTCACCATTGTGAAATCTTGTTGTTTCTTAAATATTACTCGTGACAGATATAAATATGTGTTTCTCACACAGCATTACATCTTCCCCTTCAGATATATTTGCATATTTTTTTTCTTACATCTTCCCTCCTTCAGGTAAAACACTAGTGGGATATTTGTTAATTTAAAATACTTATTCATGGGGCGCCTGGCTGGCTCAGTTGTCGGAGCCAGCGACTCTTCATCTCAGGGTTGTGAGTTCAAGCCCTGGATGTGGAGCCTACTTTAAAAAAAAGAAATGCTTATTCAAATGGTCCTTGTGGAAGTAGTGGGAAACAAAGTACTTTACAAAGTACTTTGTGCTCTGGGGAGTGATCTATAACGCTGGAAGAACTTTTTCCCTAAAAATTACGAAAATTCTTTACCAATCTAGTCAAGCTTATAAACTCAGCCCTGAAAGAATTGCTTTATCCCCTACTCTCTGATTACCCTTCACCATCAGTATTCTCAAGATCACAGTATACTTTTCTTATGATGCATTTATTCACAACAGTTGCTAGTATTGGCAGAAGCAGAGAAATTACCCTTTATCCAGTTGGCCCTAGTCCCGTTGTCAAAAATGTAAGTGGATTCTGATTGATGCACCAAGGTAACCTATAATCCTTTAGTGGAATCTGAAACCAACAATTGTGTGGAGCTTACATTCAGGCTATGGGAGACTGTTCATTTCACAACAATCTTTTTTGTGTCAAAGTAAGTGTATTTAATGGACTGGAAATGGCTTTCCACAATTAGCAGAAATATACTTATAGAATCAAGTTACATGCCACACAGCTTTTTGGTGTAAATCTAAGCCATGCTTGTTTAAAGTTTTCAGATAAACTTTGGTTCTGTATCAAAGAGAAAAATTTCTAAATTCTAACTTTTATACCAGTTTCTTTTATGCCTCTGAGCTTGGAGGCCCCTTGCCTATATAGGTGGGTATAGTATAACTGAGTAATGTGGTTTTGTACATCATTCCGAACAGCAATCGAAAGACGTGTACCTAATGACATTTGGCTCATTTTAGACCAGTGGCTGTCAGGCTGAGTGTATAGGAACCTAGGAGTCCAGAGAGTATCTTTAAAGGGCTGCTAAATGGAGGGCAGGAGGAGGGGATGGCCAAGGTAGGCAGAACTCTAGGACACCTACTTAGATTCTTCATACCCTACACTAGTTCATAATCACATACAGAAGCTTAAAATCATTGCAAAAACAACTCGGGTGTTTCCTTCTCAGCTGTATTACTCTTAGGAGTAGCTGTGGCAGTGACTATAATTTCTCCAGCATGAGACAAGAGACTTTTTTTCTTCGTCAAGATTTTGTTTTGTTGCTTTAAGTCTCTTTGTAATTGTCACCATATATTGAAGATGTACCCGCCAAGAAAACCTTTATTTTTAATATTTCTTGAAGTAAATGAACAAGGGTATAGTAACTTTCTACTGTTCTTTTTATTGTTTTGTTGGGGATCAAGTATTCTGGGGAGTTTTTCCTGAAAAGACATTTCTAGCCTTATTTGCATAGGCTTTTCCACCCCATCTCCCCCTATCCTGGTTCTGGGCTCACAAGTGCCTTTTCCTGAAAACCCTGATCCCTCTGTTTTCAGAGGTTGCAGACTGTCCACCCAGAGGCTCGACTTAGCCCACAGTTAGCTGCTGCTTGGCTTGTTGGATCGTTGGTTATTCAGTTCTTGTGTTGCATCGTCGGTTATTTAGTTCTGTGTTTTTATTTTCTGTTTTACATAGTACTTCTTAATTAGTTGCCAACATTTAGGATTCAGATATTTCAGATGCAAATTTGGATTTCTGACTTCTTTTCAATAAGCTCTAATAACATGAAGCCTGCATTTTCACATGGCAGACAACTGGCTGATGGAGCTGAGTGGCCGTGGTCCCCATCATGGAGGCATCATGCCAGGCATAAGCTCCTCTGGTTTAACAGTGGATCCTTTTCATTCTTACCTGCTTAGCCCCTGTAGAGATTTGCCCTCCCAGGCCCTCCTTTAACCAGAATGGTTTGAGTAAAATTTAATCCCTACTTTTTAGAGACTGACGTTAATTTTAATATAGCTCAGAGAAATTTTAATAGCTTTTTTGTTAAGTGACCTAGTACTGTTGATGTTGGCCAAGTGTAGCAACAATCTGAAAAGCAAAAGTCTTGAAATATATTTCAGCTTTTGCATATATATTCATAGGCCTATACCTTTTTATGTCTTAATCCCTTCATCACCAGGTTCATAACTGTGGTTAGTTCATATAATGACCTTATATAATACATGTTCGATGGTACTACAAATGAGTTTAAATAATTCTTGTCACCTAACTGGAAAATGTATATAATCACAGAATTGGAATGCTAGAAAGATGGGGTAGGGGAGCAGACAGGGTGAGAAAATTACCCAGTGTAGTATCCGCCACAATTAATGTACCTTAAACATCTTAAGACTCAGTCTTAGAACAAGATAAAACTAACCCCAGAATTTCAGTGTCAAGATCCTAAAACCTACAAAATTAAGTCTTAGACTATATTATCTGAGGTTCTGTAAAGGTAGCAAGTGGATGTTCAACTGAAAATAATCTCTTTTATGAAACCTCACATCATTGTTACAGTGACTATTTGTTTTCCTCTCTGGGAAGGGAAACCAAAGGAGTCTTGTTTGAAGTGGGGAGCAGGAGGGGAGACAATGTCCAAGTCTGCCTCCTGACCCCGAGCACATTGGCATTTTTCCTATGAGAATGGCACAGTTTGGTGCCCTAACTTGTGTTTTCTGTGATATTGCAGACATTCTTCTGTGTACTGGGGGTGGGGGATATTGCTTCAGTAAGGGATGATAAATTCTTACTCTGTAAGAATGAATTTCTGCCTTTTGCTTTTATGCTCCTTGAGCAAAGAAAGGATTTTGTGACTTTAGTAGCTAATTTCAGAGCAAGCCATTAAATCATTTTAGCAGCAGAGGACTTGAGGTCAGCTTGTGGAAAATGGATGTCATTTCTATTAAGCCCTTAAAAGAACCAAAAAAAGAATCAAATGTGCCCTAATTCAGGAATTCATGTCCTGACTTTACATTGTGGATACAACAGAGCTTACCAGTGCATCCTCCTGACACGTTTTACCCCCATGGCAAATGATGGCTTGTGCTAATGTCTGGGGATCTGATTCCTTAAATCACTCCTCCATTGAACTTGAGAAGAAGAGCCTTCTCTCTAGAGACAAATCGAACGTGTTTTACATAGTTAATCCATCTACCTTCCGTTGTACTTCTTCTAACGCCTGATTTCCTTTGTCTGCTTGGGAAGTAGTATGTGCTATATAATAAGTACCTTTACTAATTTATTTATAAGACTCATTGTTTTCTAATTTAGCATGTGGCAGAAAAGAAACCAGTGGAAACATTCTGTTGTTACAAGCCTAAGCAAATAATAGATGGGTGGTGGAGTTACATTTTCAGTGTGGCATCTGGATACATCTTAAAAACGCTGTAGTTCTCTGAAGCCTTGTCTGGGTCCCCTTTGTTCTTGACTTCTGGGGACTCTGATGACCCCAGTTCAGTGTTTTTTTAAAATGACCACTAACTAGAGGCCTTTTTCTCTTCTATTATGAGCACCTTTAAAAAAAAAAAAAAAGAGGGAATAGTAGCACACAGTGAAGTGTCTGAAGTTGGCACTCGAGCCCTGTGTGGTTTTTAACCTCATTGTGTATCTGAATCACCAGGAAAATAAAATACATCGATTTAGTTGCTCTCAGTCGAGGCCTAGGCCTTTTCTTTAAAGTTTACCAGGTGATTCTAATGTGCAGCCAAAGCTGAGAATGACTGACAAGCCCAGGAGTTTTCAAACTATGTCCCAGAGTTCCTAAAATTGCCTCAGGGGCAAACTTAAGAGTAAACAAGTAAGTATAGACGAACAGGAGAGGCTTTAGGCCTCCCCTCTGCTTGGCCAGCACATCCCCTCTTCTGCTTGAGTAGTTCCACTTTGTCTATTTTATATATGGCTTTCTGTGTAGGTTTCATTTGTTTCCAAACAAGGCAGGGGGAGGTTGGTGGTGGATCCATTGCTCTGAAGGGAAAAAAGTTTTTAGTCATAGCTGCAGGTGTAGGTCTTAAGGAAGACTGTTAAAACAGATGTTTTAGATCTGGTTGTTGAGAATGCCGAGCAGAGTCCTTCCACAGGAATCTGAATATCATGTGCCCTCTGAGGAATATAGAAAAACAGAAGGAAATCTTTTAGTAATAGATAATAGTACCCAGTGGCCTAGCCCTTTTACTACTCAAATGAGAAATCCCTGTTAACCAGCCCAAGTCAAAGTCTAAAGCAGGGCTTGCAAGCTAGCTTCCAGAGGACCTAATTGATCACAGGGTCTTTGTTTTGGCCCACAGGATTGTACCTCCTGCCACTTTAGACTGGCACTGTCCTCAGGTTTACCCCAGTCCCCAACACTCCACACTGTTCATAGCTGACCAGTTCACTCATTTGCTTATCCTACAGACCTGGCCACTGAAAGCATTTGTGTTTGTAGACCCTAGAAAGCAATTTATTAGCAATTTGCTCTTTGTTTTTAATGATTGAATGAAATATCCCTGCAAATTGTCCATACTTGGCTGAAACAAAATACCGTAACCTCTTGTCTGCTTTTCTAGAAAGATGTTTAAATTATAGATAACTTAGCAGCCATTGAAGAATTTTCTTTTATCTCCTTTAAAAAAAAGAAAGAAAAAGGTGTGGCTTTCACCTAAGAGGGTAGCTTGTTTGGTATTAGAACTTCTTACAAAGTTTATGGGACATACACATTTTAAGTACTTTATTATTTCTCTAGAAAGTCAAATGGTGTATACCTGTCTCTTGGTAGGTTAGATTTCATTCTTTTTTCTTTTAAATCTAGGTCACATCAAATCTAATTAAAATTGTTCTTCTGCTTTATCTTTTATTATTTGAACACTCACTGCCTTCTGTGGTCTCACTAATGGACTAATTTCCTGAGATGATAAATCGGCATGCTTTCATTTTCAGATTTCAGCCTCTCTGCCATCATTTTTCCAGTTTTTTTTTTGACACATTTGTTTTATGCTGTATCACAAAATGGATTTCTCCTACTCTGAAATCATTTGTCCCCTTATATTAATAAACTATGCATCCAAGGATATTTATCCTAACGGCACCAATCAAATTTAACATTTTTTAAAAGCAGCCATGCCTTTAAAAAAACAAAAAGTTGGCAAGTCAGCTATTGGTTTTTGTTTTAGTTTTTGTTTTTGTTTTTTTTTTAAGTAAAACTACCACCCGTTTCCCAAAGCAAATTAATAGAAAAAGTAAATTTTTAAAAATTCCTGTAGTAGTTCTATACTACAAAATTGCTATTATTGCCCATTTTGGGCTATTATACTCTTTCTTATTATAACTTACAACTTGGACCAGAAAGTATAGAAAGAGCATAATTTTAAAACATACAGCATAACTTTTTCTTCTTTTTGTAGCATTAATCTTATCACTGGTCATTTAGAGGAACCAATGCCAAACCCCATAGATGAAATGACAGAAGAACAAAAAGAATATGAAGCCATGAAACTTGTCAACATGCTTGATAAACTTTCCAGGTATTGTATTCCCATCCATTTTCTGCTTGGTTTCTAAAAATGTTCTATTTCTTTGTCTCTCTTACTGAGAGTTCTCATGGAACAGCAACTCTGGAAATCCATGTTAATTGGAACAGGGTGGCCTGGGCAGCAGTAGTTCAGATCTCTCTTGGCTACCATGGTTTTTCTACATGTGCCGCTTCTGGATGTGCATTCTTAAACATTTAAACTCTCAGAGCTAGGACAGTAACTACTAGATCATTGTGATATTTAACCAACTAACCTCCCTGTCTTCAAAAAGATGCGATGAGTTAGGTTCAATGATTTTGCTGCTTCTTGTATTTTTTGTTTTAGTCTGTTTTGGTTTTTGTTCCAAATCATTACGCTTTTTTTCCCCCCCTCATTTTTGATGTGCAAGTTGGCAATTCTGTCTTTTTGGGTTGCTGCTGAAACCAAGAATTCTAAAATGTCATGCACCCAGGAAAAAGTGAAAAGGAATAGCTCAAATTAAGGGTTTTCTGAAAGCAAGTGCTTATATTAATTAGGGGTTCTAAAGACAATCTCCCCTTCCCTTCTTGCTTCACACCGCCTTCCCTTCCCAAAATAGCCAGTCTTGAAAATTCTTAAGTCAAATATATACTAATCAGCAACTAGTCATCTTTGAGGAATACTGGGAAATATTAATTCCTTTCACACTTGCCTGAATTGCTCTATTTTCTAGTCATACATTGAGTCACTGTCTCCTTTAAGCCATCTTGAGTGAGTGCTTCTGTGTGTCAGTGGCAGCCGCCACTTAAAGGTGTATTTCTTCCGGTCATCTCCTTTTTCACAGCAACTCTATGTAAAGGCTAGTACCCCTCAGTCAGAAGAAGTAGCAGCTGGAATCCAGGGAAAGCCAGAAGGTGTAACAAAGAAGCAAGTAGAGGTTAAGGCAGAGCAGGAGGCTGACTGACATAGGAAGTGTGACATACGGGAGGACTGCAGAGTCTGATGATGCTGGTAATGTGGTAGTAGTTATATAGAAATAAACAACTTCGTCATCTCGATCACATCTACAAAGCTAGTATGACTTGAATTCAGTATCTTCCAGCTAGTCCTTTTAAATTTCCATCTTCGCCCAAAGAGGTTAGAATCTACAGCGAACTATGCTCACAACCTCTGTTTGCAAATGACATTCTCCGTACCTTTATGTAGAGCCGACATGTTCCTTTAACAAAGGAATTAGAATCAGAGAAGATCCTGTAGGCAAACCTACAGGAAGGAAAATAACACGCTCTGAATGAATAGATAAACCTGAGATTTTTGCTTGGCTACTTCTGAAAGGATCTGATGTAGCTAATGAAACAGTGGTATAAGTACAAAAGTTAGGATGAGAACCAACAGATCCATCTAGTAGAAGCTGGAGAGGGAAGTGTTAATGAGGACCTATGTGGAGCCCATCTATGGGTTAGGACAGTAAGCAAGTTTCATACATTTCACTCCAATAATCTGAGTCTTAAGAGAACACAGATGTTGTTCAAATGCCTATATACCCTGAATGAGTAAACTCCAAACTAGGAAAGTGGGAGATGGGAAAAAGACTGCCTAAAATAATACAGTATAATCCAAGTACTTGACTTACTGAAAGAGACAAGATTATTTCATAAGACATCCCTATACAAGGGACAGAAAACGGTGCTAGGTCCTTCTCCATTTAATCCCAAGGGAATCCACATATTCTAGAAGCTGCCAACAAATAAATACACAAATGTCAAGTTTGAAATATCCAAGCTTCCACTTGATTTAAACTATGCCTCAAAGAAGATGTGTACTCACCCAGAAACACCCAGCAGATGCCCAGCTCAATCTGAAGGTGATACTGATTTCACATGTATAAAACAGAGCAAGTATGTCTTGTGTTGGCTTTGATAGTACCAATTTTGCCATTAAAATGGAAGCGAAAGGCAACTTTAAAAATAGTCCTTAATCATTGATATTTTGCATGATGTGTGGTGGGTTTTTTACATTGTCTGCCTTTGTGTGTGTGCTTTCTAACATTTGCTCTCACTAATAATCAATGACAAAACTGTATGGAGCTCAGCAGTGGGCATTCCAAAGCAGGAATGCAAAGAATGAAGCCATTCTTTATGCGTCTTGTATGTTTGTCTTAAGTTTCTTCTCTCTCTTCACTGTTGATTTTTGGTTTTGGGTTTTTTTTGAGGTAGAAGATATGGCATAGAGCCAAAGTAGACTAAGTTCAGTACGATTCAGGGAACGTTTATTAAGCAGCTACTCTGTGCAAGGCACTGTGCTAGGAAGATGAGGGAGATTCAGAGAATGTGACAGGCTCCGCCTAGAACTCACATTCTAGTGAAGGAAATGGCTATAATCTGTTCTAAAATACAAGGTAGATGGAAAATGATGACAAATAAGGTCTATGTTGAACTGTAAACACCCAGGAAAAGGAGCAGTTCATTCTGTCTGGATGAATCAGGGACGATTTCACAAGGAAGATAGCATTTGTGCTGATTCTTGAAGCTTAAAATGTATTTAACAGATATGTGGAGAAATGACTATTCATTCCAGGTAGAGGGAAATCTACTCTTGTCGATAAGATAAACTTTGGTATTCACATACTGCATCTTTCTTCCAAAAAGCTCAGGTTGTTTTATCATTATTTGATTAATATAATCTGTTACCAGATTTCTAATTGGGGGAAGACCCAAAGAATTGCCCCAGATATTTCCAAGCTAATGCCGTGATAATCCATTTCCTTTTAACAGTTTACAAAACACTTCCACGTACATTCTCTTTCTAGCTTCATACCAAAGTGAGACTAGGAACTTCATTTTCCAGAACTCAAGACCTTTGCTCTGTCCACTGTGCTACTGTGTCTGTCTGTTAGAGTCAGTGTTTGCCAGAACACTTCCTGATCATCCTCTTCAGCATTGTGCTACCAGTTAGTTCCCTCAACTGTCCTCTGAGGATGTTCTTCATCCCACCAAGTCTTTATTGTGCTAAGAGTGTACTGTAGCTTTGTTGGATTAACTTTTCTTCTCAAAAATGAAATCATTTTCTCCTGGGCCTGAATTGAAAGGCATGTGAGTAAAGGCTAGGTTGGAGGTGACGTGGCCAATGAATGGACACTAGACACTTCCTTTTTTCCATCCATAGGAGAGCAGATGTGAAGGACCTGCACCAGGATGGTGGTTAGCAACAGTGGCCCGTGCCAAAGCACTTACCAATGTGATGACTAAGGTTGGTCATGCCAAGTACTGTTACTGAGCCTGGTGTAGGGTATAGATGTCACCCACTCCCAAAACTACAAAACCACCAATGCAAAAATTAAAGTTACATTTCCACTTTGCCTCCATGCTGGACACAGCGACCACTGCAAGGAGCTCACTACCTTGGCAGCTTTCTTGTATCTATATTTCCAAGGACACTGGAGAAATTCATGCTCAAACATTTTCTTCCCATTAAATACCAACTGACTCAGTAGTATTCCGTGTGTGTGTGTGTGTGTGTGTGTGTGTTTAAGGATTGTATTTGTGACAGATGTAGGTAAGGGGATTGGCTGTGGACCTAGAGGTCTTAAGAGTTTGAAAATAATCTGAACCCTATAAATCCCATCATGTCTAGCTAGTACAGTGCCTTGTACCCTGTGGTTCCCCTAGTGTGTGATGATGAAATAATGAGCACAGCTGATCCCCAAATCTGTAGAGCAGTTTTTTGCTCTATAAAATAGCCTACATGGTTTAACACCTTTATCAATTCCATTTCTTGGCCAGATATGATAAAATTCAGGACTGGAAAGGAATTCCATAAAAGTACATCGGCCTACGACTGACTCATTTAAATATTAGGGTACATAATTTCTTTAAAGTGATCACTGTAATATGTATCATAAACATTAAGTCCTGAAGCATGACATTAAAAATGTTAAATGAAGCTTTCTATATGAGAGCAGAGGTGAAAAGGGCGATGAAATTTGCCTTCCTCTCCACTTCCTCTTTCCTTCTTTGAATTGGAAAAAAAAAAAAATAAGCCCCCGCAACTTAAGTGGGAGATTAGAATGGGGACTGTGTGGTTAAGCAAGTCCAGTGCGGCTAATACAATTGCGTTCACCTTAGCTACAGCGTACAGCTCATGTACAGTCACACAGCCTCCTCCAGAAGAAGGGAGAGAGGATTGATTGGCTTAAGCTCAAACTAACCAAAGGAAAAAATATTTCAAGTTTCAATTTTCTTTTGACTTTTCTAGGCCCCTTCACTTCCTTAATTGGAACCAGGCACGGATTAATCTATTGCCGTCCCCCTACCCCGCCCCGGTCACATTTAACAAGGTGCATTGCCATTTTGCTTACATATTCTATCAGAATCTAAAATTTAAATAATTATTTTCCCGTTTCTTTCTTCTATATTTTATATATATATATATTTTTGCCAGCCATTGTGCAGTATTTGGGAATGGCTTTCTTAATAAATGTAGGTTCCAAATATGGGAATAGTTCTCTTTAATCCAGAGATAAATTTTAGACTTATTAAACCTGGGATGGGCTAACTGAAAAGTAATATCTAATTTTTTTCCCTGTGAATAAGTTACTCTGCTTACAAAAATATCAACAATTGTGATTATATCCACCTTTATGATAAGTTAGTCAGGGACATGTTTTTCAGGTATGTTTCCAAAACATCCTATTGTGAGATATAGTGTAAGTACAAAAATGTACAGATCTTAATTGTGTATACCAGAAAATCTTTTTGATCTGTGCTGTCCAATATAGTAACCACAAGCCATATAGGAGTACTAAGCACTTGAAATGTGGGTAGTCTGAACTGGGATGTCCAATAGGGTTAAAAACTGAGGCTTTCGAAAACTCAGTATAAAAAGAGAAATGTAAATATCTCAATTGTTTAATATGGATTTTATGTTGAAATAATATTTTTAATATACTGTGTTAGCCAAATATATGGAAATCAATTTTACCTATCTTTTTCAATGCGGCTACAGTTAAAACTACATATATGGCTTGCATTTGTAGCTTTCATTATATTTACGTGTGGCAGCACTATTCTACCTCATTAAAATACACTGTAAGGTTGCCTGGAAGTTCCATTAAGGGAACTTGGACCCAGTTAAATTAATAGACCCTTAAAGTGGAAAGGAAACATTGATTTGAGAAACTTGATATTATGTATCTTTAGGTTATAGAGGGCCCTTCCACTGGCTAGGCACCTCCAGGTAGAATTTCATGTGACCTTTGTACTGCAAGTTGGTAATCATTGTCCTTTAACCTCAGTGGTGGGAATGACTACTTTGAGCTCTTGGTTTAAGCACTAGCTGAACAGCTTCTATCTCTTAGAGAAACATCATGTAAGAATGTCCCTGGCTATTTGTGCTCTTAGTTACCCTCCTTCAACTTTTAAGTCTTTCTAATTGGGGAAAGCATGTAAGAACTCCTGTTTCTCCTGCTTTATTCAGCAGTGTCACTTGGCATGCTGACCTCTTATTAATATTTATTTTGCTAATTAGGACAACACGATAGAAAAGTTCTATAGAGAAATTCCCAAGAAAAAAGAATACCTTCACTTAAGAATAAAACTAAATTTGATTCTTTAGCACTGTCCCTAAATCTCTTTCTACATATTTTTTTTAACCGTGCTATTTAATGTGAGGTAGGTAACAAATTTTTAGAAGCTTTGCATGTGATCTTCTAACAGAAATGAGGATAAAAAACTAATATTTATTTAGTGCTTTCAAGTTTAAAAAGTAGTGCCATATATATGATCTCCAATGATCAGTGAAGCAGCCCTCTGAATTAGTCAGGGCAAGGATGATTTCACTGAAGAATAAATGGGACCAATCAGTAAGTGACTGACCCATGATCAGGCACCTGATTAATGACATAGTCAGGACTCAGTTCTCAGTCTTATGACGCTAGAACTTAGGTTATTTTGAAAATCAGAAATGTGTCAGTCTGATTTAAATAAGATGGTCTAAATTTTAAGTAAATGCAAAGCACAAAGACCGATAGTAAGCATATTTACCTGAGAAGAGGATTAAGATTTGGAAGACGTGTATTCCTGCTTTCTCATTCCATAGTTGAGGTCTTCTCAGTTGAGGTGCTAAAATAAATAGTTGATATCAAACACACACACACACACACACACACACACCTTTATATGAAGGAAACCAGTAAAATTGCTGTGATTCTATGTTAATGTAAGTTATTTTAATTATTTTAAAAAGAGAATGATTACAGGTATTCTAACAAATTCTTACTACAATCACATTAAGAAAATCTAACTTTAAAAAGGCTTTCCATTGGGACTATTTAGGCAACTCCTAATTTCCTTTGTAAAGTAGAAAGTAGTCCAAAGTAGTAGACATTATGCCACACTCATTTGTCATGGAAATATTTTTATGCGACATATTTACCTTCCTAATTGCACCCAGTCCCAAAGCACAATGGTGTGGTCTGAGGGAAGATCTCAGAATTATTTTGAAAGAAGCAGCCTGAAGACCTCAAATTTGCTATGGAAAAGCCACCATACCCCTTCAAATGTACTGGGTTCGTGGCTTAGTGAAAGATCAGTGCACCCAGTCGGCACTAGGAAGCCATTAGATGGAAAATCACAAAAGTTGAAGGATCAGGGTCCAAGCCCAAAGGACATTCTTGCCCAGCATTGTTAAGCATTGTTAAGCATTCTTGCTCAACTTGTTAAGCAATGGCCAAAGTTACAATATTTTTCTAAGAGAAAAGGGGGTTATAAACACTTGTAAGCGTATCAACAAGCTATTAGGCAGTCCACTGTACTTTGGTGGATTATGAACTGTTGCAGGAACGCCGAAATCTTGAAATAAGATGCACTCTCAGACTTGGAACTAGAGCAGAGATTACAGAGCTGCTTTCTCTGGGCGAGCACAGGCTCCACTCTAGCAGGCATTTTTGGAAAAGCTCTGTGTTCATTAAAAATGTTTTCTTTATTTACCAGTTTCTCATCCTATCTTTCAAATGTGAAAAGGAATTAACTATGAAATGGCTAATTTTAAATGTCAGGGTTCTTTTTTTCCAAGCCAACCTTACATTAAGAGCAGGAATCCCTGTACCACAGAAATGGTTCCCAATTATCCCATCTTGGGTTTTGTTATACGTTGTACAGAAGTCAACAAAACAAGTATGTAACAGAACCTGCCTAAATAGCAGCCACCCTCATTAGAAACAGAGAATTAATCAGGGGGCGATTGAAGGAAGCAATGCCTCACAGGTTTCCCCCTTTCTTCTTTTCTAATCATAGAACAAAATATATTACATAAAAGGATCGGAACTATTATGCAGTACTCAATTAGAGGGAGGTGAATAGGTCTCTAACATGCTGTTTTATCAAAAGAGCAGACTGGTGTTTGCATGACTGTTGTTTCATTACAGACCCTGTCATTAATTCCATGTGTCAATACTGCCCTGTAGTACACAGAGCAGACAAGAAAGAAGAGCCCTTGAAAACAAGGGAATGATTTTTGAGTCGTTATCAAGCTAAGTGGCAAGCGGGAAGCTGAAACTCGTATAGGTAAATTCGAAGGGACTCTTGGGAGATCTGCAAGTGGGAAACAAGAATGCATTTTACCAACTGCTTAATTATGTCCTGGTTTTCAACAAGTACACTTGAATTGAATGCTTTGTTTGTATTGCACAAAAACATGTGCTGTGGGCAAGAGTATTCTCTTGCTTCCAGGTCAAGTAAGGTGTTTTATACACATATACATCTGGCCTATTCTATAGTGTGCGATTGGGTATGTTAGTGTCTGAGCCCCAATACTGCACTGTCATTTCTGGGGGAAAGACTTATATAGGACCAGAAGCCCTAAGAAATGGAACCTTCGGTTCTGAGAAATTATGTAAGCCCAGGCATTGCAGAGAACCATCCTTACAGGGAAATGGTGGCTCAGGAAAATGTTAAAATATTTCTGGGGGAAGAAAAAAAAATGAGAAATTTAAATATGGTATAAATTCCATAATCTCCCACCCCACCCCCAAATCTAAGAAAGTATTTTTTGGTTTCTATTAGCAGTCCCAAGGGTTAGGCTGGGCAAAATAGGGTTTCCTTCCTTGGACGTGCTTTATCTATGTCCTCGTGCCTGGCCAAGCCCTTATAGATTATGGTTCCTTATCGTTTAGTAAGATCAAATTTCTAAATGATGTTTCGTTCCAGTTGAACATTCTTGGAGGCTTATCTCTTCCCTGGCCAGATGCCTGATCAGATGAGAAGCCCGCCATGATACTGTCACAGTGCCTAGAATGGGCTCTTTATCCAGTAGACATCACTGTACTTTTTGATGATAACGAGGGCAGTCTTAACTTGTGTTAAGGCCTGTGTATAGCATTGAAGGTAAGTATGAAGGAGTTGTTGCTATGTGAATATCTTAATCCTGATGCACATTTCAATATATAGTATCTCCGTTTAACCATAATGTACATATTATCTGACACCTAGCCATCCCTTTTAGATGTGACCTTCATATTTAGGGCCAGTAGCTCTTCATGAAATGGCCTGTTTACTGAGGGCCATGATTGAATTTAGATCCTTCCTTGTAACACTTGCCATTGCTTTGATTTACTTTTGTAATCATTCTGATCATCTGCCAGTAGTTTTGCAGAAAGGATTTCTCATCTTGGTATCGGTCAGTTACAGGTAGGATGCTGTGTTTGACTCTTAGGCTTAGAATATATATCTTGATTAGAAACAAAGGCTTAGCAGCATTGAGTTTTAGTGTCTTAAACACCTAGAAGCTTTTTAAATGGAAGAAAATTAATTAGTAGCCTATATTTTGGTTCTTAGAATAGAATCTTGGGGATCATCTTGTCCAACCCCTTCATTTTATAGATGGGTAGACTCAAGCCCTGAGAAGGAAATGACTTGCCCAAGGACACCCAGCAAGTTAGAGGGAGATCTGAGACTAGAATCTAGACCTCCCGATGCCACATATGTAAGAAGCTGAGTCTACACTAGTTAGTGGTTGGGAATTCCAGGCTGTGTGGTACAAAGGGGGCCTGACTTCTGCTGCGCTGTCAGAATGTCTAATGACATAGACTCATCAGGGAAACCATAATTAAAATAATATAAGTACTCTTGACAAATGGTTCTCTACCATTCTCCATTTTTGCCATGACCCATGTATTATAGCTTCTTAATAAGCATTTACTGAGCACTTACTGTGTGCCCCCAGACTATACTAGATAGTGCACATCACAGCCAGATAAGACATGGACTCTGCCCTCAAGTTGCTCATGGTTTAGCAGAGAACAAGAAATCCTGGAAAGCATTATGCAGAATTTCCTGTAGAATGCTACTGTCTTTCCTAACTTTGTCGATCTCGATGATGAAAATGAAATTTCTACTCAAAGATCTAGCTTTTCTCATGATCATGGTTTATTTGTTAGGAGCCCCATAAAATACAAGATAACATCTTGTATAACAAGATAAAAAACAAAATAACAAGATAAAAAAACAAGATAACATCAACTGCAACTGAGTTTAGTCCATAAACACTTATGAAGGACCCGCTATTGGCAAGGCGCTGTGCTAGACACATAAGAGTATGAAAATTGAATACTTACAGCATAGAACATTTTCTTTTTAATGTCAGGGCAATACGGTTTCATAGCTTTCAAACTTTGTAATGAGAATTATTTTAATAAGCATTCTTAGATGTGGGGCCCTTGAAATAGAAGACAAAAACACCTCTGTAACTATAATCCAGACTTGTCAACCTAGGATTTCAAAGTCTCCATTCAGATCCTCTTTTGTACCCCAAATCTGTTTTGAGCTTTCTTTTTCCCTTACCTCAGCCAAACCAGCCTGCTTGCCAATCTCTGCACACAACTAACTCTTGCTTCTGTGCCTTTGCTTGACTAATTCTTCTGCTCCTAGGATGCCTTTCTCCCCATGAATCCATGTCCATCCCTGCCATTACAGTCTGGCCCTGCGTCCATATCCTGCAAGGAGCCTGTGATCAGCATCCCGTCCTCCTCCTGTGTCCCTCCCACATGTACATAACCCAGATGATGGTGGGAAAACATTTCTGTGGTATTCATTAATGTTTCCCATTCTCCGTCCACATCTTGCTGATCCAGATATCTAGATACAATATCTTCCTCAGTGAATAAGTTCAGTGAAACAGTCTAGTATAACCAGGGCATTCATCAGACCTATACCAAAGATTTCATTTGGGTATTTGTGGGCTGTTAGTTGCATGACAGAGGGAAGATTAGAAACGTTGAGATGGGAATGTGACAAGTAAGCCTGGAGTCCTGCAGAAAAAAACAGTCACATAGCTGTGAGATATCCTCTCTCCTTCCACTCCCAAACAGGGCAAGAAATTTCCTTTAAACATGTTTTAATTACAATGAGAGTATATTGCTAAACTGTCAAGGTAGGGAAAGCAGGGCTCTGCCTGTTAATCATCTCGAGCTTGTTGATCTGCTGTTCTGTAATTCTTTTAATATTGTTTAATGTGTGTGTGTTTTTATCTTCTGAACTGACTAAAAGCTTCTTGAGGACAGGGACCATGTCTTTTATTTGCCTCTGCATATTCTCTCCCGCCCTTACTCCCAGAGTGCTGGTACCCGGCTTGGGGAAGCCTCCCATAGCACATAAAGACAGGAAATGCAACCCGCAGTTCCACCTACGTTCTGGCCATTACATTACGGTTTATATGTATAGTGACCTTTTCATGACAATTCAGTGAGATGGGTATTTCTATCCCATTTCTACAGATAAGGAAATTGAAGTTCAGAGAGTTCTAGGTCTTACTGTTAGTGACTGGTGGACCCAGGACTAGAACCTAGGTCTGTCCGACTCCAGAATCTATAATGTACCTTTCACTGTACCACAGTAATAACAACAACTAATATTTAGGACTCATTTGCAGTTCATAGAACTCTTTGATCTACATCACTGTTTTTATTGCTACCACCACTGGTTCTGTTATGGTTCTGTTATGATGATGTTACTCCTCACATCATCACTAGGAAGTAGGGAGAACTAGTATTAGCATTATCCCCATTTCACAGATGGGAAAACTGAGACTCAGACTTGCCCAAGATCACACAACTGGTAAGTGAAGAGACAAGGATCCAAACAGACGTTTTGACTCCAGATTTTTTTTGTACAGTGTATCACATCGCTATCTTATGTCACTTGCACAAATGCATATGGCCATAGGGCCAGTTGTCACTGCCACCTCTCCTACAGAGGTTTCCGTTAAGTCCAGGTATCCTGTGGTGCCCTCAGAAGGTGATACAAAGGGCCCAAAAATTAAATGCTTGAGAAGAGTAGTTCGCAGGTGAGAATTAAAATATGGGCCCCTTTATCCCATAGACAAGTTCCTATAACTTGGCCATGGGACTTCTGTAATGTTCTTAATCATTTCCATCATGAAACTGGAGCAGGGGATGAAACCAGTTGACTTGATTGAAAATATTCCTCCTAGGTCTGGAGAAGGTGAGAGCTACTTTGTACAGCTGCTAGCTAGCGCAGCATCGTCCTGTTATCACAGACACGGAGTTGTGTTGGTGGCGGGGTGGGGCGGGGGCCTATCCACCCAGCGTCTCATGGCGTCTCTAGTCCCATCCAGGGTCCTTCTTCCATCTACCCCGACCCTTCACTCCCTACCCCATCTTACTGTACCATCTTCCACAGGCCCCTTTCGACCTTCCAACTTTCTTATGCATCAGTGTTTTATTCCCAGCAGGTTACCCCCTTGTCCTTTTACGTCATTAGTGAGTAGTGTCTAGTATCACAAAATCCTTCAGCACAAGCACTTAGCAGTAGGCAACTATGTTGTAAAAATGTAGGTAAGGGAGCTATATCAGTGCTAGAGGGAAGTTTTCATGGAAACGGGTTGTTTATAGCTTTCAACTAAACATGTCTACCTGGTTCTCGGGCAAGGGCCTCAGGCTCTTCGTGTCCTGAGAGATGTCCACATCTCCCCACCAAAATCTGCTTCATCTGCTGTGTTCTTGCTCCAGTGAATTGTATCGCCATCCTCTTGGTCATCTGAGCCGGAGGCCACAGGGACATTCTACCCACGGCCCCAACCCCCGTCTCTCCTTCACCGGCCCTCTCCCTGCCAGTGGGTCACAGCCCAACAAGCCCACTATCCCATCTCTTATCCCATCCACACTGTACGGTGACATCCTCATGACTGGTCTCTCTGCCACCAGGTTCTCCCTGGTCCAGTGCGCCTTCTACATTGCTGCCAGAGACCCTGCCCTATAAAACAGAAGGGACATCCCTTACAGAGAAAAACCCAAACTCCTCACCTTGACTCTTACCTTTAAGACACTTACCTGCTAGACCCCAAATTACCCTTGAGCCTTACCCTCCTGTCCCTCCTTCACTGAACCTCACCACTCTCCAAACACTGGGCCCTTTCACAGCTTCATGGGAGCACAGCAAAATGGACATAACCCAAAAAGAGATGCAAAACACACAAGTTGATGGGTCCATGCAGAGCCCTTTACACGGTCTCCTTAGCCTCAAATGCTCTGTGCCTCCTTTGCCCGGCATTGGGTACCTTCTTCGTGATGCCGTCCCTCCCTTCCCCAGGCAGTTCGGTCTGTGCTTCATCTTCGGAGCTGCCAGCTCTTTGTTCATGATTCTGTGACAGCATTTACCCCATTATGTTCTGAGTTATTTTTCATATGTGTTTCACCTGCTCCTCGAGGACCACCGTGCCCCCTCTTCCCTTCCCTGCCTCGTGTACGACCTAGCTTCTGGCATGTAGGTGTTGAGCGGACTCGGAACCGCTGAGCTCCGTGCGCTCCTGCGGGGCAGTTAGAGCAGTTAATCCAGATGTGGTACACTGCAAAGAGCACTAGCCTGGGATGCAGGAGACCTGTGTCCCAGGCCCTGCTTGGCACTAGGTGTGTGACCTTGGGTAAGTCACTCAGTCTCATTTAGTAAACAAGGGTGTTGGACTAAATGATCTCTGAGGCCCTTTCAAGTTCTATGATTCTGACGCCACTTCTTGGACCAGGAGCCCCATCTCCTCCTTTAGAACTCAGGAGCCTCCACACAGCCCGGCGGCCCTCCCGTTACTCACAGAGTCTTTTGGTGCTCGCCAGAGCTGCTTGCTTACGTGTATCCAGGGGCCACTGAGCTGTTCTTACCCCTCCCCAGGGGTGCCCCTAACCTCACACTACTGTGTGGCCAGCCCTCCCGGAGGGAGCCCTTCTTTGTGCTGTCCTCGGGGACAACAGCAAGGAGGTAGAGGGAAAGCAGTTTTCTCGTTCCCCTTCACTCCAGATCCCGCCAGCATTACAGCTGCCACCATGCGGGTCCCTGGTTATAGACGTGTTCTTGGGGGTGATGCCCATTTCCTTGAGAAATGAATTTTAAGCAGCTCCTGTGCCTCTTTGAGGCTACTCTTAAAGTACACCACTGACATTTTGGGGGTGGGAGGAGGACTGGAGTCAGCAACTCAACAGGTACGTTTGCCATAATCTCCATGTAATAAGTAAGAGCCTATGAAAAGATTAAATAAATCTTTCCTAATGCTTTTTGATTGACTTAATCAATAATTAATCATCTTTAGATGAGGCTGTAACTTGTGGAGTAGATGTAATTGGATTAGCTGAAAAGAGGCAGTTGGGGAGCTTTGAAGAGATTAAAATGGCTGTCAATCCCGTAATTAAACTGCCACAAACAAAAGCAGTGGTGTTTAAAAAAGAAAAAAAAAAAAGAAAAGAAAAGAAGAAGGAAAGAGAGAGAGAGAAGGAAATCAAAGGGCAGGAGAAAGTTGGGGAAGGCCAGTTGACTTGGATTGAATTGAGAAGTACTTATGTATCCCTAGAGGCTGGAGAGGCGAAACCAAATCTGACAGATTTATTCCACTGAACGAAATCCATACGGATCAAATCAGCCACTTGATTGTTCGCTGGGCCCACTGGGACCCATGAAGTTTTGGCAGCTTCAACTTCACTAAAACAATGAATCCACAAAAGGAAAAAAAAAAAGTTAATTATTTAAAACAGAAGAGACCTGCTCCTTGTCCTGAGCCCATTTAGACCTTGACTTTTCATACTTTTAATTGGCTTAGTAGGTTTGGCCTGTGTGAATGAAGTCTTTTATCTCCCTCTTTTTCTTTCCATGCCCCTTTCATCTTTCCTGTTACAAACACACAGAGAGCTTGAGGAAAAATACTTTGGTTTTTAAAGACTTTTCTTTTTAAAAGGATGTGGATTTGGGCGGGGGGGGAGGGGTGTGTGTGTGATGCTGGTGAATACTTTTTTTTTCTCTCTTTTATCTCTTTTTCCAGAGAGGAGTTGCTTAAACCAATGGGACTAAAACCTGATGGGACAATAACGCCTTTGGAGGAAGCACTCAACCAGTACTCTGTCATCGAAGAGACCAGCTCCGACACAGACTAAAAGCGTCACCTGCCCAACTCAATATTGCTTTTATCAGCATCTTTTCTCTGTAGCTCCAGGGGAGTCTTTTCTCTAAAACATTTATGCCCTTGCTTTGGCTAGAAACACATTAACTGGTTTACTCATTGAGAAGCCAGCATATCTGAGAGGTGATCCTGTGTTTTCGCGAGACCGAGGCATTGGTCCAGAGCTGCGCTCGGACGGAGCGGCAGGGGCTGACCGCGGACGGAGAGGAGCTCCGTTCATCAGGATGGAACTGAAGGACTTCATCTGATAAAGCAGCCCTGGCTGACTCGGGCTGTTCCGCTCGCCAAGGTTCTTGGAAGATTTAATCGTGGCCTTCCTCTCGCCTGTGAAAGCTGCCTCTTCCAAATCTCTCCAGCAGACAGAGGCCCGGGAGAAGCAGAACGAGCCTCCACGTAAGGGCTGAGGCAAGTGACTTGCTAGATCAGGACTGACTACATGGAAGCCGAGCAGCTGCTCCATAAACCTAGTCCCACTCTTCATTTCAGTTTTGTACAAATACGTGAAAATGCACACACAAACCCACACACGCACAGCCCCAGGCCTGCAAACTGATGACACTCTAAAAGTTTGTAGGTCCCTTATCGGGAACTTCAGAATACATTTCTCCCTATAAAGGGTTATAAATGATGGTTTAGTTCTGAGGCAGCTACAGATGCCTGTTTATTCCTTATGTACCTTAACACTAGTACCAGAGAACTGAACCCCCATCTGTATCATTGCATGGGAGCATGCATTCTGAGGTCTAACTCGGGGTGCCAGGGACACACGTCCTCCAACCCAGCAAGGCGGTGGGGCCTCCCGGCATGCTGGGAGTGGCCTCTGCTGGGGCTGAAGGGGGTCAGCGGCACCCATTTGTACATATAGGTCATTCATAGGTCACAGGTTGTACATTGGGGACTGTGTGTGCGCTTGTGTGTTCAACCTTTCTACTATATGTGATCAGTTTAATGGTAACTTTATTTATTTAAAAAAAAGAAACACAAATAGTTACTGTTAAACTGATTAAGGCTGTTTATTTTTACTTTTAGAATTGGTCATACGAAGAAGTAGAATATGAATCCTGCAATAGACAGTGGGCCTAGTTTTCAGTGGCTAAAGCTGAAAGGGGTTGGTTTCCTTGTGTATATGTATGCATGTATGTACACATTCGTACGTACATACATGCATACATATATACACGTAGATAATGTGCTTAACCACTGCCTTTTAAAACTTTAAATTAAATAAAACATTGGGGTTGATTCAATTTAGCCATCTGTGTGTGTTTCTTTATAGATACATGGGGCAGACAATATTTCAGAGTTCATGCATTTTTAAAGTGTTTTCACATCCATTATCTCGCCATAATCCCCTTCTAAAGATAGGTAAAGTACATGTATTGGTGGAAAATGTCATTTATCCAGAGATCCCTTCTCTGCCAAAACAACAGTTCAAGGATGGAGTTTTTAAAGGCCTTTGAGCTGCCAAAGAGATCATTAGAGTTTCTTGTAATTTACTCATAGGAGAGATCCTCAAGAATCTCAACTTTTACCCCTTTACTAAAATTTGCATACATTTCTAACAGATTGAGTCTGTCTGTCTGTCTTTCAAGCCCATTTAAAAGATAAAAAAAAAAGAAAGGCAGATCAGGCGGCTGCTCCATAGAAGGCAGGTGGACAGAAAACTGCTGAAGGCCAGCTGAAACCCAGATAGGAAGGCAGGAAGGAGGAAGTCTACACCAGGCTTCGCATGTCTGGGACGGTCTGTTTCCCAAAGGACACTGGTAAACCCAGAAAGATCTGTACCAACAGTATGGCCCATAGAAAAATTCTCATAGAGAGGACGTGGACTTTATTTTACAAAGCTGAGTAAGTCCAGAATACTCCAGAATAAAAGGCTAGGAAGAATACAGTACGCTTCAGGATTTTCATCCAGATAGTTAGACATTAAAACATGACCCATGTTTTAATAGTAAATAAAATGAAACTCAACAATTCATAAATTTAGATGATGTGAAAAAAGTTTAGAAAAAGTATTTTTGTTACTTTATTCTACAAATGCATTTTTAAAGTATTTTTATAATTTCTACAATCAAACAGCTTTGGCATGAGTGTTCGCTTACCTAAATGAAGACATGTTTACTGAAATAGCATCTGGCCAGCTACGCAAAGTGTCTGAACAGTCCTGCTTAAGTAGCTGTGCTCTTGTGCTTTCAAGGAGTTTGTCTGACTGAGTTTCCCTGCGCTGGGCACTAGCCACTAAGCTTTGATTTTGAAGAGAGCGTTTGCAGGGGGAGAGGAAGGACCTCATTCTGCCCCTGGAAAGAAAATTAACATCTGCTGAGGGCTTACTACGTGCTGGGCTTTCCATGTCTCTCGTCGCAAGTAACCTCATCACATCTCTTGCTAGAGACCATCCCTGGCAGGCCTCGGTTTCCCAGTGACACAGCAAACAGGAGTCCAAGTCTGGCTGGCCTGACTCCCAACACCTACCTCCCTCCCCTCGCCACCCTGACCACCTGGGTCCTTGCCAGGCCTCCCAGGACTCTGCCGTGCTGCAGGGCAGGCCTTCTCAGGCCGTTCTAAGCAATAACCATTTCAGCAGAACCAGCTGAAGGACCTTTATAAGCAGGGAGGTGACCCGGAGTGATCTGTGAGTAGACTTGCTCAGGACTGGGTTTCAAACAAGGACCTGGAATCCCTGAGGTCAGAGACCAGGGCTGCAGGCCTCCCCCGGACAGGTGCCCGCCGCAATGGCCCGCAGCAGGGATGAGGAGGACACCGTGGCCATCCGTGCACTGAGGGCCTGGGTGTCCGCAGCCCTCCCGTCCTCTGATGCAGGGCGTGCTGGCATCCTACGACCAGGCACCCGAGCTGCTGCTGCAGAGGAACAGGAAGACACTCGGGGCCCCTTTCCCACACCTGTGGTTTAGGGAGGTGGGTAGACAAGGCTTATCTGCCCTGTTTATAAATGGGGACACCAGCTGAGGTGGCACAAGTACTGAGCATCCCCTTAACACCACGTCGGTCTCACTGCCTCCCAATACTAGGGGCCACGTGTCACCAATATGGACGTCTCCCCCCACCATGATGAAAGTAACAGATGAATATGTGTTCCTTATGAAAAGGTTGGAAAATGTAGAAAAAGTTAATTCTCCCAAATCCCACCACCGAGATAATCACTGTTAATGTTTTAGTGTATTTCTGTCCTATATTTTTTCTATGCATATATAATTTATTTTATTACAAGACTGGGATCATACTGTATTTACAGATTTGTATCCTGCTTTCTTCTTTAATATATTGTGAGCATTTTCCCATGTCAATAAATATTCTTCAAAAAGTAATGGCTACATGATATTCCGTTATATGGATTGCGGTAGACACTGCTAGTTGCCCACCCAGTGTTACTCCTCCTTGTTAACACAGAAGATATCACGTCCCCACCCCCCACAAGAAGGTGTCTGCTGCCTTCCTGGGAGGCCGCAAGACCTTCGTCAGCACTGAAGAGCGACAGGACATAGGAATGGCTCCAAGAGGCACAGATTTGCTCTGCCATACAGCTCCGATCTTTAGAAGCCTCAGCAGCACCAATCATGACACGCCTAGATTAAGTGCCCAGAGAATTCTATAGTTTTTGTGGAGGAGAAGCATTTGGCAGTAGCAAGGTTCCCAGAGGACTTTCCTAAGTCTGTGTGTGAAGGAACAAATGTCAGTGTTCCCTGCTGTAGAGTCCAGGCATGACGTGCATTTCTTGGCAATACTCTTCGCCACGATCCTGGAGGAAAGAGGGGCGCACAAGGATGGGGAGACACGTGTTCTTCTTTCAAGAGACGGGGACACCTGTCAGAAGTACAGGCTATGTGGTGAGCGCAGCGTGGAGTAAGAGCCAGGGAAGGCTGTTTGAGGAACAGATTGCGTGGGTGAGGGAGGGAGAGAGTTTTATCCGCGGTCCTTAGAAGGCGGGAGAAAATGAGGTTTTCAGGGAAGACGGGTAGTACCGCTGAGCCCTGCCCCCGGCTCTTCAAGAAGCAGCGGAGCAGCCTTTCTGGAAGGGGACAGGGTGGGGAGAGGCCTGCGCCCCAGTGTCCTCCATCAAGCACTGCGAGCCGCCAGCCAGCAGTCCCGGGCACCCGGAATGGTGCCCATATGTGCATCCTCGGGGGAGGGAGGAGTCATTTGGCCGTTTGGAGCTTTGTGGCTCACATGAACCGTGGCTGAGAAAGATCGGCCTAAAGAATGGACTCTAATGCAAGGCTTCTGGAGTCAGATTTAGGTTTTCTCTTAAAGCACCGTGGTGGCGATCCTGGGCCAAGGAGTCCAGCTGTACCCCCGGTCTCAGACCACCTTTCCTGCGCGGGCCAGAATTTCAGCTGCGCATGTTTAGGGGAACATCACTGCGCCAGGTGACCCGCTAAGCACTTTACGGACACTAATTTCATCCTCGTGGCCATCTCAGGAAGAACTATCATCATAATCTCCACTATTCAGAGGAGAAAACAAAGGCATAAAGAGATCAAGCACACAGCTACTAAGTAGCAAAATTTGAATGTGAGTCTGTCTGACGTCCATATAAATACCAGGCTATGTGCTGCTTTTGCTATCAGACGAAATAAAGCCTTATTGGGGAGAAAAAAATGTCAAAAGAGACTGAAATGGGAAAAAAAAAACCAGAATGGAGAAAATAATTTTAACATGTTTTTCTTGTTCCATTTCTATGGCTTTATAGTAAAACACATGGACTCCTCTTCAGGATCTAGTCTGCAAGAGACCTGTCCTCATAAGCATACCAACCCACACCAGTTTGTTCAG
Organism: Neogale vison; assembly: GCF_020171115.1. Classification (NCBI taxonomy): domain Eukaryota; kingdom Metazoa; phylum Chordata; class Mammalia; order Carnivora; family Mustelidae; genus Neogale; species Neogale vison. Next base: position 15,417,975 of record NC_058102.1, on the reverse strand, counting down.
GAAGCATTTACTGGGCATCTGCTATATACCAGGCACTAAGGCGCTTGGAGAGACGAACATGACTGTTCCTTTCCCCATGGTGCCCGCATTCCGAGAAGTCCATCACCAGAGCCTGTGCTCAGGTGCTTACAGGATGCCCGGAAAAGGTATGGCTGTCACGGCCCAGGAGGCTTGTGGGGGTTGATTGACGAAATCTCATAGGTGACGTCTGAGCTGAACACGAGCTTGTTGTGTATAGGAGGACACTGCTGTAGCCGGAAGAACTGGTTCAAACGAAAGGTCATAAGCAAAAGGCACAGGACGTGTTTGCAGGACATGCACGGCTAAGCAGGACTAAAACAAAAGTACCCCAGCTGTCCCGATGGGACACGGGGAGTAGCAGCATTTCAGGCAAGGGAAGGACACAGCGAGAAACACCTGCAGTACAGAGCTCGGCTTGGAGAGGAACAGACAGCAGGAAGCGAGACCGGGCAGACCAACTGTCTGTCGCCTTAGCGCCTGCGAGGGCGAGCGGGGCCCGGACTGCAGTAGTGGCAATAGGTGTGGAAGAGAAGGATGGGGTCAAGAGGTGCTTAGAAGACAGAATAAATTCAATGAGGTCTTGGAGAAAAAGCAAGAGCTCATTTCAAGTCCAACGGAAAGGACTCTGGGGAGAAGGTAATCTAAAGCAGCAGCTGCCAACCCGTGAAAGAAGCATCTTTGGGTCTGAGAGTCGGTGCGTGGAGTGGCAGGTTATTTCAAGGAATGACAAACCCCCGGGGTCCCCGAGCTTCCTTTACACACTGAATAGACAATGTCTAGACTTACGGGCACTCCCATTTTACAAATATTGTGCAGATACATCTTGCCGTGATGAATAAAAGTTCATCCATAAGCATTACCGAATTCACTGTATCCCTTCGCTCATCTGTCTGTACTGGGCTACACTTCCTCGGTCAAAATTCTGCTAATAAAACAGCCATCATGGGGAACGGAGATCCACAAGGTTCAGACTTTAAAAAAAAAAAAATTCTCGTAACTGAAAAGACTTAGAACTCTTAGCAACACATAACAGAAAGTCAAACTAGCTTCGTAGTGGAAGAACATGAGGGTCTTTTTCTGTTAAAGGAAGGAGCCATAAACAACAAAGCTGTGCAGAGAACAGAGATGAAGTAGCGTTTCAGTAACAACCAACATCCGAGTCTTGTTATAGTGCAGGAGGAGATAAAGGAATTTATAAAATCCTTTTTTCACAGTAAGTGACTTTTAAGCCTATTATTTTGTCTTCAAAGTGAGAAAACCTCAACATGAATTTCCTTCTTTCCTGCTGTAACAATTCTAATTCCCTCCTCCTCCACTCTCTCCCTCCAGATAGATAAGCTTGCTGGGAATAGAGTCAAACTCAGGAAAGAAAAACAAACGTTGACAGATTTTTAAAAAACACTACCTCATTTTACCCAAAACAAAGACCCCTGAAACTAAAATCTTGACTATGGATTAATGTCTGATTTCTAGGTGGTTAAAAGAAAAGTTACTCCCATGGTATTATAAGGAATCCATTTTCATACCAAAAGCTCAGTAAGCAATGGAAATTAAATGAAGTAAATTCCATCCTAAAAGTCTATGTGAGCCATATAAGGTTACTAACTATTCAACAATCAAAAAAAAGAGAGAGTCCATATAAGCCAAAGAATATAGTCAAATTTTAAACTTGCATGTGCAGTAAGTTCAAAGTGATTCTAACTGCAGACCTTTCTGGTTAAACAAAGCACTTTGAACACCTGCATTTACCTTGACCACGTTCTGGAAACCACTGAAACTGCAAGTAAAAGGATGTTTTTCAGGAAGGCTTAGGACAGTAAGATTGAAGTCCAGAAGAGGACAAGCAGAAAAGAGCCACTCATAAAATTTTAGAAACTGGAAATCAGATGAACCAGGGATCACTGACAAGAAAGGAGATACCCGATACCAAAAAACTACAACGTGCAAGGATAGGGGAACCCAAAAGCATGATGATATATGCTAGAACCAGCTTACGGCAGTGCGCTAGAGCTATCAAATTTTAAGGAAATTTATAAGCTGGTTAAAAAGAACCATCATTAAAAATTATGTAAACCTCAAACATTTAAGAAAACAAAGGTAAGAGCTGTTCAAAAGTCTTCACCTCCCTCTTATGTTACTAGGGACTAGGTCTTACCATCTACCCTCTTGAAGTCATTCACATCTATTGTGTCTAGAAGGTGTGACACTGGTGTCCGACCGCACATTTCTTCCCAAGTCCATGTTCACTGATGTCATGGCGGTAGCCTAAGTTCAGTTACGGTGGGAGGACTTACACCATGACAGTGAGCCAACACTGCACACCAGGGCTTTCCTCCCTGGTGAGCCAATGAAACGGTTACCAGCACATTCTTGTGATAAACCCCAGACGGTTTAGGACTCGGAGGTGCAGGGCGCTTCTGAGATATGGGTGTGGGTCGGGCTTAAAACTGGCGCCAGTCGGGCTCCCTCCCCCCAGCGCCCCTATATACACAACCAGGCGGCTGCTATTCTAGCTCCCAGGGTAAGGTAATGCAGTTTGGAAGTACTTTGGGGTACTTTGCTGTAAACAGGAGGATCTGAAAAAAGACCTTCTCCTAGTCAACTCCAAGGACACCACAACGAGGACTCTTGCAGCTGAAGGAACAAACCCACAAAAAGGATCTAAAGAGACTGAAGGTTAGGGCTCTTCCAGGAAAATGGCCAGATCCTGGCCCTTCCACGCTCAGTGAAGACACCTCTCCTTCCTTCCTGCATCAAACTTGCGTTTGATACTTACTAATGTGCCCCGGGCTGCTTCACGAGCAGAGACACACAGTGAACAAAACAAAGACCCTGACTGCATGGACTGTGCCTCCTCTGGATGAAAACAGACAACTACAGCATCACGGGAAACCCGCCCAACAGCACCCTACGAGACGCGTTAACTAAAGCACAGGTAGGTCACGTAGAAGGTCACTGCCCTTCTCACAGGGCAGCAGGGAGGGCCTCTGTGGTAAAGGGTTATTTGAGCAGAGACCGGAAAGAAGTGAAAAGAGGGGGATCGCGGGGTGGGGGGACGTCTCTCCAGGCAGTGGGAACAGCCAGTGCGGAGCCTCAAAGCAACAACACATCCAGCGGGCAGCAGAGAGAAAGGCGAGAGTCAGAGAGACCATGAGGCCAGAGCTCCGAGGCCTTCCAGGGCACACAGCGAGCTCAGGCGGAGCCCGCAGCTGGTGCTCACGGACTCGCTTGGAAATAGGAAGGGACAGTCGAGGGACTACAGATACTGGAGGAAACCCTCACAAGGGAAACAGACCAAAACAAACACAAAAGCGGGGCGCCCAGAAAACTCCTGCAGACTATGATGAATTATCATTACAGACTTCAACTCCGTTATCAGAATAGAGATTACGCACTAACCAAAAATAAATAATAAATCTGGAGCAGAACAAGACAACAAGGTAGAATCAACTGATCAGCGGGAAGCTTGGTGGCGAGAGGCTTGGCCCTTCAGTGTGGCTGGGTCACTCGAAGACCCCGGCGGTATGCGGGGCCTGGACGCAGCACGCGTCCACGCGACGCCTTCATTGGGGGGGGGGGGTTACTGGAGCGCGAGCAAGCCAGGGGCACAGGGTCGGGACTAGGTCAGGACACGGAGGCCCCTGGGTTTCAGGCTTCTCACACTCCCTGTGTTTGTCGGCACGTGGTTTGCCCCAGTTCTTCAACAGGTGGATTTTTTAAGTTCTTACCAGTCTTCCCACCATGTGTCAGGGAGGCAGGAAGGAAGGAAAGAAGAGAGGGAAGGGAAGTCACCATTTACCAATCTCCGTTTGTCACCTCTAAATGCTCAGGAATACTGTAGACTAAGTGCAGTAAGCACTCGCTTTAGGATGCTATGATTTGTAAGATCACCTCAAGGGACCCAACCAGTAGGCCCACCCTATACGTGCAAGCCAGTAAGAACAGACACCCAGATTTTGCAGGGAAGAAAGACAGGCTGTTTACTGGTTAGCACCACCCAGGAGAAAGGGAGCCAATGCTCCAAAGTCCCCAGTTCCCTAATAACTTCCAAGAGCGGGCTTTTAAGGGCAAAATTTGGGGCTAGGGTCCCCAGAGAAGGTGTTCACTGTTGACTTGTGCTCCGGTGCCACCTGGTCTGGTCCCGCAGAGGTCCTTTCCATCTCAAGAGACTTGGAATTTGAAAAATACCTTGACTTGCAAGCTAGTGGGGTTGTGTTCCTACAGGGTCCTCAATTGGCCCAGCGTGCCTGGGGGGAGAGAGATGACCTCTAAGGCTCCTTCTTCCAACTGAACCAACAGAGATGCACCTAGCTTCAATCATTCCCACTACCGTCCTCAGGACCATGTTAAGGCATAGCCACTGTTTTGACTCCTAATTTACAGAGGGGAGATGGGAGTCAAAGGTTAGGTTACTTAGCTGGCTGGCAGCCCAAGTGGCCTCAAAGGCACAGGGGCAGACCCTAAGCCCTGCGGTCCAAGGGAGCCATCAAAGGGAGCTGCCTCTTCTTCCTGCATCTCTAGACAGGCTTGCTGAGCGCACCTTGATACCACCTCTAGTTTCCAGTCTGAATGTCTTGGGGGAACTGACCAGCCCTCATGGAGCACAGGTGCCCTCCTGGGGCCACCTCTGGGTTCGGGGTCAGTTCTGGCCACCTCTCTCCTGGACCGCGGAGGCCGCCCCAGTCCCCTCTTGCGCGCTCCCTCGGGCCCAGATTGGGCCAGGAGGGGACAAGAGCGCAGGCCTCCGAACCACTGCCTCTAAGATGGCAGGGGACGGAGGTGGGGGCAAGCCTGCGGAGGAGCCCCCATTCCTAGCGCCCTCCCGCCCTCCTGTGCACTCCCTGCCAGGGCGGGACACAGCCCTGGGGACTTACCTCCCGCCCCCACCGCGACTCTCTGCAAACACTGCGAGGGCTTCCTCTCCACCCAGGTGGGAAAAGCCACCTGGTCCCGAAGGATTGGACCTCAAGCCCCCTGATCCTAATACTTCCCGGAACAGGAGCAAAAAGTGAAAAGACTCTCCTGGCCTGCCATTCCTGGCTGAGCAAAGAGCTCCTGCTCCCCACTCACTGTGGGGAGAGGAGGGAGGTGCAGGTGGGGCGTGGGTTGGTTGGAGACAGACGCCCCCGCCCCGTTTCTTCCTGGTGTCAAGTCACATAATTTACAAGGGAGAAAAACAAAACAAAACAAAACAAAAACCTGCCGATCTGTGTGATTGCTTTCAGGCTTTGAACTTCTCCATCCTTTGGGGCTGATTATGGCCAAGTGACCCATATTTAAAAAGCATTTAGAATAAAATGAAGCACTTTCTTTGTGCCGTCGGGTTCCCTGATGAAAAGAAAAATGTTTGAAAATTGTCCTTTTTCGTCGGCGGTAATGGCTGTGCTCTGCTGCAGCTCGTCCCCTCCCCGGTGCGGGCACAGAAAGGGCGGGGTAATCAAGGGCACAGCTGTGGACACTTTATGGCCTGCTGGGGGGGAGGGGAGGGGGAGGAAGGGGAGGAAAGCAGCAGATTGACTGTGTGTCAACAATCGTCGCTGGGAAAGTGAGAGCTCTTGGAGACCTCTGCAACGTGAAGTCCAAGATAAATGATGTCCCTGTTTGGCAATGGGACAAAATGGAGGTGAAATTCAATAAAGTCTGGCTGAAAAGAGAAGGGCCCCAAAGGCCTTTCTCTGCAGCTAGGCAGCCCACAGAAATAGGCAAAAGTGGCCAGAGGCGAGGAGGTTGTGCGGCCGAACAAAGGCCCAGGCGGCCACCGGGCACCGCCCGCAGGAGCCGGGCACAGAGCTGGGCTCGCGGGAGCCCCGCCCCCGGAGGAGTGCGGTGGGGGACCCCGGTGGAGAGAAATGACCCGGGAAACTCGGACCCAGATCTCCTTCAGGACCCACTTAAGCCTTGCATTTAGGGAGAAGCCCGGGAAACTGGAGCCGATCCCTCCGCAGGGCGGCGGAGAGGCTGAGTCCCGTTAGGATAAAGAAAACATCGCACTGGGGGGTCAGGAGAACGCAGGGGCAGGGCGTCCCTGCTCAGCGCCCCCCCACCCCCACCCCTCGGCAGGCTTGGGGAGAAGCAGGTCTGCGGGAGCGGCCTACTATTCTGCCTCCTAAGATCTCATTCCAACCCACACCCAGGGAGGCCCTCCGGGATTCCCAGCCCCCAACTGACGGGCAGAAGAACTACAGTGAGGGTCACCCTCTACCAGGCGGACAAAGCAGAGATTCGCCTCCGTCCAGGAGCCTCGGGCTCCGAAGCTCCTGCTCTTTCTCTTGGTTCCTACCAGCCTCCGAGGCAGCTCGCCTCCGCGGGAGGACCCAAGTTTCCCTCCCCGGCAGCCGCCCAGAGGGGGCTGCGTTTTCTGGGCCCCGAGCTCTGGGCTGATGCTGTTGGTCTCTAACGTTAAAACAAGTCGTGTCCGTTAGCAGTCAGGGTACAGAAAGGTCTCCTCACTCTGGCTTAAGTTAGCTGGTTAAAAATAAATTAACCAGTTATTTTATAGCAAACCGAGTTTGAGCAGAGCAGAGGCGTTGCACTTGGGCCAAGCAAGCTATGGTGAACCACAGGCTGTTGTGAAGAGAGAGAGAAGGTCAGCTTTTATTAGGTTGTTGGAGGAAACTTGGTTGGGGAGGTGGGGGCGTTGCATAAAAGTTCGTGGGAAAAGACTTGGAGGTTGCAGTGATTTCTTGCTGGCGGCCAGCGGTGGGTGATGTGTTGTTGCTGGGCAAGGAAGGATCGTCCTTCTTTTTCTTAAAAGCAGAAGATGAGGGGAGCCTGGATGACTCGGTTAAGCATCTGACTTTGGCTCAGGTCATGATGTCAGGGTCCTGGGACTGAGCCCCTGAATTGGGCTTCCTGTTAGCAGGGAGTCTGCTTCTCCCTCTGCCCTTCCCCTGCTTGTGCGCTCTCTCTCTCTCTCTCTCTCACGCAAATAAATAAATAAAATCTTAAAAAAAAAAAAAGGGGCAGAAAATGAAATCCCTATATGGAAAATGTGCTCCGTGGTCAAAATAATGACCTTCCTTCTTCCCGCTGGTGACGCAGGCTATGGGGGAGTACCTGCCTCAGAGCGCCCCCTTCAGGGCCCGACTCCATTTTAAATGAGGTTTCCTTTATTACCTCACCCAAACTGAAATTCGAAGTGTGTGATTCAGCAGCTCCATGATGTTAAAAAGAACATCGCTTCACCTCAAGTTAGTAGCAAGATGACAGACATCCCAGGTGTCACACGCAGGCATGACTGTATCTGAAGTCATCTAGCCCCGTGCCTCCCTCTCAAGGGTAAGGAGACTTCCCAAATCCTTCCAATAAACCTCCTGAAGACTCTTTGAATGGAATCAGATCGCCTGCCCATCTTTGAACTGACATTATTTTTTTTTAAAGATTTTATTAATTTATTTGACAGAGAGAGATCACAAGTAGGCAGAGAGGCAGGCAGAGAGAGAGAGAGAGTAGGAAGCAGACTCCCTGCTGAGCAGAGAGCCCGATGTGCGGGACTCGATCCCAGGACGCCAGATCATGACCTGAGCTGAAGGCAGCGGCCTAACCCACTGAGCCACCCACGTGCCCCTGAACTGACATTATTAAAGGGAGAGGAGTTGCCCTTAGTTAAATCAAGCCTAGACATGTAATCAGGGCTAAGATCAGCTTCCTCTGGAGCCCAGGGTAAGGAGGGGAGACAGGAGAAAAAAACAGGGTTCTGTTGGAAAGGAGATGAAAGTGAATTCGGGGTAGGCAACCAGGAGTGACCACTAAACAAATACATCCACTAAAGAGGTCTAAGAAATCCACGGTCTTTGACTCTCCAGCCACCAGAATGGCGGAAATGAAAAAGATGAAAAGTGTCAGAAGACCAAGTAAGTTGGCAAAGGAGAGAAGTGACCAGTTCGCTCATACACCCCTGACGGTGGTTACATGGTACATCTACACCAGTCTTTACTGAAGCTGAACGCATAGTGTGGAGGCTGAGAAAAATGAAGGCCATCCCACCTCAGGTTTAGCCTTAGCGTAAGTACAGCCATCTTACTTAGCTCTGGCAGCCATTTCAGACCCCTGTGCCCAAGGGCTGAATTTCCCCTACTTTACTTTAGTTCTAAGGACCCCCACCCTGCTTTAGTAACAAGAACTCCCACCCTGCTTTGGTTCCAGACCCCCCACCCTGCCTTAGTAACAGGAACCCATAAATACCCCTGCCTTAACTAAGCTCGGGGTCCAAGTCCCTACTCCACTGTGTCGGGTATACTTGGGCCCAAGCTTAAGCTTGTCGAATAAACCCTTGTGTGATTGCATCGGTGTTGGCTCCTTGGTGGTCTCTCGGACTCAAAAACTTGGGTATAACAATAGGTGCTGTGTTATGCACCAATGCTACTCCTAGAAATATACCCAGATGTTCCCCATAAGACATGCGCTAGAACATTCTTGTATTCCTAAGTGCATGAAACTGGGGAGGCGCCCAAATGCCCATCAGCACTGGACCAGGTAGGCAATTGTGGTGAACTCACACAGCAAAGAGAACGGGCAGCCCCTATCACATGCAACAATGTATGTGAATCTCACACACAAAAGAAGCCAGGGTGTGTAGAACCTCACAAAAATTGGAACTCCAAGGGGCTGACTCAGCAGTTCTATTGTGACAAAAGAATATTCTGTGTACATATAAAACAATATCCATGTATATAAAGTGCAAAACCAGACAAGTAATCTATCCGCGGAGACACGCAGCAGTCACTAGTCCTCTTGCAAGGCTAGTGCCTGGAAGGGAGCATGAAAAGGGCTCGTTTTCATGGAGGAGCAGCTGTATTCATGAGATGTGTGCAGGCTTGTGTGTACATTGTGTCCTCCTGGTTTAAAGATACAGATTCTAGAATCATACAAGCTTGGAACTGAATCCTTCATGCATCAGTTAACTTGCAGTGTGACTTGGGGCCAGTGACTCCACCTCTTAAACCTCATTTTTTCATCTAGTATCTGGGGATAATTATAATAGTCATGTCATAGAGGCTCACGTGAAATGAGGAAATGCATAGAAAATGCATAGCACGGGGGCGTCTGGGTGGCTCAGTTCGTTGGGCATTGGACTCTGATCACAGTGTTGTGAGTTTTAACCTTGTGTTGGAGCCTGGCATGGAGCCTACATTAAACAATAAAATGCATAGGGGGTAGGGAGAGGGTGGTGGGGTTATGGACATTGGGAAAGGTATGTGCTATGGTGAGTGCTGTGAAGTGTGTAAGCCTGGCAATTCACAGACCTGGGGCTAATAATACATTATTTGTTGATAAAAAAAATTAAAATTTTTTAAAAATAAAAAATAAAATGCATAGCACAACACCAGGTACACAGTAAGTAATCAATAGATAGTATCTATTAGTATTATTGTTATCATCATCATTGATCACAACAAAGACAGGGCCTTCTCAGGCACAGTATCTACCCTGGGGCCTCAGCAGTAAAGTTAACAGTTTTAGGGCCACTGGTGACAGGGGACTTCTTTGCAATGAACTGGCACATTCAGGAGGAAAACGGCAGAATCCACAAAGTGACACAGACCAGCGCTTCTCAAACTTCGCTGCACATACAAATGCCGGGGACCCTGGCTAAAATGCAGATACTGATTCCATGGGACTGAGCGAGCTGGGGCTCTGCGTTTGGCAACATCCCAGGTGAAGCCACTGAGGCTGGTCTGCGGACAATACTTCGAGTCGCAAAGCTGTAGGTCTTGGAGGATGCAGGAGTTGGAGGAATTTGAGAGACATTTAGGGCATGTGCATGCAGGGGAGGCAGCTTTCCCACATGGTGGAGATAGAATGTGGTGCAGCTTCTATAACAAACCCTGTCTCGCGTGCCCTGCACAGAGCTTCTGCTCCCTCCTCAAACCTAACGGCCAGACCTGCCACGAGGCAGTAGTTTTTTGTTTTGTTTGTTTTCTTTTTAAAATGAACATATGAGGGTGCCTGGGTGGCTCAGTGGGTTAAAGCCTCTGCCTTTGGCTCGGGTCGTGATCTCAGGGTCCTGGGATCAAGTCCTGCGTCAGGCTCTCTGCTCGGTGGGAGCCTGCTTCCCCCCCGTCTCTCTGCCTGCCTCTCTGCCTACTTGTGATCTCTCTCTGTGTGTCAAATAAATAAACAAAATCTTTAAAAAAAAAATAAAATGAACATATGAGACAGGCAAATTGTATCAGAAAAATAAAGCCAATCGGAAACTTCAGGAAATGAAAAGCTATACACAAAAGGAAATGTAATCACAGGCAAGGACTTGACTTGATGAAGAATAGTTATTGATTCCAAAATTTTAGAATCGACACATAGATAAAGTAGAGAAGCTGTGAGTATCATTACCCAACAGAATTTAGATGTATTCATCTTGACAATACAAGAATAAAAGTTTGAAAAGTGAAAGTGAGGAGAAAAGAGCTGAAGGGGGGGTGCCTTGGTGGCTCAGTGGGGTAAGCCTCTGCCTTTGTCTCAGGTCATGGTCCTAGGGTCCTGGACATCAGGCCCCACATCAGGCTCTCTGCTCAGCAGGGAGCCTGCTTCCTCCTCTCTCTCTCTCTCTTTCTGCCTACTTGTGATCTCTGTCTGTCAAATAAATAAATAAATATCTTAAAAAAAAAAAAAGAGAGAGAGAGAGCTGAAGGGAAGGCAGGAGCACTTAAAAATCTCATTTTAGGAAGTGATGAGTCAAAAAATATTGCTCACCCTCTATTATGATTTATAGAGTTTACTAGAAAGAAGACAGACCTTTGCTTTGGTCCCTATTTATCCCCAGTCTCTGGAACAGTGTTTGGCACAGAGGAAAGTTCAACAAATACTTGTCCGAAGAAAGGAAAGCAGAGCGTCAAAGCCTAAAGTCACCTTGGAGACCACCTCAGTCCACTCCTAGTTTCCTGATGATGAAAACAAGGTGCAGAGAGCTCCAGGAAGTTGCCCAAATCCCACTGCTATTTTGCCGACAAGCCAGAGATTAAATTTAGATTCTCTAAACTCCCAAGTGTCATGCCCTCTCCCCCAAGCCGCCATCCTCAACATGGGCCTTCTTCTGGAAGAATCACACTGCGGTTTGGCAGAAGTCCCTTCCGGTCTCAAAAGTGCATCTGAGAGCTGACCCTGAGGGTACCCTTGTGGCGGGCTGAATGGCACCAAGGAGCCAAGACGGGGATGGGAACCTCAGTGCACTGACCCCACTGCCACTGACCTACCCACCAAAGATAATCATAGCTAAGAGTTTAGCGTGTCTTCCTCGTCTTTTTTTTTTTTTAATATATTTTACAATTGTGATCATATTGCATGGAATTTTACCTACTTTTTTCACTTATTATTAATCACATGACCCCCTTTTCTGTGACAGCACATTCTGAAACACTTGGTTTTCTAGTCACTTGCATAATATTGCCTCACAGGGCTGTACTCCCCTTAAGCATCCCCCCCACTACCCCCCTGCCACAGCTGGCTGATGAGGTTGCTTACTATTTCGGCTTTTATTATTTGGGCCTTATTGTAATGGCCTCAGTGAATGACTCTGTAAGAAAATCTCTGCATCTCTTAAAACTTGCTTAGTGTAGACTCCCAGAGCTGGAGTTACTGGAAACAAGGAAGAAGCATTTCTAAGACTTTTGTTACAACCAAGCTGCTTTCCAGTAAGTAACGCCATATTTTCTAAAGGACCATCACATTTCTACCTGACTTGTTACGGCTGATGCTCTGACAATGTGTTTCATCAAAGAATATCAGTCCTTTGATTCCATGGCTCTTTCCTCACCCTGCGTGTGTACATGGTATCGCTCAGGTCATTCATTCATTTAATGGACATTGAATAAAAACTACATAGAATCTTTACTATGCACTAGACAGTCTGTGTATGTACAGTCCATGTACTAGTGCTTGAGATCTATACCTTATAGTCTTTACTCCAACTCGCAACTCTAAGAAACAGTATTGTTATTTTCCTCACTTTACAGCTGAAGAGATGAAATACTTAGAAAAGTTGAGTAGATTCCCTAAGGTCACGCTACTGTAAGTGACAGGACTGGAATTCTAAGCCAGGTTCATTGGACTTGCCACCATTAACTAACAGTTACCGACGCCAGGTGTGGACTGCCAGGCTGGCCCCACGGCGCTGACTGCTCAAAGTCTCCAACCTCTGTCCCCACGTCCCAAAATCTGTTTCGCCTGCTCGCTCAGTATTCCCAGCGGGGGTCCTCCCGCACCCACCTCCCGAACCAGTTATTGAGGAAATGCACTTTGAACACCCATCGCATACCCGGGGTCCCGGTACACGACAGACGCGGCGCCGTGTCCGTGGACCTCACAGTCCAGCTGGTGGGAGGAGACCGCCGATGTGCAGGTGAACATAGTTGTGTCATCACAAATTGGAGAGAAGAATCGAGCAAAGAGGTAGGAGGTGGACCCAGAAAGGCTGGAATGGGACGACCACGTGCAGAAGCCATCTCAAGTCCTCCTTTGTTGGCCCAAGGCTTACTTTCATCGGGAAAACTAAAGAGCTACATACAAGATCCCTTTCAATTCAGAGGTTTTAAATTTGGACACATCTCTGCCTAATCCCTTGTGGCTACCCCAGCTTTGCGGTTTTTCAGTCCTTTTGTTCCAGCTCTAGATTTTAATTTTGATCTCTGGCCCCGTGCTTTGTAAACATTTTTGATCGCATACGCCTCCAGCAACAAGCTGAGCTCCGCGTAAATGTTTTCTTATTTATGTACCAATGCATGCACAGAAACTACGGTACTAACACACACTGTCCCCTGTGCCATTCAATATAGTGGTAACTTACTTTAAATTTAAAAAAAAACTTAAAAATTCAGTTCCTTGGTTGGACAGGGCTACATTTCAAGGGCTGATATAAAACATTTCCACCATCACAAAAAGTTCTATTGGACAGTGCTGTTCTAAACTTCAGACCAAAATAGAAATGTTTAAAGGGTAAGATTAAAAATTAAAAATAGAAATTCCAATATTTTCCTCCCACACCTCCTGAGATCATCCAGCACATCCCTGAGAGGCACGCAAGCCACCCTCTTCTTTAGAGATCACGGCTCTAGATATCTGATGTGAAGAGTGGATTAAAAGCAAAAGCAAAAAACCGAACTAAAAAACTGCCTTCTTCACTAGTATGCCTTCTGTCCAGCACTCCAACCCAGTCCAATCCAGCTTCTGGGAGAGGTAAAAAAATACCTCCAAGGAAGAGGTCCGCCTCTGTTCAGGCTGCCATAGAAATACCACAGACTGGACGGTTTATGACCAAAGTCCAAAATCAGCCCATGGCAGCACGGGCAGGTGAGGGCGCTCTTCCAGGCTGCGGACTTCCCCCTTGTACTCTCAGCCGCTGGAAGGGGCAAGGGAGCTCTGGCTCCCTTGATCAGGGCGCTAATCTCACTGGTGAGAGTTCTACCCTCATGACCCAATCACCGCCCAAAGGCCCACTTCCTAAGACCATCACGTTGCGCATTAGGATTTCAACATATGAAATTGGGGCGGGGGGGGCACACATTCAGACCATAGCATAGGGGACACAGACTGAGCTATATAAATCAATATAAACACATATTCCAAGAAGCTGCCAAGGCTCCCAACCTTTCTGGACAACTCTTTCCTGAGTCCCTGGGAGCAGTTTACACAAAGCTTTAGAGTCAAGCCTCATTTCTGACCCAAAAGTCCATGGCCTGCCTTGCCCACCCAGCTTATCAGCGACAAAGCCAGAATTCTAAGAAGCTTCTGGAAGGAAGTCTCCCCAGGACCCCAGGAGACTCACAAAGTCCCTGGTTTTTTCCTTTCACAACTCTTCTCACAACTTGTAATTACATGATTACATGCTTGTGAGTATGTGTTTACTGTCTGCCTCCCCGGCTGTCAGCGTTTTTGCTCCCACTGTACTCTTAGGGCTTGGCTCTCAGGAAGGTCTCAGCAAATTCTGGTTCAGCCTCCAGAGGCCAACACATGAGCCCCGCCCACCGACCACAAGGCTCCACCCATTTACACACGGTCCCACCCACTCCCTGCCAGGCTCCGCCCTCCACCTGTCCTACTGGAAGCGCAGGTGCCGGCACTCGGAGTACACAATACCAACCAGTCCCCTGGGCTAGGCTGCCCGGGTCCCACTCCTCTTTGCCGTTGCTGTCCCGGTCCCAAACTGGCCCCTCTGCCACCTGCCGGCCATGGAGGACCCAGGCGGGGAAGAACTGGAGGTCCATTACGGCCCGCCTGGAATCTCGGTCACCCCTGCAAACCTGTGACCTGTGACCTGTGATGAGCGCCCCGGGGCTCATCCCCTTTCACTGCAGAGAGAGAAACCCCCTCCCGGTAAAAACGAGGCCACAGCCACCATTGGGAAGCAGCTCCCAAGCAAAGGGACCGTCAGGCACGGGGCAGGAGAACAGCCTTCTGTTTGACAATCGCCCTTAGGAGTTGCCTACAGAGCTTACGGCTTTCTTAACTACTAGGTGTTGCAGCTTCCACAAATCCGCCAAGTGTGGTGGGCCCAGGCCAACTGAGGAGCGCCTGGCCGGGCTGCGGAGTGGGCGGGGCCTGATGCTAGGAGGGCGGGGCCTAGTAAGGTGCAGGTCGGGGCAGGTGTCTTCTCCCAGTGCTTCGCCCATACATTCAATGAGGCGTCAAACACTGCAGGTGGCCAACAGACCCTATCTGACAGGTAGCCCCCTTTAACTGGCCCATCTCGTACGATGTGGACACAGTTTTCAAAAACGTACATTCTAACCGTTGTAGTGGGTCTTTCCTGCCTTCAGAGTAAAAGATTATAAGCACCTTTATTCAGTGTTGTTTCAAATCAACTTATGATTACCTTGTAATATTTTCTAAAAATATTTAAACATTAAGAAATTTTAAAAAGCAACTCCTATACATGTGCAAAACTGATGAACTCTGTAAATTCAATGGGTCATACCAATATCAATATCAGATTGTGATATGGTATTATAGTTATGCAAGATGTCTTATTTCTTGTAACTATATGTGAATCTACAATTGCCTCAAAGCTTTTCTTTTAAAAAAGCAACTGACTGGATATATAACAGGAAATAGTTTGTAATAAGCTAATTTTTAAGTATATTTTTATGTAATCTTGTGTCCCTTGAAATGTGCTTGAGGAGAAGAATCAGGTCTGATTAAAAATTTTTTATAATAGTAGATAGTAATTAGGGCAGGACTTTGTATATGGCACAAATGCATGTCCATGAATTCCACACTTTAGCATCTAACTTAATACAGTGTTAGGTTCTAGGGAGGCAAGGGTCCTTGCCTTCAGAGACCTGGCAAGAGGACACAGAGGAGTAGAACCCACAAATACAGTACCATGTGATCAACGCAGTGAGGGAGGGAAAAATGGGTTCAGTGAGACCATTCAGAGAGGGCTTCTTGGAGGAGGTTCAGATGTAGCTGATACCTGAGAGAGGCAGGCTTACCTTGAACTCAAAGAAGATTAAGCTTCTGGGCCCCTTTAAGGACCTGAGAAAACCCTAGCAAAGGGTCACATGATTATGTATTTTTTTTAAAGATTTTATTTATTTATTTGACAGACAGAGATCACAAGTAAGCAGAGAGGCAGGCAGAGAGAGAGAGTCGGAGAAGCAGGCTCCCTGCCAAGCAGAAAGCCCAATGCGGGGTTCCATCTCAGGACCCTGGGATCACAACCTGAGCCAAAGGCAGAGGCTATAGTCCACTGAACCACCCAGGAGCCCCTGATTATGTGTTTTTAATAAAATTTAAAAATGAAGATACTTGGGTGCCTGGGTGGCTCAGCAGGTTAAGGCTTTGCCTTCGGCTCAGGTCATGGTCTCAGGGTCCTGGGATCGAGCCCCACATCGGGCTCTCTGCTCAGCAGGGAGCCTGCTTCCTCCTCTCTCTCTGCCTGCCTCTCTGCCTACTTGTGATCTCTGTCTGTCAAATAAATAAATAAAATCTTTTAAAAAAAACAAAATATATTTATGATATATTTCCTCTAGAGGAAATTCATATAAAATATGGCATATGAAGCAAAAAGAAATAAAGATGAGCAATGAAATTGAAGGAAATTATTCTGACTCTGAGAAGAATAATAAAATCCAAAGTACCCTTGTTCATTGAGAAGAGACACATTTTAAGTAGAAATAAAAATTTGGCTTTTGGATTACAGATCTAATTAATGAAAAGTGAAACAGAAAAATATTGGGAATAGATTTGAATTTCTTACTGATTTGTCAAGAAATACTGACAACTTTATAAAGAGAATATGATACACACTACCATGAGAACATTAAAGACATCTTGGCATCATCATTTCAATAAATAATTGATATACTCAATGGCATCATTAACTCAATGAGTATCTAATAGCAGTCGCTGCGCAAGAAAACTTGAAACACCCTGACATCTTATAGTTCCTTCATGACAGGAATTTGGTATTTTTTCAAATTTGACAACAATTCTAAAAAACTTGGAAGATGTTGCTGGTTTTTAAGGTTTTTGTAGGGTTGGAATAAGTATTTCCAAACTATCCATATAAAATACAAATCACTGTTCCTGATTTATAGAAGAGGAAACGGAGGCTTGTTCAGAATGGCACGTCTCCTAGGCAGAGGGCCTGGGGAGCCTCTGTGAATTATTTACTCTCTCCAGGATGTTCTAGGTCTTTCTTGCATGCAAACTTTTGCAGGTGCCTTTTCCTTAACCGGAGCCAGAACACTCCCTCTCACCTGCACTTTGCATTCCTGCCATCTTACAGAGTTCAAGTCAAGCATCAGCTCCTCTAAGAAAGTGTCCTTGTCACTCTGTTCTGGCTCCCCAAGGTGACGTTTTCCCCACAGGATCATGTGCTCGTCTCCCTGGGCAGGCTGCAGTATGAGACCAGCTTCCCTGATCCATCTCTGCTACGGGACCTCAAGTATCACAAGAGACGGGGCCTGTGCCTTGAGAGAAGCCTCCAATATTTAAGGCGCTGAGATTGTAGGGGATGTTTGTTTCTGCAGCATATCCTTGTTTGGCCCAACTGATACAGCCCTTGAACTTCCTGAGTGGAAGTGGGGAGAGAGACTCAATTTTTCTCTGATGAAAAAGATAGGAGCCACGAAGATCTCTTCCAGCCGTGTTTCCAGTCCACTGGAGAAAGCAGGTCGGAGGAAAGGAGACCGACAAAGAGAGGCAGGGATGGAGAACGTGCACTAATAAGCAGAAGTTCGTGGTTCTCCAGTCGGGCCTGTTTCCCACAGTGACCGTGAACCTATACAATCCTGGGCCGCCTCTCAGAGACCACTACATAACACAGTCAAACTGCCATGGACTGAGTTCCAGAAAAGCATTAGAAGCAGAGAGAATAAAACTGGAACCGATTTCAAAGACGCAGCCCTGTGACAGAGAAGTGATCTGTCCATAGTCACTTAAGAAAAACCATCAAAAGAACCCAAGTGAGATGCAACCAATGTCGGAGGCCTCCAGGGACCCCTGCCACAGCTCGGGCTCTACCTGGCAAGTTCACACTGACAAACGAGCTTATAAAAACTCCACTCCTGGATTTCAAGTTCAGTCTTCTCTAATTAGGAGGATCCCAGGAGAGGGAGTACGAACCGACCAGAAAGCCATCGTTGAGTTGAAGGCGTGCAGGAGAGTGCCCTGGAAGAGTGGGCTGTGTGTGTGCTGGGAAAGTAGCTGTCAGACCCTCGGTGAGCTGGAACCAAGGGGAAAAGGAGCTGTGGACAGTCATATGCAAATGAGCCCTGGGGCAGGGGTAGCGTTCCTGGCAGGTGCGAGCCCTACACCAGTCACCCTGGGCTTCCGCATGCTTGTCTGACTCATTGCAAAACAGGAATGAGCTGAGAAGGAGATCCGGGGGTCGACTGGGAAAGCCCCAGCTCAAAGGACAAGCTCCTCAAGCCCCAGGTTCTCTGGGTGCTTCATTCTTCCCCCCACATACAGCTGTAGCTGACGCTTTTCCAAGTACCTGCCCAGCCTCCAACCCCGCAACCCTCAAAACCCTGGCTTGCTTCCCTGCTCCTGCCCAGCCACACTCAGAGCCTTTCCAGTTAATTCCAGTTAACCCTATACGCGCCAGCCCTGGCTCCTGGCTGGTTGCACAGACAGAGGCAGAGCCCAGACACAGTATGGGACAGACAGAGGGCCACAGGGAGTGACCCCAGAGCCCTGGACTTTTTCAGGACCTTGTTCAAGGTCTGGGGTACTTCTACCCATTTGTCTGTGTAAGCCAGTGCAGTGGGTTCTAACAGTGGTTCTTAACCTTGGTGGGTCACAGATCACCTTAGGAACCCAAAGAAAACAGTAGAACCACCCCCCAGAAAGAGGCAAGTAAACATGATTTGACAGGCAGCATTGGGGGCGTTGCAGACTCCGGAAATGGACCAGGGGCCCCAGGTTAAGAACCCCTCGGGGTCAGGAAATTTAGGCCAAGAATCTAGACAGAAGGTCCCAAGCCCATGGCTGGGAGCTGGCATGGTGGAAGAATCCAGAAGATTCAGACTCAAATTCTAGTCCTGGTCATAGCCATGTACAAGAGTCTATGTGTGCCGGGGCAGGGATGGGTGTGGATAAGGGGCAGCGGGGCGGGGACGGAGGCATAACAGGATACAGACCTAAAACCCAAAGGTACAGCTTCATGAACTGTCATTAAGCACATGCCTGTGACAGTCCAAGTCAAAAGATTAGAACACTGCCTGCACTCTAGAAACCTCCCCTTTTCCAGCTATAAACCATCCCCCTTCCATCCCTTACCCAAGGGTAATCACTGACCTTGACTCCAATTATCTCCATGTTTTTCTCTGTAATTTTACTCTCCTAGTATACATCCCTAAACAGAGTGATGTCCTTTTGCTTATTTTTGAACTTTATATAAATGGAAGCCTAGGAACTCTTCGGGGTCTGGCCTCTTTCCTCTAATGTTGTGTTTGTGATTTATCCTTGCTGTTGCATGGATCTGTGGGCTGCTCCTTTGCATTACCGTGGGCAATTCCACTCCATGACTACGACAGTTTCCCCCTTCTGCAGCTGATGGACATTTGGATTCTTTCCAGACTGGGGCTATTACAAATAATGCTCCTATGAACATTCTTGTGCAGATCTTCTGACAGTTTGGGGCTCACTTTTGTAGGCCAAACACCCCAAGCTGTACGGACACGCTGAACCATAGCACAGGAATGTTTCCGACAGAGTTCATAATGGCAAATGGTTTTCCAAAGTAGATGTATCAACTTGGGCCCTTTCCAGTGGTCTGTGCAAGTTCTTGTTGTTCCCATCCTCTCCCCTTCATCTGCTTTCCAGAGCTTCCAGCTTTGGTCATTGAGGTACCCAGACCTCATTTCAGATGATGCCGAAAGCAGAGTCCTCCCCGGCAGCTCTTGGGCCAAACCCTTGTGCTCCTGTTCATTCTTCCAGTGCCCAGGGGGCTATGAGCTCTGGGACTCTGCTTCCTCACTAGCATCAGACCCTTCCTGAAGGCTGAGTGTAATGGAAGTGGCCTGGAGAGCTCCAGCTCCTGTGGAAGGAGTTGAGAGCAAGGGAAGGTAGAATTGGAAGGTCCCGGAAACTGGACGAGCATTTAAGACGTCAGTATCCCCTCTCCGCCAGGCCAGTAATCAGATCAGGTCTTGGGTGTACTCAGCCTCTCTGTGCACCCAGCTCTTCCTCTGGGGGAAAAAACCCACCATATCCTGCTCAGACAAGGCTACTTCTGGGCATCACAAAATGATAGAGAGGACCATCAGAAGAAGACCATCTACCAAATTCAGGGAAGGAAAGAGGCTAACACAGTTTCTAGTTCTGGTTTTGGGGGGTTTTCTTTTTTTTTTTCTTTTTTGCCCTTGGAGACCATGAGATGCCTCCTATATCCTTTCCATATACCTTTGTTGATTAAGCCAGGAGAATAGGTTTTTGTCTCTGGCAATCACATGCGCCCTGATTAGGAAAGAAAGAAATCCATCTGATTCTTTTATCTCTCACTTTTCAAAACCTTCCCAGGAAGCCTGAGTAATATTTATGAAGTCTCAAACACGAAAAATGTCTCCATGGTGGGTCAGAGGAGCACGAACAACTTCTTCTATCCTTGACTTGCTTTAGGATCAGGCTCTCCGTGTACACCCCACACTTTCTCCCGGCTGCTCCCTGGATTTGCAGGAGGCATAACTTAGTGGGAGAAGCTTGGGTTTGGACGTTAGAGCAGAGTTTGAATCATGGCTCTACAGACTTGAGCAAGCAGCTTCCCTTCCCCAACCTCAGCCGTAAAATGGAAATATCTCCATTTTTGACAATTTGTTATAACGGATACCACAGACGATGCAGCTTAAACAACAAAAGTATTTCCTCACACTTCTGGAGGCTAGAAGTCCAAGGGCAAGGTGTCGGCAGGGTTGGTTTCTCCTGAGGCCTCTCTCCTCAACTCCTAGATGGCAGGCTTGTACACAGTTATCCCTCTGTCTGTGTCTATGTCCTAATCTTGTCCTTTTATTAGGACACCAGTCAGAGTGGATTAGGGCTCACTCTAATGACTTCCTTTTAAGTTAATTACCTCTTGAAGGGCCTTAATTCCAAATACAGACACATCCTGAGGTCTTGGGGGTTAGGACTTAAAAACTGGGGGCACACGCTTCAGCCCATAACACCATTGCAGGCTGTTTATTTAAGGATCTTTGAAGATGAGTCAGCACAGAGAAGGTATCAAGGGGGAAGGCGTCAAAGCTCAGCCCAGTCTTGCTCTCCCCGCACTGGCAGCCCAGCAACCGCCTGGTGGAGCAGCTCAAACCAGGGTCTCAGAGCCTCACCAGTGTTGCATGCAGAATGCCTGCCTGCTGGTCAGAGCTCCATCCAGAAAGAAGCAACACCTTCAGGAGCCCTGATCTTGGGCTTTGCTTTGAGGACTGTGAAGAATTCACGGAGTAATTCTCAGAAACACAAAGTGATGAATGACTGCTTCCATGACTCCAGAACACACTTCTCTCTAGCCAGGTAACTTTAAGATATCGCAGACTTTTCCGGCAGCCTGATGTCCTGGTCAAAATTCTACATCAATCAGTGCGTCAATTCAGATAGGGAAGCAAGGCAAAGGAGTAAACATTTAAATAATAATGACCTGATTCTTTTGGGGAAGTGCTTTATATTTGACAAACAAAAGTCTTATAACCAAACACGTCAAAATAGATATCTCTTTCGTAAATCAGTGAGTGGTGTTTCTATACCTGGAATATTATGTATGTTTGATTTACCGCATGCTTACGTTTTAGGAAGGAAGACATTTTTATCCTTTTTTAAAAATGAAATATTTGCAATTTGTTGGTCCTAAAATTTTTATCCCACAACAGAATTTGCTCTGTTCTCATGGATTTATAATCTATAAATGCAGACAAGCATAAAACTGGGGGAAGAATAGGCTTTACTAATCAAATTGGGTCTTGGGTTTTCTCAATGAGATTATTTTATTTTAAAACACTAAATATGGGAGCTGTCTCCTAGCAAACTTGTTTGGGAAGATTAATGTGGTCTTATTAGATTGCCCCATCCAGTGTATGAAAGGGATCTGATCTTTGTCTTAAGTTCCTCTCCTTTATAGCTGTGGTTGAACATTTAAAAAAAAAATTCATGCCTTTTAAAAAATGCTTAAAATGGGACCTAGAGAACATTGCAAGTGGTTAAAAAACAAAGTAATGTGAAAATATTACAACCCCAAAGAATTCTCAACATCACTAGTGTTTCCCTTTGATGATGTGCCTTTGATTTAGGTTGGGACACTTTGAAAATACTTTATGCGTGTAATAATTTTTGAAGAGTTTGGAAATAAAATTTCTGCTTAATTCATTTAAAAAAGTGGTAAGTATTACTTTAACTTGAACCTGAAATATTCCAAGATAATCCCTTATTACAGTATTCTCTCCTGTTGTTCATGGACACGCCTGGATTATCGTGGACTTTCTGCTGTTTTAGTACCGACCTTCAGAACGGACGCCTCGCCTCCCCGAGTCTGCTGGGGAATCTGTGGTCCTCGCCCTTGAGAGAGACCTGGGCCCCAGGAGAGGTGGACAGTGGCAGAGGCGACTTGCTGGTCCCTAACAGAAGAACCTTATTCCATTGAGGCTTGAGAATCCTGCTCTAGGGGGACAGCATTGTCCCCGCTGCCCCACAGAGCCGCAATTCAGGCCTCGCGCTCAGCCCTGCCAAGCTCCCGGAGAGCCCTGGATCCTGCCCGAGTGGTCATCGGCCTCCGGTGCCAGCCCTGTGAAAAGAGGCCACTTTACATTTGATACAAAGCGTCAGCCGGTCTCATTCATGGTGCCTGGAACATGCTAAGCTCCGGACGTAGGGCTGGGAAGTGGCACTTGGGCATAAACGCCCTTTCCTGTCCCCCACCCCCTCCCACCTGCAAGGCTTTCACAGGCCGAGAGGAACACGCAGCGGCTTGTCTTTGCCACTCCTCATCCCCCCAGATGTCAAGAGATGTTGTT
Source organism: Neogale vison (assembly GCF_020171115.1). Classification (NCBI taxonomy): domain Eukaryota; kingdom Metazoa; phylum Chordata; class Mammalia; order Carnivora; family Mustelidae; genus Neogale; species Neogale vison. The sequence goes on along the minus strand of NC_058102.1, from coordinate 15,395,518 downwards.
CTGGGGAACAGCTTGAGAAAAGCCCTATTCTCTTCGCTCTTCCTCACCTGCCAAGAAGCCCTGGGCTGCAGGTGCCTTGCGGCACCGAGGAGCTGCCAGGAAGTGTCAGGCCATTCACGCTGGTTGAGAAGTGGCCTCCCTTCTGCCAAGTCCCAGCCCTGGCAGCTCCGTCCGCCGGAGCCTGTTCTCATCAGCGGCACCTGTCTGCCCGGACCTCGAACTCCAGTGGCCGCCCGAAGTTCACACAAATGCAGGTGACCCCGTGACCAAAGGTCTCCCTCGGAGCCGTGGTGCCGCCCCTGATGAAGCCCTGCTCTCAAGAAGGTCTCCATCCCCGAAGGAAACAAGAGAAGCCAGGCGACTCATGCTATTGCCCAACGTGCTCATTTTACAGCTGGAGGCAGGAGAGGGACCTTGGAGAGTGTCAGCAGGTTGGGAGAGTTCTCAACCCTTGTCGCAACTGGAATTGCCTGGGGGAACTTCAAAAACTAGATCCTGGCTTAGAGGGTCTGGTGTGGGGGTAGAGGGGTAGCACCCCTCAGTGCAGACCAAAAATATTAAGAATCCCTGACCTGGTTCAAGCCGCTACTTTTATAGACAATACGGACAAGAAACACAGAGGTCCTGACAGAAGGGACTTTTGAGATGGCTAATCTTGTCCAATCCACCCGTTTTACAAATGGGGAAACTGAGGCTGGAAAGCTTCCGGAGAACCACCCAAGGCTCCGTAGCTAGTAAGTGGTATTTTAGTATTTTGGGCAGGTTCATTTTTAATGGCCTCAGAAGGCCTTCTACTTCGATCGGGTCTCGTTTTATTATCATAGACTCTGCTTTAAACTCAGGTTGGTTCCCTACTGCTCACAAAATAAAGTCTGCTTTCCACAGCATGGCATTCATGGCCCCACCACAACTTGGCCCCGCTTGCCTCTTCATACCCAAGCAAGAAGGGCCTCTGCTCTGGTTCCGCTACTTTTGAGGGCTCCCCTCCGGCCTTTTCCTGGCTGTGTCACACATCATGGGGCCGAGTCTAGGGGGTCAAAGGGACAGGATCACCTGGATACTCTGGACCTCATCTACAGGACCTGTGTAGACTTCTTGTTTAGGCCTTTCTTGGGGAGGGGGGATGCCAAAACCATTGTTGGGTCTGAGGGATGGCCCTGCAGCGGCTGCCCTGTCCATGTGTGTCCACTCTGGTCTCCTCCTGGGACAAGCCGGAGTCCAGAATGGGAAGAGCGGAGAAGGAGGCTTTGGGGCCAGGATTTGAATTCCAAATGTTGCCTTCTAGACTGTCACAAAGGTCCATTTGTCAAGGCACAAGGATAGAACCTATTACACTGTTCGAGTTACAAATTAAATATTCAGACATGGTACATAGGCCTCCATTTGTGCCCCTTCCCTAACCCTGCACAGGCTGGGGAGGGGGACTAATTTCTGAGGGACTCAGGAAGGAATGACATTCAACCTTGGTGCTGGAAGGCACATGGCCCAGCCCGTCAGTAGGTAGGAGACGGGCACTGGCAAATCCTGGAGGGACCACAGGCTGTAAAGTGATCTGAAATGTGCTGTCCTTCTGGCCCCAGTTGGTGAGCACCTCCTTCCTTTCTTCCTGCAGGCAGTTCTTATAAAGTCCTGTCTTTAAATCCCTAGGCTGTGGCCTTTTTTCCACAACAGAATTTCCATGGAGCATGTAAATACTCGGAACAGGACTGCTCAGTCAGAGATATCTCATATATTTAATTTGCCTAAGGAATCCCAGATTGTTCTCAGGCTGGCTGAACCTGCCTACCATCAGCCCAGCTAGCTGTTCATGAGGCTTCCACTGTCCCTGTGTCTCTGCCCACACTTGACATTATTCAGCTTTCTAAGTTTTACCAGATCATTGGTCGAAAAGTTATATGTCGCTGCTGCTCTAAACTGCAATTTTAAAAAATTGCTGTCTTGGTCTGTTTGGGCTGCTCTCACAGAATGCCGTAGACTGAGGGGTTTATAAACAACACAGATTTCTCACGGTTTGGGAGCCTGGAAGTCCGAGATCTCAGTGGCAGCATGCTGAGGCTCCGGCGAGGGCCCATTCCTGGATCACAAATGGCCATTTTCTCATTGTGTCCTCACGTGGTGGAGCCAGCCAGAAAGCTCTCTGGGGTCCATTTTATAAGGGAGCTTATCCCACTCATGAAGGCTCTACCCTCATGACTGAATTACCTCCCAAAGGCCTCAACTCTTCTAAATCATCGCACTGTAAGTTGGGAATTTGATGTAGGAATTCGGAAGGGACACATTTCAGTCCATAACAATTACTATGGATTGGAAGTAGCTCATCCTGTGCCTGTTAGCTTTAGTCAGCTCAAATACTCCCTCTGACCTAGCAGCCAGGCGCCTTTCTCTAGGGTTCTCTGCAAAATCAGCTTGAGAGGCGAGGAAGCAGTCTGCGGACATCTAGAGTCACTGAGACACTAAATAATGGAGATGCCCATGATGCTATCACCTTCGTCATTCCTGTTCATTCTCCACTTCAGGGACTTTTTCATCTCCTCCATTCTTGCCTTCTTAACTTTCTGTTCTCGAGCTGCAGCGGCCGTGAACATGAAAAGCCATTCCCGCAGCAAGACACTCTGACTCCCACTGCTCCCTCCGCCTGGAACAACGACATTCTCCAGGCTTGTTCCCTCCTTGAGTTTCTACTCAAATGTCAACTCACTGGTGACATCTTCTCTGTCCTTTTTATCTAAAAAAGTAGCTCTTTGAATACATTCCCCCCGTTAAGTTTTTTTTTTTTTAATTTTTAAAAAGTTTATTTAGGTAATCTCTATACTCAGTATGGGACTCGAACTCATAACCTGGAGATCAAGAGTCACATGCTCTTCCAAATGGGCCAGCCAGGAACCTCCCCCGCTTAAGTTTTCTTCTTAGTACCTTCCACCATCTGGCATTCCCACTGCTTGTTATGGTATATGTTTACTGGTTTGTTTATTTACTGTCTATTTCCTGGGGACCACAGTAGCAAAGACCAGGTCACTGCTCTACCCCCATGTGCCTGGGAGGGGGCCTGGCACAGAGTAGGTACTCAGTGATCACTTGTTGAATTGAAAAAATCCTTACTAGTTCTTTCTACATTATGCAAGTGTTATATCTTCTTGATACAATACTTAACTGCCAACATCTGGACATTTACCAGCTTTTCTCAGGGTAGTTTTTAATCCATATCTAATGGGTTAACCGTAGGAAGAGCCATTAGAGAGCGACAAAACAGGAATAAACCATGAACTGAGTGGATTTCCTGTAGAAATTCAGTTAGCTCCCTGGGGTCTCTGGTATCTTCCCCAGACAGATCAAATCAATAGATTTCCAGACCTGGCTTTGAAAAACAAAAAGTGCAAGTTTCTCCTAGATGTGAACTTATTTCCTGGAGCTCATTTGGCACAAATTACTTCGGTTGTCTCATATTGCTTCTGCTGTCCTTAGTCTGAATGTTAATTTCTTATTTACCAGAAATACATCTTTCCATAAAAAGCTACTGGTTTTTAGGCTTAAATTTTTAGCCCAGCACAACTGACAGATTAGAAAACACTTTGTCACGGTTGTACAAATCCTTTCCAAAACACTTAACTCTACTGCTTTCTCTGAAACCTAGTGGGGGAAAAGTGGTTAGGAAGCACTAGGGCTAGAATTCAGTCCCACCAATGTCTTTCTTTAAAAATAGAAAGAAAGAGAGAGAGAAAGAAAGAGAAAGAGAGAGAGAGAGAGAGAGAGAAAGGGAAGGGAAAAAAAGTCTGGAGTGCCAGTTGTATGGGACTGTCCATTGTTTAAAAAAAAAAAGAAAAAAGTTTTAACCCCAGGGTGGAAAAACTAACATTGTCACTAGGATATGAAGAAACCATGGTGAAGAACTAGCGACGGGGAGGCCCTACAGAATGGCCGGTGGCATCTGCTCCTAGGGCCTTTATCAGCAGTCTTGTACGTTCTATTCAAGGCTCTCAGAACGATTGTTGGCATGATGTAAACAAATTGACGCAAATTAGTTTAGCACGGGCTGTGCAAAGTTTAAGCTTGTTGAGCAACACACGTGGGCCACATAGCAACAGCTCCCAACCCGATGCAAAAGGTGTTGGATGCAAAGTACTAACTACCCAGATTCTCCGCTTCTAGATGAGGCAGGATTTGCAAATCACTGGTAGAGACTGGGGGACAACTGGGATTTGGGGAGGGGGCAGGAAGTTGGCAACGGAGGCTGGAGCCCCCCACCCGGACCCTGAAGACCAGCGATGGCTGAGAAGAAGTCCTCCCGAAAGAGCCACTTGCACCGTCTGCCTGGTATAGGCTGGCCGCAAATCCCCAGAGGACTGACCCCCAGAGATTAAGGGGATTCTGCCACTTTGCTCTTTACTTTTGGTTCAAATATCTCAAGACAAATCCTTCTGGGCTGGTGTCGCACAGACCACCTAGAAGGGTCTTCTAATTGTATTTACAGTAATTTAATTACAGCACGGAGAGCTTCAGAAGGCAGGGTTGACAAAGATCTGTACTAGAGGTGTCGCTGGTGGCGTTTTAATCTGTTAAGTCAACAGAGTAATGGTAAAAATAAAGCCACTCCAGAGTTTGGAAGCCAATTCATGGACTCCCACCTCCCCTGCCTTTTGTTTTGTTTTGTTTTGTTTTGTTTTGTTTTAGGGGAGGTTGGGAGGGTGAAGGGGACATTTCCCTGAGGTCCGCAGCTTTCCCACTTTTGTTCATATTATTTTATACTCCATGAACACCTTACGTCGTCCATCTGAACATACACACACATGAATTTAGATATTATAAATGCACCTTGCCATGTGTGGTGCATGTGTATGTGCACGTGCGTTTAATTAAATCTATCTCTGGATAATTGTTCAAGAACTTGGTAATAGTGGGGTTCCTGGGGAGGCTGCCTGGGAGAGTAAGGGGCTAGAGAGAGAGATAGACTTACTCTTAACCTATTTCTATGCACTATCCCCCCACCCAAAACCATTTTTATACCAAATATCTAAAATCATTTTTCAATGAATTCATAAGGAAACTTTTCCTGCAAATACTAAATCACCGAAGTCAGCAATGTGTATACCATTTTGATTATTTGGCTAACTACCTACCTAACCTTGTAGTTTTTTTTCCTCTCTGGGGGCCTCAGCTCTCCTGGCTATACAATGGGAGAGAACGGACCAGCTACTCCCGCAACCTCTTCTTTTCTGCGAGATTTAGAAACCAGAATCTAAAAACAGCGTGTGCTACTACTGCCATCTAGCAGTCCAGAGGGGACCATGTGGGTCCAGCTTTTCTCTGGCATTGTGAAAAGAGGTCTGTGGGCTATTATGCAAAACACAAAGACTTCATTGGCTATGCAGACATCTTGCAGCCCCTAAGTGCTTTCTGGAGCATGAGAAAGTATAAATATATAAACAAATCCTTAGACATTTAAAAAATAGTTGTCCATCAAAAAACTACTAGAATAAACGAATTCAGTAAAATGGCAAGACGGAAAATCAATACACAAAAATCTGTTGTTTTTATACACTAATAAACTATCAGAAAAAGAAATTAGAAAGCAATCCCATTTATAACTGAATCAAGAAGAATAAAATATCAGGCACCTGGGTGGCTCAGTGGGTTAAAGCCTCTGCCTTCAGGTCAGGCCCCGATCCCAGGGTCCTGGGATCGAGCCCTGCATCGGACTCTCTGCTCATCAGGAAGCCTGTTTCCCTCCCACCTCTCTGCCTGCCTCTCTGCCTATTTGTGATCTCTGTCTGTTAAATAAATAAATAAATCTTTTTTTAAAAAAAAGAATAAAATATCTAGCAATATATTTAACCAAGGGGTTGAAAGACTTGTACGCTGAGGACTAGAAGACACTGGTGAAAGAAATGGAAAAAGATGTCGATACACAGAAAGGTGTTCCATGCTCATGAATTGGAAGAATATTGTTAAAATGTCCATACTACCCAAAACAATCTACAGATTCAAAGCAATCCTTACCAAAATTTGAGATTTTTCACAGAAATAGAACAAGCAATCCTAAAATTTGTATGGAACCACAAAAGACGCAAATGCCAAAACAGTGTGGAGAAGAAAAATAAAAAAGAACAAAACTGGAGGCGTCACACTCCTTGATTTTAAACTATATTACAAAGCTATAGCAATTAAAACAGTATGGTATTGTCATAAAAACAGCCACATAGATCAATGGAACAGAATAGAGAGCCCAGAGCCCAGAAATAAACCCATACGTATATAGTTAATTAATTTACTACAAAAGAGCCAAGAATATACAAGGGGGGAAAGGAGAGTATCTTCAATAAATGGTGTTGGGAAAAAACTGGACAGCCACACGCAAAAGAATGAAACTGCATCACTATCTCACACCGGACACAAAAGTTAATCGAGTTAGATTAAAGACTTGAACATAAGACCTGAAGCCATAAAATCCCTAGGAGAAAACGTAAGCAGTAAGCTCCTTTACCTAGGTCTTCGTGATGCCTCTTAAAATTTGATTCCAAAAGTAAAAACAAACAACAGAGACTACATAAAACTAAAAAGCTACCATAGAGCCAAGGAGACTATCAACAGAATGAAAAGGCAGCCTACTAAATGGGAAAAAATAATTGCAAATCATATACTAATAAGGGGATAACAACTAAAATATAGAAAGAATTCATACAACTCTATAGCAAAAAACCCCAATCTGATTTACAAATGGACAGAAGATCTGAATAGACATTTATACAAAAAAGACATACGGATGGCCAAAAGGTACATGAAAAGATGCTCCGTGCCACTGATCAGAGAAATGCAATTCAAAACAATATACATATAACCATACGCCTGTTAGTATGGCTACTGTCAAGAAAACAAGAAGTAAGTGCTGTGGATGTGGAGAAAAGGAACTCTTGTGCACTGCTGATGGGAGTATAAATTGGCGCAACCACTACGGAAAACAGTATAGAGGCTCCTCAAAAAAATTAAAAATAGAACTACCGTGTGCTTCAGCAATTCTACTTCTGGGTATTTATCCAAAGAAAATGAAGACACGAATTTGAAAAGATCTACGCACCCTTATGTTCATGGTAACATTATTTACCATAATTAAGACGTATGTTACAGCAAACTAAGTGCCCATAGATGGGTGAATGGACAAGGAATTTGCGATGTATATACAACAGAGTATTATTCAGGCACAAAAAGGAATGAAATCTTGCCATTCGTGACAACATGGCTGGACCTGGAGGGCATTACCCTAAGTGAAAAGTCAGAGAAAGAACAAATACCATATGATTTCTCTTCCACGTGGAATCTAAAAAACAAAACACCATGCTCATAAATATGGGGGTTACTAGAGGTGGGGGGTAGGAGATGGGAGAAATGAGTGAACTTTTTTTTTTTTAAGTCTAAACTAAATACACATTTTTAATAATTCTGAGCCTGTAATATTTGACCAACAGTAAAACCCTCATTGCAATTCCGTGGTCTCAAGCGCCTTTGGAGATATTCCCAGGCTGCTCCACGTAACAGATATTTGTTGGATACCTACTCGGTGGGTAGACCCCCATGCAGATGTGTCAGGGAAAGGCAGGGCTTTGGTTTTGTGCAGTTTAGACTGTGTAACTCTATTGGGATGAAGGCTAAGATCTTTCGGAAGCATATTCCTGGTTAGCCTAAGCAGCTCCAGCAGCTAGCATGTACTGGTACGTACCAGGAATTTCATAAATTCTTGCTTTCAGTGAATGAACAATAGAACGAATGAATGGCCTGGAGTTGAATTTGTGTTCCCTGCATAAAACGGTATTTTCTTCTCTGAACTTCTAATTTTCTGGTCTGTAAAAGAGAAATGATAACCCTTAGCCCAGATTGTGAGGATCTACGGATATAACAAAGGGTGATGCTTCTGTCAACTGGAAAACACTTAAAAAAAAAAAAAAAGGAGCTGGGGGAGGGGAATCTCTATTTTTTTAAGGCTCACCAAACTATTTACGTTGCATAACTAGGAAATAATACTCTCTATTCCCCAAAGTGATGTTTCCATTTAAGAACTAGAAAGCTAGAATGTTTTCTAAGTTTAGCTAAAAGGGATATTGTGGAAATAACCCAAATTCAGTCAATGTGAAGTACACAGACTGTTTTTACCACCTCTTCTCCCAAACCCACGCTTTCCTGGAAAATGAATAGGTTGTGATCTTTGGATTTTTTGTTTTTTTTTTTGTTTGTTTGTTTGTTTTTTTGTTGTTGTTGTTTTAACTTCATTTCCAGGTTTCCATAGGTCAATTGAAGGAGATAAATTAGATAAATTCTAAAGTCTCTTCCTTTTAAAACAGACTGTTACAGGGACAGCTGTCCAGCCAGGACACCACAGCAGGCCCGTATCACAGGAAAAACTGTGATATGCTGCCACCTGTTGGTGATGCATTGAATTATTTTTTGATTTTTTTGGTCACAGCTGAAGTTTAGCCTTTAAATATTATTAACTACAACCTAATGAATTTACACAAATATTTACAGTAGAAACTCACTAGAGTGCCAAGGGAAAGAGACATTTCCCCCCAGGTATTAACAACACTCAACTCTCAAGCATCCAGTACCAAATGTTACAGGTGATCCCCCACTTCACCTAACGCATTGTCACCTAACGCAGAGATTCTTTGTTCCCACTTTACAGGTGAGGAAAGGGATGTCACTAGATAATAGCTTGCCCCAGGGCACAGGGGCGGTAAGGAGCAGAGGCAGAACTCAAGCCCAGTCCTCTCTGACAGGGCCCAGGGCCCAGCATGAACAAATACTCCCACAGATGTATTTTATAGTATTGATTTCCTTGCTTCTGATTAGAAAAGTATTGAACATCTTTGTAGGAATTTTTATAAATCACAAAGAAAATAAAAATAACTTGAAGTCCTAGGACTAAAGTGAAATCAATGCTAACATGTTGTGTGTATCTACCGATTTTTTAAAAGTTTATTTACTTACTTTAAAGTAATTGCTACACTTGATGTTGGGCTCAAACTCATGACCCCAAGACCAAGGTCACATGCTCTTCTGATTGAGCCAGCCAGGCACCCCTCTATATTCAGTATTTTTAAGGCTTACATTGTATACGTATTTGTACTTTAATATGTAATTGTTGTCAAAAGATCCCTTTTTCCTTTTAAAAATTCATTCAATTATCCAATTAAATTTAGCAAATGTTTACTTTGTGCCAGGCAGAGATACAACAGAGGAGAATAAAAAACAAAAATATGACCCCCCACCCTTGTGAAGCTGACAGTCTCAAAGAAGAGGACAAATAATCACACTAAAATAAATACTCCAGAGTATTCTGTTCTGAAAACTGTTTCAGAGGGGGTGACAAGGGAAGCTACTGGGAGACGGACACTGGGAGACCAGAGATGCTTTCTTGTGGAGGTGTTTAGAAAGATATGGACAATTTATGTAACTTTTTGGCTGCCCTCCCCACTCCCCACCCTTGCCCCCACCACACACCTATGCTCCCACAACCAACTTTCCAAGCAATTCTTGGCTTTGCAGAGAGGAAACGTGGCCTCTCCATTCTCTCTCCACTGCTCAGGTAGGCACAGGGACAGACAGGTAAGTCCTTCTCTAAGCAGATGAAAGAGTGGGAATAAGATATTAACCTCCTACTCCAGGCACCCTGATATTTACAAGTGATTTGGGGGGACCTGGCCGCTCCATTCTCTCTCCACTGCTCAGATAGGCACAGGGACAGACAGGTAAGTCCTTCTAAGCAGATGAAAGAGTGGGAATAAGATATTAACCTCCTACTCCAGGCACCCTGATATTTACAAGTGATTTGGGGGGAACTCCGCTCTCCTGGGTTCGGAGAGAGGAAAGCTTTTCCCCGCACAAACTCCCCATTTCTACTTCCACCACTGAAAGGATCTAGCCCCCATGGCTGGTGCCTCTCTTGGGGGAGAGCCAGGAGTCTACAGTTTGCAACGGAGGTCCTAGTGTCAATGCCTGGGCGACAGAAAAGGCCCACTTCACAATTCCACCGCTGGTTCTCAACCTTAACTGCACAGTGAAATCACCTGGGTTCTGGTTCTCAGCCTCAGAGATTGATTTAAGTGGTCTGGGGTCTGGGGGCAGTGCCTGGGTGTCTGGGGGTTTTGTTGTTGTTGTTGTTTTAAGCCATCAACGTGCAAAGTAAGCAGACAACTGTGTCATTTTGGTATTTCTGTATATTTATTTCTGTATATTTAAAACTGTTACCGATTTCCTTCTCCCACATTCTCAAAGGCTTTTCTTTCCTTGGTTTCTGAGGTTGTGCGGTTCTAATGGACTCGTCCCTGCCTCTGCACATCTTCCTACTTTGATGGCTCCTTTTTCCTTCTGGCCCCCAAATGTAGGTATTCCTGTGGGTTTTCCTTCACCTTCTCTGTTTTTACACTTTTATTTTTTTGGCATCACATAAACTTCCAGGGATGTAGCTGTCTCTCTCCGGTTCTGGTCTCTTCCCCTAAACCCAGACTCACTTTATATTTTCCTCCTAGACACTGATACCTGGACATCTGATAAGACCCACAGAATCATTACTCCCATTAAATGTCTTTGCCACATTTTAGTTTCCCAACACTGATACAACAAATAACCGCAAATTTTTGCCCCAAGCGATATATGTTATCTTACAGTGCTACAGGTCCGGAGTCGAAAACTGGTCTCACCGAGTTAAAATTAAGAGAAGTCAGCAGGGCTGGATTCCTTGCAGAGGCTTTGAGAGAGAATTTGTTTCTTGCCTCGTCCAGTTCCTCAAGCCTGAGTCTGCTGCATTCCTTGGGTTTGGGGTCCCTTCCAGCTAAAACCAGCAACAATGTGTTGAATCTTCTGCCTCCCTCTCCCCCATTTAAGGATCCTTGTGATTACATTGGTCTCACCCACGTAATCCAGGATAACCTCCCTAACTGAAGGTCAGCTGATTCATATCTCAGTTCCATCTGCAACGTGAACGCCACCGGTTATGTAACGGAACACATTCACAGTTTCTGGTGGCTGGGATGTGGGCATTTTTAGAGGTCACTGTTTTTCCTGCCATAGTCATATCTTCACTCCTTCCCGATACCATTGCTTTTCAATCACCTTTTTACATGGGCGAGGGGCAGACAGAGCAAGAGAGATCCAGCAGGCTCCACACCCAGTACTGAGCCAAAGTGGGACCCAATCCCACAACCTTGAGATCATGATCTGAGCCAAAATCAAGTCAGACGTTCAGCCAACTGAACCACACACGCGCCCCCACTGCTTTCATTCTAATGCAGTCCTTCACGTTTTCTCATCTAAATTACTGATACTAACTGGTCTCTCTCAGTTTCTCCTCACTTAATCTATCCAATAGTGGGCTATAAAATCATTCTTCCCAAGGACATTTCAAGTAATACTATCACCTTGCTCAAAAACATTCAGCCTATCTCTAAAGAATTGCTTCACTGATACCTTGTAAAACAATAACATTTGCTAATACCTTCCCTTTGTTTTCTTCTTCAGTTTCAACATCGTCCCTTCCTTTCCAGGATAGCCTCACCAAGAATCTTGTGTGACCTTTTGGGTGCATGAATTTCTATATTTTCTACACAAATACATAAATACAGCAATATATAGAATGTTTTGGATACGTTTAAGATTTTTTATATAAATGATACCCACTGTTTGTATCTTTTCGCAAGTTGCTTTCTTCACCTTGCTTTTGTTTTTTTGTTTTTTAAAGATTTATTTATTTATTTGAGAGAGAGAGATCACAAGTAGGCAGAGAGGCAGGCAGAGTGAGAGGGAAGCAGGCTCCCCACCTAGCAGAGAGCCCAACGCGGAGTCGATCCTAGGACCCCGGGATCATGACCTGAGCCGAAGGCAGAGGCTTTAATCCACTGAGCCACCTAGGCACCCCTTTACCTTGCTTTTAAAGTCTCCACTTGTTCATATGTATAGATCCAGTTAATTATTTTAACTAGAAATAATTAACTTATAAAACTTAATAATTAAAATAATTGTTATTTAAATAATACTTTAAAATAATAAAATATTAAAATAAAATATAAAAAATAAAATAAATAATATCAATAATAAAAATATTAAAAATAATTAACTTAGAAAGCTAATACATAGATTCAATTGGATGAATATGCTACATTTTAGTTTTTGAATATTTTTAAAAAAGATTTTATTTATTTATTTGAAAGAGACAGCACAGAGGGAGAGTGAGACCTGGCTCCCTGCCGAGTAGAAAGCCAGTTGTAGGGCTTGATTCCAGGACCCTGAGATATTGACCTGAGCCAAACTACACCACCAGGTGTCCCAAGGTTTTTTAATGCTTTTGAATAGATAATTCATTTGAATGGTTCAGAAGTGAAAATTATACCAAATGGTACACACTGAGGTCTTGTTCTGCCTTTGCTCCTGTCTACCCCCTTTGACGCTATCACTTAAGAGTTTCTTTTATATCATTCCAGCACTTCATTATGAAAATAAAAGTGATTTTCATAAATCACTTATTTTCAACTCCTTTGTTTTACGAGAGATGACTACAGTATATTCACCCTTCTGTATTTTGCTTTTCACGTAACAGATTATTCTGGAATCACTAATGGGTCTTCGGTTCTATGGGAGGTACAGGAACCCAAGCTTCTTCCCACATAAGCCTCAGGGGCAGCAAGACCTTAACAGAAATGGTTTTGTACCCACCTTAAGAGCCATGACACTGGTCCATCTGGACGATCTTGTCATGGCGAAAGATGGAGCAATGGCAGTGGACCCCCCAAAGCAAGGACCGTCCACATTTCCTGGACTGTTGAATTTGAGAAACCGTCCATGAGTGAGGAAAAGGACACAGAACAGCAAGCAAAGGTAGCAACATGTAGAAATGAGCCACGTCCACACCTACTGTTGGATGAAAGCAGCCCTGACAGCAGGCCTTCAAAGATCACCCCTGAACACAAAAGTAACATCCAGAAGATCGTGTCTGTCAAAGACCAGAACCCCTACCAGGAAGATGTTTACACCAAGCAACCAATTTAGCCCACAGAGAATTCAAATCATGTTTGAGAACTCGAAAACGGTATCTGTGGTCTTGGGATGATCAAGAAAGATTTGATTCTCAGTTAATGAATTGGTAACATCCACTTTTGCCTCTTAGATAAAAGGACTGCAGACAATTTACTAGATTCATGCTTCTGGGAATAGCATCTACCAGCATGCACTGTTATCAACAAAACAAAAAGAGGCCCAGCTCTACGGATAATATAAACTCCTCCAACCACCTGCCCTAGGCATGTGGGGTAGGTGTCTTTATAATAATCACGTGTGGGGTGCCTGCGTGGCTTAGTGGGTTAAAGCCTCTGCTTTTGGCTCAGGTCATGATCCCAGGGTCCTAAGATCAAGCCCCGCATCGGGCTCTCTGCTCAGCAGGAAGCCTCCTTCCCTTCCTCTCTCTCTGCCTGCCTCTCTGCCTACTTGTGATCTCTGGCTGTCAAATAAATTTTTAAAAAAATTTAGAATTATCACTTGCGACCAACAAAGAACAACCAGACCCTAAAAAGGAAGTAAGCCATTGAAGATGTTATCAATAGATGTTAAAAGGATTTAAGTTCCCTGGTTAGCTTTCTATAAAAGACCAACCCTAAAGGCGCTCACTGGCGACCCTCTTAAGACCTCTCTTACTCTTGAGAGCTTTTTCTGTATCTTCATTTAGAAGAAGATAGAAGCAAAACTTCTATGGCTTTGCTCAAAAACAAAATTAATTAATTAATTAAAGTAAAATAAAAACTCCTACACTGAGCACATCAGCTTTACAATTTCTGGCTAGTTGCTTTTTTTGTTCTTTAACTTAACTCGAATTCAGTGGTCTTCTAACTTTGTTCCTTCTTTATGTTAGTCTGTAGCTGCAAATTTGATGTAGTATGCTAATGAAGAACTCCAAAGAAAGTTTAAATTCTACATCACTAACTCTGTAAGTCTAAAGCCAACTTTAAATCTAACAAAACAAAAACAATTAAAAAAAAAAAACCTAGCGATACATCTTAGAAATCTTTCCAAAACAAGTTCATAGAGTTTGCTCATTCTTTTTTATCTTTTTTTTTTTTTAACAACTTCATAGTATTCCATTGTGTGGGATGTACCAAGTTTAATTATTTCCCTATTGAAATAATTCTGTAATGAATAACCTTGTACATTCAATATTTCATACATTTGCAAGTGGATCTTAAGGGTAAATTCCCAAAAGTGGGATTGCTGAGTTGAAGGGTAAATGTATTTGTAATTGTGTTAGATGTTGCCAAATTGCCCTTTACAGGAGTTTATCATTTGGCATTCAATGAGTAGAGAGCAAGACAGTATATATTTCCACAAGCGTCTCCAAGAGAAGGTGTTGTTGCGTAACTAGTCTGATAGAGCACAAAGTATCTTAGTATAGTTTACATTTGCATTTCTCTTACTATGAATGAGGAGTGAAGGTCAACATTGTTTCATGATTAAGAGGCATTTGTCTTCTTCCTTCCTTGTGTCTTCTTTCTTTTGGAACTCTTCTTATATTTTGACCATTTTTTTCCTATTCCTATTGTGTTGATGTTTCATTTCATCTTAATTTCTAGTAGCTCTTTACATAGTAAGTTGATAGGTAGAGGGGTTAACTCCTCTGTCTGTAATTTGGCTTGCAAATATTTTTCCCAGTTTACTATTTATCCTTGATCATGGTTTCTTTTACTTGAAGAGGTTTTAGATTTTTAGATAGCCATTATTTATCAAATTTTAAATGATATCTGAATTTTGAGTCACAATTAGAAAAACCTTCTTAAGGGCGCCTGGGTGGCTCAGTGGGTTAAAGCCTCTGTCTTCTGCTCAGGTCATGATCTCGGGTTCCTGGAATCAAGCCCCGCATCGGGCTCTCTGCTCAGCAGGGAGCCTGCTTCCTCCTCTCTCTCTCTGCCTGCCCCTCTACCTACTTGTGATCTCTGTCTGTCAAATAAATAAATAAAATCTTAAAAAAAAAAAAGAAAGAAAGAAAGTAATACCTTCCTATATCCAAGGTGATAAAAATTTCACTCATTTTCCCTCTGGTACTTTTGTGAAGAAGGGGTCCATTTTCCCCCCAAATGATTACCCAGTTGTTATAACACTATTTACAAAAACATTATTACTCCACAAAATGGAGATGCCACCTCTATTATACAGAAAATTCCCATATATATTTGGATCTTCTGAATTTTCCGTTATACTCCATTGGTTTGTTGTCCATTAGTGCACACTGTTTTCATCATTTATAGCATGTGTAATATTTGATAGGATTAGTTTCTCCTCATTGCTTTATTTTTTCAGAGTTTTATCGGCAAGTATTGCTTATTTTTTTATATTAACTTCAGATTTAACTTAACTAGATTTTTAAAAATGGTTGCTATTTTGATTGGAATCATGTTAGATAAACATATGAAGAGTTACAATCTTTTTAATGTTCAAATTGTCCTATCTTTACAAGTAAGAATCACTTCAAGTTGGCTTCAAGTTTTTTTTAAATTAAATAAAAATGGTTAACACATCATCCAGGTTTAATGATTATTAGCTAACGGCCAGTCTTGTATCATCTATATTTATCTTCACTACCCCACCTACAGATTACTTTTAGGCAAATCCCAGACATTATATGTATTATTTAATTCATAAAATATTATAGTTGGTACTAAATTATAAAGACTCTTTTTTCCCTTGAAGAAAGAGTCTTTAGAGATATAATTATCATGTAATATAGTGCAAGTTTAAAGGCATACAATGTGATGATTTGATACACAAATATATGAGAAGCGATTAAGAACTTTGTTAGTTTATTTGTTTTAAAGATTTTATTTATTTATTTGAGAGGGAGAGAGAGTGCGCACGTCCACACAAGCAGTGGGAGGTGCAGAGGGAGAGAGAGAAGCAGACACCCTACTGGGCAGGGAGCCCGCCATGGCCTTGAGGGGCTCAATCCCAGGGATTGAGCTGAGATCATGACCTGAGCCAAAGGCAGATGCTTACTTGCACATGTAATTTTGCTAGATATGATTAAATTCTCCTCCATGGGCTTGTGCCATTTTGCATTCCTAGTGGCAATGTATGGAAGTGTGTATTGATATAATCTAATTGTCAAACTCCTGGATTTTTGCCAATCTGATAGGTGGAAAAGGAGATTTTATTATGAGACAGGTTGAGATATTTTCAAATGCCTTTGTATTTCTTTTTTTTGTGAAGAATCTATTCAATATCTCTCATTCATTTTTTTATATGACCCTTGGTCTTTATTTTTTCTACTTGTAGAAATTCTTTATATATTAAGGACATTAACCCTTTGTGATATCAGTTGCAAGCGTTTTCCTCAGTTTGCCATCTTTATTTTTACTTACTGTGGTTTTTGTCATGCAGTTTGTTATGGGCTGAATTGTTTTCCTCCCAAATTCCAATGTTAGTTCTTAACCCCAAGTACCTCAGAATGTGACTGTACCTTTTTTTTTTAAGATTATATTTATTTATTTGACAGAGGGAGAGAGAGATCACAAGTAGGCAGAGAGGCAGGCAGATAGAGAGGGGGAAGCAGGCTCCCTGCTGAGCAGAGAGCCCAATGCGGGCCTCGATCCTAGGACCCTGAGACCATGACCTGAGCCAAAGGCAGAGGCTTTAACCCACTGAGCCACCCAGCCGCCTCAGAATGTGACTGTACCTTGAGATAGGTCCTTTAACGAGGTTATTAAGCTAAAATGAGGTCATATTGATGGGCCCTAATTCATTATGACTGATTTCCTTATAAGGAGATTAGAACACAGACACTGGGGGAGACCATGTAAAGACAGACAGAAGATGGTAATCTATAAACTGGGGAGGGAGACCTCAGAAGAAACCAACCCTGCTGACAGCTTGATCTCAAAAGTCAAGTTTCTGTTGCTTAAGCCAAGTTGTCCTATTGCTTAAGCCACCACATTGTAATACACTTTGGTGTATTAGCTTGCCATATTTATCAGTCTTTTCCTTAGTGTGTCTCAGTCTTGAGGCAGTTAGTAAATGTCTCCCACTCCCAACAGAGAAATTCACCCTCACCTTTTTTCTAATATTTGATCACTTCATTTTCCCCTGTAACTGTTTAATTTTATAAGTTTTAGTTTTACAGGAAAGTTGCAAAGACAGCAGAAAGCATTCTTGTGTAACTCTCACTTTACCTTGTGGGTACCATCTTCTATTACCATAGTATGTTTGTCAAAACTAAGGAACGAATGTTGACACAGTGCCATTAACTAAACTTCACACTCTTGTTTTGATTTCCTTCGATTTCTTCTGATGTTTCTTCTGCTGTTCAGGATCTCATCCAGGAAACCACATTACACTTAATTTTGTGCCCCTTCAGGTGCTTCCGGACTGTGACATTTTCTCAGCCTTTCTTTGTTTTTGATGGCCTGCGTCCCAGAGTGCCGCTCATGTATTATGAGGAATATCCTTCCACTGGGGTTTTTCTGGTGTTTTTCTCATTGTAGACTGGGGGTTGGGGCTGCTGGAAGATCACAGAAGTAGAGTGTCATTCTCATCACATCAGATTAAGGGTACAGGATATCAACCGGACTTATCACTGATGATGTTAACCTTGATCACTATAAAGTTATATTTTTTCCTCCCCTTTCATACCTGACTCTTTGGGAACCACGCACACCTTCAACTGGGAAGAGGAGTTAAGCTCTTGTTAGAAAAATGCCTGATGAATTTTTATTTAAAGACTGCATTCATTTATTGAAGAGAGAGAGAGAGAGAAAGCACACACATACAGAGGGAGAGAGAGAGGGAGAAGTAGACTCTCTGCTAAGCAGGGAGCCCAGGACCTTGGGGCTCTTGGTTCCAGGACCCTGGGATCATGACCTGAGCTGAAGGCAGCCACTTAACCAAATGAGCAGCCCGGGCGCCCCATCTGAGAATTTTTTATGACAAATGCCCTACGTAACATTCCACTGCCCAAGCCTCTGCTGTGAGAAATAAAAAACCTGGTCAACCTCTTCAATGCTGGCCAGATTTCAAAAATGTAAATATAAAATCATTCAAATGTGATACTTATTGGTTTTCATGGAAACTTAAAGCAATTATTTTAATTAATTATATTGAATTGTGGGGTGCCTGGGAGGCTCAGTCAGTAAGCGTCTGCCTTTTGTTTTGTTTTGTTTTGTTTTTTGTGTGTGTGTGTGTGTTTTTTTTTTTTTTTTTTAAGCATCTGCCTTTGACTCAGGTCATCATCCCAGGGTCCTGAGATAGAGCCCAGCATCGGGCTCCCTACTCATCGGGGAGCCTGGTTCTCCCCCTTCTCCTGCTCATGCTGTGTTCCCTCTCTGTCAAATACCTAAATAAAAATCTTAAAAAAAATTATATTGAATTGCTCTTCGAGAGAATTTGTTTACTCTATGAAACCACACACTTAATATCTAAGACGGTGTGGATTATAGTTAGAATTTGCAACTTCATTGGCAAATTAATCCAACTATTTATTCTATAATTGCTATTTCCCTAAATACACACTTTGGAAAACAATCACATTGCCATATAGAAAAAATAAATGTGGTCCTCTTGAGGTTATGTTTTGGAGTATTTATCAGTAACTGAAATTGCCAGTAACTGTTGTCAGGTATTGAGTTCATTGCCAGCGTTTATTTTTATTCTTGAGCTTTGATTAGTGAACTTTTTTTGAGTTAGTAAACTCGTGAGTTATTTCTGATTTGTATTGTTTAAGCCAACTGGGTTGTATAACTCTAAAATCTACTATTTATGGAAACTACATTAAAAAAAAAAAAACAACCAGGGGGCGCCTGGGCGGCTCAATGGGTTAAAGCCTCTGCCTTTGGCTCAGGTCATGATCTCAGGGTCCGGTATCAGACTCTCTGCTCAGCAGGAAGCCTGCATCCCTCTCTCTCTGCCTGCCTCTCTGCCTACTTGTGATCTCTGTCTGTCAGCTAAATAAATCAAATCTTTTAAAAAAAAATCCAGGTCAATACATATGTAAATCATGGTTGTCCTACATTGGGATAAGTTGTCAACTCTGCCTTTAGATGCAGTATGTAATATTGTTGCATCAAGCGTACTTACCGGCAACATATCAGTATCTGCTCTTCAGCTACATGCAGTGACAGTGCGCCTTCAACCCGGAAAAAAGGGAAAGGAAAACATCTCATTACTTTGTATACTTATATAGTTTCACTGACAATTTTTCAGATTTTTTTCTGAAAAAAAATCAATTTCTTACAAGTGACCTTGACTTCTACAGTCCTTGATTTTTCTTGAAATTGTGATCTAATTAACTTTTTTTTTTTTTAAGATTATTTATTTATTTATTTGACAGACACAGAATACAAGTAAGCAGAGAGGGAGGCAGGCAGAGAGAGAGGAGGAAGCAGGCTCCCGGCTGAGCAGAGAGCCCGATGTGGGGCTCGATCCCAGGATCTGGGATCATGACCTGAGCCGAAGGCAGGGGCCCTAACCCACCGAGCCACCCAGGCGCCCCTCTAATTAACTTTTTTAATGACAAATTTAATGTATGTGATTCTCTACGCACTTTAAGTTAAAATGCCTACAATATGAATTGAGACATACCCATGTGTTTGTGTTATAAACAGCAAGCAGTCTGTTTGAGATGTTGGGTTTTATCACCCACTGCTGTATTTGTAAACAAAGACAAATGTTGCTCTAAGATGTAGTTGTAATTGGCTACGGATGTGATACTTGGTTTTTTAAGGATAAGCTTATTTGCTTTTGTGTAATATACTTAAAAACTTTCTAAACATGTATTTTCATAACTTTAAAAAAAGATAAATTCCCCTTTCTCTTTTCCTTCCCCTTTTCCCTATTATGTCCCTTTTCCTTTGTGACAATTCAGTCCAAGACTGCTAGATGCCACAGTGGGCTTCCACAGCAGGGTGAGGACATAGAGTTGGGGAAAGATCACATGGGGTGGGAGCAGTAAGGGATTTCACAGTCCATGTGGAGTGAAGAAGATGTTAGTGTAGGAGGGTGACCGCTCCCGAGGAACAGAAGCCCAAGTGGAAGGGAATGGCCCCAACACGGAAGCTGGGGCCATGCTGGCGATGAGCGATTGATTACATAAAATGTGATTAATCAAATAAGTAAATACATTAAGGTAATGGGAACCAGGTGTCTCATTGTCAGAGAATAGACAAATAAATATGGAGAAGGAGAAGGCAAAAATGAACCTTGTGGCATTCATTTCAAATCAGAGGTAGTGGTGTGAACTTATGGTTGTCAATATAGACATACAGAAATACAGATTGTATTTATTAATTTTTAGATTTTATTAACATATCAATTCATGTGTTTGTACAACCTTACAGCAATGAGCCTACCCAGTGCCAGATTTTGGTTCCCACATACCGTAGATAAAGCTGGGACATCTTGTACTGGAAGTTAGAACCTGCTCGAGAGTTATGGGGACATGTCAAAAGGTATGAGAGGCAACTTAAAAGGGGCTCCCACTAGCCAAATCTAGGCCAATCGGAGCAGCAAAATAAATAATGATAACCTACTGAATAAAAGAGAAACCCATTAGTTCATACTGATTGAAGTAAATAAACTAATTGAATGTTTGATGAGGAATGGGAGTATTTACAAATCTCACAATACCTCTGCACAAAATACTTACTATTTCAAAAGGAAGAGTAATGTTATAGTAGCTACCACCTTAGACAAGTGATAGTCAGGGCGTCTGGGTGACTCAGTGGGTTAAGCCTCTGCCTTCGGCTCAGGTCATTATCTCAGGGTCCTGGGATGGAGCCCCATATCCTGCTCTCTGCTCAGCGGGGAGCCTGCTTCCCCTCTTCTCTCTCTCTGCCTGCCTTTCTGCCTACTTGTGATCTCTGTCAAATAAATAAATAAAATCTTTTTAAAAAATAAGTAAATAAACATCATGAGTAATGAGACAGATTGAAATCATGAGCCAAATGACTGTTGGAAATGCAAAGAACACAGCATCACTTCTGTCATGCTGCTGTTCTGGTTATCTCTTGTGGCTGAACAAAGCGTCCCCCAGCTAGTAGCGGGAAACAAAACCATGATTCTCTGGGTCAGGATTTGCATAAGGTGCAGCACAAATGAATTGTCTGTGTTTCTGTGAGGTTTGGGTCTCAGCTGGGGAAAAGACTAGAACTTCTTGTGGCGGGGTGGGGGGGGGTACCAAAACAGCGCGGGGCTTGGAATCATCTGGAGTCTTCTTTACTCAGTTTGGCACCTGGGCTGGGATGATTTGAAACCTGTGCTCAGCTGGAGCTGTCAACCAGAGCATCTCCATGTGGGTCTCCGGGTGGTTTGGCTTCTCACAGCCCACTATCTGGATTCTTTTTTTTTTTTTTAAGATTTTATTTATTTGAGAGAGAGAGAGAGATCACAAGTAGGCAGAGAGGCAGGCAGAGAGAGAGAGGGGAGGAATCAGGCTCCCTGCAGAGCAGAGAGCCCGATGCGGGGCTCGATCCCAGGATTCTGGGATCCTGGGATCATGATCTGAGCCGAAGGCAGAGGCTTTAACCCACTGGGCCACGCAGGCGCCCCCACTATCTGGATTCTTAAAGGGAGCATCCTGAGAGAGATCCTAGGGAGGAGGGAGTGTTACAAAGGACCTACACGGAAGCCGCAAGACTTCTTCTAACCTAGACTTGGAAGTCGCCAACATCACTTTCACTTCATTGTTTTGATTACAAGAGAGTCCTTAAGGTCCACCCAATTTCCAAGGGAGAAAAATTAGACCCACTTTTTAATGGGAGAGTAGCAAGGTCACATTGCAGAAGATCATGGGATATGGGAAAAAGACTGTTTCAATATGATACGATGTGGTTCGATTTCTTTCGTTGTGTGTTCTGCAGGGATTGTCTCATTGTCTTCTGGCGTTGAATGTTTCTGTGAGAAACTGTATGTTTCTAAGGAGAATCCAATTTTCTTTCCCTTAAAAGTGACTTGATGTTTTTACCTGGCTGCCTAAATAATTCCTTATTTCCTCTGGAATAATTTACATACCATAATATTTGCTCACTTTAAGTGAACAATATAATAATTTTTAGTAAATTTACATAGTTCTGCAACCATTACTATAATCCATTATTAGAACACTTTCATCGCTCCAAAAAGATCCCTTGTGCCCATTTGCAATCTATCTCTATTCCCAACTCCCTGTCCCAGGCAAACACCTTAACTTTCTATTTTCTATCTACTTTCTATCCTTACAAGATTTGCCTTTTCTCTTATTCAACATTGTACTGGAAGTCCTAACTGATGAATTAGGAAAGAAAAAAAAACAATACAAGCCATTCAAAACAGAAAGGAAGAAGTAAAACTATTTCTATTTGTAGATAAGATACTATATATAGAAAACACTAAAGACTCCACCAAAAAAACTGTTAGAACTAACAAATACAGTAAAGGTGCAGGATACGATATCAATATGCAAAAATCAATTGCATTTCTATACATGAATAATGAACTATCACAAAGAGAAGTTAAGAAAACAATCCTATTTACAACTGAATCACAATGATCAAAATACCTAGGAAGAGGGGAATCTTGGCTGGCATATGACTCTTAATCTCGGGGTCATGAGTTCAAGCCCCACATTGGGTATAGAGATTACTAAGAAAAAAATTAAAAAAAAATTTTAAGATAAATTGGGGCACCTGGGTGGCTCAGTGTGTTAAAGTCTCTGCCTTTGGCTCAGGTCATGATCCCAGAGTCCTGGGATCAAGCCCCGCATTGGGCTCTCTGCTTGGCCAGGAGCCTGCTTCACTTCCTCTCTGCTGTCTCTCTGCCTACTTGTGATCTTTGTCTGTCAAATAAAT
Organism: Neogale vison; assembly: GCF_020171115.1. Classification (NCBI taxonomy): domain Eukaryota; kingdom Metazoa; phylum Chordata; class Mammalia; order Carnivora; family Mustelidae; genus Neogale; species Neogale vison. Next base: position 15,372,686 of record NC_058102.1, on the reverse strand, counting down.
AAATAAAATTTAAAAAAAAATTTAAGATAAATAAAATAAAATAAAATACAATACAATGCTTAGGAATTTAACCGAGACGAAAGACCATACACTGAAAACTATAAGACACTGGTGAAAGAACCTGAAAAAGATGCAAAAAGGTAGAAAGACATACCATGCTCATGAGCTGAAGAATTAATATTGGGTTTTTGGGGGAGAATTAATATTGTTAAAAAGTACATACCACCCAAAGCAATCTACAGACTCAGTGCAGTGCTTATCAAAATCCCTATGGTATTTTTCATAGAAATAGAACAAATAATTATAAAAATTTGTATGGAACCACAGAAGACCCTGGAGAGCCAAAGCAATCTGGAGAAAAAAAGAACAAAGCTGGAGGTATCCCATTTCCAGATTTCAAATTATGTTTCAAAGCAATAGTAATAAAAATAGTATGGTATTGGCATAAAAACAGACATATAGATTAGTGGAACAGAATAAAACCCAGAGATAAATCCATGCATAGATGGTCAATTAATTACAACAAAAAAGCCAAAAATATATAATGAAAAAAGGACAGTCTCTTCAATACATGATGCTGAGAAAACTGGAGAGCCATTTCCAAAAGAGTAAAACTGGGGCACTACCTTACACCATACACAAAAATTAACTCATAATGGCTCAAAGACTCAAACATAAGACCTGAAATCATAAAACTTCTAGAAGAAAACATAAGGTAGTAAGCTCCTAGACATTGCTCTTGGCAATGATTTATTGGATTTGACACCAAAAGCAAAGGCAACAAAAGCAAAAATAAGCAAGTGGGACTACATAAAACCACAAAGCTTCTGGAAACCATCAGCAAAATGAGAAGGCAACCTACAGATTGGAAGAAAATGTTTACGAATCACATGCCTGATAAGGGGCTAATATTAAAAAGTATAAAGAATTCATATAACTCAATAGGAAAATGATCTATTTTTTATTTTTTAATTTTTTTAAAGACACATTTATTCAGCATCATGATCAGACGATTACATTTATCAATCAACAGCATGGATGAAAAAAAATACATTAGAACCCTTTCTTGGAATGCTTTACACTTTCCATAGAACAGAAACTAAAATAACCTGTTAAAAATCAGTCACAAATACAGACACTGAGATTTTTGCCCATACACATCAGTATTGTCTAAAACATGTTTTCTTTGTAATAGCTCGGCCCTGCCACCACTGTATTTGGCTGAGATCACAAATCTGTTGTAACCTGTAGCTCCCCTGTCATTTCTCTGGCTCTCCTCTCCCGCTGAGCTCTGCTTCCTGGAAGCAATGGAAACCTCCCGCCACTGTCATTGCTACTGCTACTGCTAGAACCACTGTAGCCACCTTGGTTTCATGGTTTAGTAAAGTATTGGCCTCCACCACCACAGGGGCTGAGCTTCAGCCTCCAAAATATCCTCCTTTCATAGGTCCAGATTTTAAAGATTGATTATTATAACTGACAAAATCATTATAGCCTCCACCACCTCCAGAGTTGCTTCTACCATTACCAAATCCACGATATCCATCCCCACTGTCACCATATCCACCACCACCTTGACGGCCATTTAAGTTTCCTGTATGACCACGGTTGTCATTCCCACCGAAACCACCTCCACGACCACCACCAAAGTTTCCAGAACTACTTCGACTTCTTTGGCCAGATAAAGCACTTGCCACCTCTTGCTTCGATAGGGCTCTCCTTACTTCCCAGTTGGGGCCATTCACAGTGTGGTATTTCTGAATGACAGTCTTGGGTACAGAGTCATGGTCATCAAATGTTGTAAAAGCAAAGCCTCTCTTGTGGCCACTGCCTCAGTCAGTCATGATGTCAGTCACGTCAGTTTTTCCATACTGTTCAGAATAATTTCTTAGATGATGTTCTTCAGTGTCTCCTTTAATGCTGACAAAAATCTTTTTCACAGTGAAGTGGTCACCATGTCTTTGAGAATCTTCTCTTGAGAGAGCCCTCTTTGGCTCCACAACTCTTCCATCCACCTTGTGTGGCCCTGCCGTCATGGCTGCATCCACCGTCTCCACAGTGTACGTGACAAACCCAAAGCCTCTGGAGTGCTTGGTCTTTGGATCTGTCATTACCACACAGGCCATAAGTGTTCCCATTGCTCCTAGCGGCTCCTCAGACTCATCGTTGTTGCCGAGCTCAAACCTTGAAGAAGAGCTTCCGCAGCTGTTCAGGGTCTGTGGGAGACTCTGACTGAGACATGATGGCGGTGGGAGGGGAGATTTTAACAATGCTTACCTGGCAGTGTCCACAGGCAGAAAGGCACAACACGGTTTTTTAAATGGGCAGAAGATCTGAAGAGACATCTTTCAAAAATAAGGAATACAGACGGCCAACATTTGATATTTGAGTACCTGAAAAGACACTCAATATCATTAATCATCAGGGAAATGCAAATAAAAACCACAATGAGATAATTGTCTCATGCCTGCTAAAATGGCTATATCAGAAAGGCAAGAACTAACAAGTATTGGCAATAATGTGGAAAAAAAAGGAACCCCTGGGCGCTGTTAGTGGGAATATAAATTAGTGCAGCCATGATAGAAAAGAGTATAGAAGTTCTTCAAAAAATTAATAGAACTAATATGTGATTCAGCAACCCCATTATGGATTCAAAGAAAACAAAATCACTATCAGAAAGAGAGGAGAAGGGAATTTGGGTAAATTGGAAGGGGAGGTGAACCATGAGAGACTATGGACTCTGAAAAACAATCTGAGGGGTTTGAAGTGGCGGGGGGGTGGGAGGTTGGGGTACCAGGTGGTGGGTATTATAGAGGGCACGGCTTGCATGGAGCACTGGGTGTGGTGAAAAAATAATGAATAATGTTTTTCTGAAAATAAATAAATTGGAAAAAAAAAAGAAAATAAACAAATAAATAAATAAAAAGGGGGAAAAAAAGATATCTGCACCCCCATTTATTCAGTATAGCATTATTTCCAATAGCCAAGACACGGAAACAACCTAAGTGTCCATCAATGGATAAGGAAAATGTGGCATACATATACAATGGAAAACTGCCCATAAAAAGGGAAATTCTGTCATTTGGAACAATGTGGATGCAACTTGAGGGCAGTATAAGTGAAATACGTCATAAAGAAAAAGACAAAGGGGCGCCTGGGTGGCTCAGTGGGTTAAGCCGCTGCTTTCGGCTCAGGTCATGATCCCTGGGTCCTGGGATCGAGCCCCGCATCGGGCTCTCTGCTCGGCCGGGAGCCTGCTTCCTTCTCTCTCTCTCTCTGCCTGCTTGTGATCTCTCTCTGTCAAATAAATAAATAAAAAAAAAATCTCTTTAAGAAAAAGACAAATACCGTATGATCTCATTTACATGTGACATCTAAAGAAACAAACAAGTGTTTTACAAAATGCCACTCAGAGATACAGAGAACAGATTAGTGGTTGCCAGAGGTGGAACGTGAGGGGGCAGGAGAAATGGTTGAAGGTGGTGCAAGGTACAAACCTCCAGTTACAGGTAAGTCCTGTGATTTAAGGTACAGCAGGCTTCACAATACTGTACTGCACACTGGAAAGTTGCTAGGAGAGTGGGTCTTAAAAGTTTTCATAAGAAAAAAATGTAACCATGTATGGTGATGGATGTTAACTAAACTTCTCGTGGTGATCACTTCACAATCTATACATCTATTGAAACATTATGTTGTACACCTAAAACTAACGCAACAATACATGCCAATTATATCCCAGTTTTAAAAAGAGATTTGCCAGGGCACCTGGATGGGTCAGTCGATAGAGCACAATCTTAGGTTTGTGGGTTTGAGCCCAAGGTTGGGTATAGAGATTACTCAAAAATAAAATCTTTGAAAAAATAAAAAAAAAATCAAAAGGGATTTGACTTTTCTGGAAAAGTCACATATATGAGATCATGTAATATGCAGTCTTTTGCATCTGGATTTTTTCACAAGTGGGAAATGTTGTTGAGGAATGTCGAAGCATGTAATGAATTGTACGTACCAGATGCACTAGCAGAGGCAGCCAGAGGAGGTGCTGATAAAAGTTATGAAGAACAGAATATGAAAGGAAGTCTGATTGATTATGAAAATCAGGACGTCAGAGTAAGCCTGATAAAGAATTGTAAAAAGATGATGTCAGAGTAAGCTCAATATATCGAGTAACACAAATTGAAAAAATTGCTTCATCTATTAAAAATAAGATGTGGGGGAGGGCACCTGGGTGGTTCGGTCTGTTAAGCAACCGCCTTTGGCTCAGGCCACGATCCCAGGTTCCTGCATCAGGCTCCTCACAGGACCAAAAAAAAAAAAAAAAAAAAAAGAATGCTGTATAACAACTGTAGCTTTAATTCCAGATAAATAGAACTAAAAATCCACTGTAACTTTGTAGCCACTTGTGAGTAACTTGTCTACATTGTGGTATTTTTTTGCTCAATAATAAAATTATCCGGGGTGCCTGGGTGGCTCAGTGGGTTAAAGCCTCTGCCTTTGGCTCAGGTCATGATCCCAGAGTCCTGCATCGGGCTCTCTGCTCAGCAGGGACTCTGCTTCCTCCTCTCTCTCTGCCTGCTTCTCTGCCTACTTGTGATCTCTGTCAAATAAATAAATAAATAAAATCTTAAAAAATAATAATAATAAAATTATCTAATTGTATATTATGAATTGTCATGTTCCTTTGGGTCTCAATTTCCCATTCTTCCTACATACATGGCGTGTCTTTGAGGTTCATGTATGTTGTTGCATCGATCAGTGGTTTGGTCCTTTTTAACTGCTGAACAGTACTCCATTGTATGGATACAGAGCCTATTCCCATTATTCCTGGTAGTTATGTTCTACAAAATCATTCCAAACACTGAATTCAGCGAATACTGAGTTATTGACCTTAGGGGAAATGCAGGGTTAGGTTCCTGCAACGTGTCATTTTCATCAACTAATAATATATAACTTTGTTTTGTACGTGTCTCTGTCTAAAGACACCATATTTACTATTTAGTGTTGATTCATTAACACTGAATTCATGGGGGCGCCTAAGTGGCTCAGTTGGTTAAGCATCTGCCTTTGGCTCAGGTCATGATCTCAGGGTCCTGGGATTGAGCCCTGCATTGGGCTCCCTGCTCAGCAGAGAGCCTGCTTCTCCCTCTCCCTCTGTCTCCTGGCTTGTGCTCTTTCGCTTTCTCTCTCTGTTGAATAAATAAAATCTTAAAAAAAAAGGGGAGGTGAACCATGAGAGACTATGGACTCTGAAAAACAGTCTGAGGGGTTTGAAGTGGCGGGGGGATGGGAGGTTGGGGTACCAGGTGGTGGGTATTATAGAGGGCACGGTTTGCATGGAGCACTGGGTGTGGTGAAAAAATAATGAATACTGTTTTTCTGAAAATAAATAAATTGGAAAAAAAACCCACTAAACTCATGGAAAACAGCACTATAACTTATGCCTAAATGAAGCTTCTCTAACAAGTCTTCTTCTCCACAAGGCGCATCACAACCTTCTTGTCCTTAGGAATGCTAGTCAGCACTTCAGCCCTAGGCTTGGATGCCTTTTTAAACAAAATCACCAACAAAAAGCACCAAAAAAATGTGAAAAACATGGCATTAAATAGACTGCAAAAGGACATCTGTGTATAGGAACAGGACTGAAACGAGAAGGCAGAATGTCACCTTGTCTGACTTCAGCGGGAACATGTTTGTTGGGTGGCTCAAATTTTCTGCTGCTTTGCACATGTGCATGTCCAAGAATGGCCTGGAAATTCCGACTGATTTTGAGGTTACAAATAGGTTTTAGCAAGCAGGGAAATCTGTGTATGCGGAACCCATGAATAATGAGAATTGACTAAATAAATAAATAATAAATAATAAAATAGATATTTTATCTATTCACCAGCTGATGAACATTCTGGTCATTTCTACACTTAGGCTATTGCCAATCCTAGGAACCTCTGTGTACAAGTCTCTGTGAAAATATTTGCTTTTTATTCCTCTTGGGCAGACACCTAGCAGTGGAAATGCTGGGTCATATGTAAGTTTGTTTACCTTTTTAAGAAACTGCCAAACTGTTTTCCAAAATGGTTGTACCATTTTATACCCCCACCAGCAGTGTCTGAGGGTTCTAGTTTCTCTAGGACTATAGTAAAATCACCATAGATTGTAGCCTGTCTTTTAATAATAGCTGTTTTTGTGGAAGTGAAGTGGTATCTCAATAGATTTGATTTTCATTTCCCTAATGACTAGTGATTTTACACATCTTTTCAGGTATTTATTAGTCATTCATATATCTTTTACAGCTAAAATGCTTATTAAAATATTTTGCTCAGGGCGCCTGGGTGGCTCAGTGGGTTAAGCCTCTGCCTTCAGCTCAGGTCATGATCTCAGGGTCCTGGGATCAAGCCCCGCATCAGGCTCTCTCCTCAGCGGGGAGCCCATTTCCTATCCCCTCTCTCTGCCTGCCTCCCTGCCTACTTGTGATCTCTCACTCTGTCAAATAAATAAAATCTTAAAAAAAAATAAAATATTTTGCTCATTGGGTTTTTTAATTGTGTTGTCTTTTTATTATTAAGGTCTTTCTATATTCTGGATACAACTCCTGTATCAGATATAAGATTTGCAAATATTTTCTCTGAGGTTTGTCTTTCTATTCCAATGGTATATCATGAAGTGCAAAAGTTTTATTTTGATGACATCTAGTTTATCAATTTTATCTTTTCTGGAAGTGATTTTGGTGTTGTGTCTAAGTGATTTTGGTGTTGTACTTTGTCTAACCCAAGATCATGAGTATTTTATGCTATTTTCTTCTTGAAGTCATATTCTTTATCTTTTAATGTCCAATGGTTTTAATAAAATATTGTGTTGGGCATTACTGAGCAAATTTTCCCTAAATTATTATGTATCAGTTAAAATGTAGATTTTAGTTTTTTTCCCAGAAAAAATATATTTAAAAATTTTGCTTATAAGTATTTCTATGTTCTGCTGTTCTGCTTTTCTTCTTAGGGGAGAATTAAGTATTTTGCCTGTCTTCTATTATTTGCCATTTGCTCTAGCCTTTTTTTTTCCAATTTATTTATTTTCAGAAAAACATTATTCATTATTTTTTCACCACACCCAGTGCTCCATGCAAACCGTGCCCTCTATAATACCCACCACCTGGTACCCCAACCTCCCACCCCCCCCGCCACTTCAAACCCCTCAGACTGTTTTTCAGAGTCCATAGTCTCTCATGGTTCACCTCCCCTTCCAATTTACCCAAATTCCCTACTACTCTCTAACGCCCCTTGTCCTTTTTAAGGTCTTTGTTTTATTCTGTTTCATCTTTTCTTTTTCTCATTTCTAATCTCTATGCCCCTAACTGTGCTTTCAGTCATGCCTAGTCTTATTTGCAGACTTCTTAGCTGCAGACTTCTATAGACAAGCACTTATATATACAAGCCTGGAGTTCAAGGGAGAGGTCTGGACTAGAGATATTATTTTAGGAGTAACTGGCATATACATAATATTTAAAGCCACGATACAAGAACTAGAGGAGTAACTGAAGTTACTCAATCTAGGGGGTTACTTCTCTTTCTTTCTTTGACAGACAGAGATCACAAGAAGGCAGAGAGGCAGGCAGGTGCGGGGGCGGTGGGGAAGCAGGCTCCCTGCTGAGCAGAAAGCCCAATCCCGGGGCTCAATCCCAGGACCTGAGATTACTGAGTGGAAGGCACAGGCTTACTGAACCACCCAAGCGCCCCTAGGGGGTTACTTTTGATTAAGATATCTGAAGCCTGAGCTGAGCCCTGCGACTTAATGTTTAGAAGATGAGAAGGCACTAAAACATAGATTTGTATGGAGCCTAAAACATCAGTGAAGACCTAGTAGAGAGCCCAAGAACCCATTCACAGAGCAGCCACCTCTTCTACCTGCCATGAGGTCATCATGTGCAACACGCAGCCCCTTTGGGAAGGGGTATGGTGGGGAAGACCACCCTAAAATACTAAGCATTTATCCCTAAGGAGGCTAAGTAGATTCTAAATTGACTCTTTATTATGGAAAGAGACTGAGTTACCACCAGAGGGAATCAGAGCATCAAGGCAAGTTATAGGAATAGAGGGCTATATGTTTTCACATTTGGGTATAGTAGGAAAAATTCAGATTCTGCTACATTGATCAACAATTTAGTCAAAGACATCCATGTTTCTCAGCTCCCCTGAAGCTCTGACAGTGGATCCAATGCGCCCTCAAGCCTCAATAGCTTGAAGGCAGAAGATGTTGTGCCTTCAACTGTCCATCACAATACAAGCAGCTCCTATATATGGAATATTTACTCTGTGGGTAAGCAGTTTAATACATTGTTCCTTGAGCATCATCACAATCCTAGGAGATGAGGACTATCAATCAGCCTACATTTTAGAGATCAGGGAAAAGAAGCCCAGACAGGTAACCTGATCAAAGCAGCAGAGTCATGATTAAAACCCAAGTCTGTTATAGCACCTGGACTTTGATTCACCATATCATATTGCTAGTCACATCACCTTGAAACTTAGGTTTATCTACTCAAGGCTCCAGGAATCTTGAAGGAAGGGGGAGCATAATTAAGGCAACACACTAGAGACCAACTGAGCTGAAAGGGTTGGAGGTCACATCTTTCATAAGCATAGAGGCACTGACAGATATAGCTTGCTCAAATTTTGTCACTCCTATAATCCATCTTCCTAGGAAGCAATGGGCTGTGGGACTAGTGGTCTATTTTGGGACTATTAACTAGCACAGAGGCTCTGAAAAGCTAATTAATCTCTTGGCAAATAAATGATTAGACCCCATGTAAGGATGTGCCCTCAAAGCAAAGAAGGAAAGTAGGTCAAGGAGTCAGTGATAACAAATTTTAGCTTGGCAGTTTTAGACCTAGGGAGAGATTAATGTTGGCTCCTTCACACTTTGGTGAAGGATTTGTGGTTATTTCCCTCAATTTCTATGTGAGTATATATGACAGATTTCAAAAGTTGCTCTAAAACAGGGTTTCCTTTCTTGGAATTCATTTGCCTTTGCATATTGTTTGATATTAGTATTTCACGTTAGGAGAAATCTGTCTTCCCTGGTTATAGAGGATTTAAGATCCTAGATATCCTCGGGTTTTTCTTTATCTTCAGCTGTAAAAGAGAAACCATACCCTTTATGATGCATTCAGTATTGCCTAAATCATAGGTGGGAAGTAGCTCCCAAACACAGGCCTAATTGAGAGGCTCTCTTACTGAAGTTCACACAAATCTCAGACAACCATACTGTGCTCTGGGTCAAATAGAAAGTGTTAACTCAGTAAATCCCCCATCCCAGGGTAAACATACAGGTTCTTTTAGCCTGACTATTACTGATGACAATAAAGACCCTATGCTGCTCTACTGTACATTTTTATTAAAGGTCTACCTTGCTCATCTTCACCCATTGCCATTTAACTCTTTATCATTGAAAAGGCTTCTGTCAGGTGAACTCTGCTACCATTTTGGGTGCTTTGTCCCAAGGTGAAGTTTTTACTACTAGTTCCCTTTGTGGGTCTAATATTTATACTGGATGTGAGTGGAAAATAGTAATCATTCCACTCTGCCTACTTAAAAGTATCCAGCTCAAGTCCTCATGGAAGTAGGCACATAATACTTACTAAGAAATAACTTCCTCCCACCTCCTTATCTTAGAAGCTCTCTGCAGGCTACATCCAGATCTCTCTTTTCTGTATTCATTCAGTCCTCATTGTCAGACCACTCATTTGACATTTATTTGTATTATTCTTCAATTATTTGTAAATGCTTAATGTGCCTATGTCTTGCCTTAAGAGTGAACTACTTGGGGATAAGATTTGTATCACCTATCTTCTAGTGCTAAACACACGGATGGTACGTAAGAAAACACCCAATGTTTTTGTTAGATTCTTCTGGTTACAAGAAACAAAGGCTACAGCAGTTCCCTCAACTAATAAGAGAAACTATTCAAAGAGAAACCAAAGCCAAACAGCCCATAGGAAGGGCAGGGCCTGCAGCAGAATCAAGCTATAGGATACTTAGCATTCTACTACTCTAGAGGGTGGAACCAGGGGTAGAAACCAGATTTAAACAAGGTTGTTCTTAAATAAGTTTTTTTCTCTAGGCAGACTTGAGTCCCAATAATTCTAGCAGGAAAGCTGGTTTGAAGCTAATCTGGTAAGGGTTATGGAAAGATAACTTTTATTACCTTCCTCAATCATAGAGAGCCTACCAGTTCAGGGTTACAGACCTTCATGAGATCTGGTTACACTTACTGTCCTTGCCTTCCATAAGATGTCTACACAATCATCTTCCCAATTCCACCTCTGTTTGACTCTAGCTCAAATGGGGTTCTCTTTCTCAGAACAAAATGATCCCTTTCTAAAAACCAATTTCCTACAATAAAATGGTTCTTCACTAAGATCAAGATAGCCTATTAAAGTATCCACTTTATTTCAACCCTACCATAAATTTTATTAAAACTGTTTTCTGGAGTGATTGGGTAGCTCAGTGGATTAAGCATCTGACTCTTGGTTTCAGCTCAGGGTCCTGAGATCCAGCCCTGCATTGGGTTCTGCACTCGGTATAGAGTCTGCTTCAGATTCTTTCTCCCTCTCCCTCCCCCCTACCCCTTCTTACTTGCTCTCACTCTCTCTCTCTCTCTCTAAAATAAATAAATAAATAAAATCTTTTTAAAAATTCGTTATTTTCTTTTCAATAATTGAATTCCCCCCTTTTTGGAACTATTGGGAAGGAAAACACTACCTTTAGTGTAGACATTGTAGCCTGTGCTATCTCTTTTGACCATGGAGGGGTTAGGAGGGGAGACTGCAAAAAAATGCAGACTACACTGGGCTTGAAAAAATTCTAAGTCATATAAGGAGAGAAGAGCCAGACAAACCTTCAGCGGCTGAAAGAAGAAAAGAAGATCAATTGACTGAAGAAATAAAATAATCTTTAAGCAATTATAGACTCTCTGTCCCAGCTCTGGGTTAGGAGACTCAGACAGAACTGCAGAACAGGAAAAGGAACCGACAAATGCCAAAGAGGAACTTGAATTCAGGGATAAAAAAATGGGGCTAAGTCAGAAGGAGATTTTTCTTTAAAATTCACTATAGCTGAGCAGAAAGAAGCGATGCCAGGGAAATCTGATGATATGGAATCCCTAACTAGGAATACACAAATTAAAATGACTTTATGAAAGATATGAAAGTACAACTGGTTGACCCCAAAGACATACTGGATATGAAGTGCTTGACTCCAAAATTTTTCTCCTTCAGGAAAAATTTCTTGAATCACTGTCAAGATACTTCAGGAAAGCAAAGTCAACAGTAGCTACTGATGCTGGAAGAGTTGGTGGATAAACCAACCTGGCACATTGAGACCTTTTAAGCAGACAACTCTATGGCAATCTGATAGAAGTTTCATATTCACCGAGGGAACTATGAGTGAGGCTGAATTCTGCAAGTGAAACTGGAAGGTTTCCAGGTACTGTGCAGTCTTCCTTAACTGCTTCGTAGAAGGCGCCTGGAGGACTTAAGCAGAATGAAGACCCTGGCCACCACTGCCACTGTAGAAAAGGGAAATGAGAAAGTCCACTAAAAGGGGGCCTTCTGGGCACTAGTGGGTGACATCCAGGATGGGCCATTAGCATGGACTGAGAGATTAATCTCAGATTAATCCACCTGTATCTCTGCTAGATCTCTACATAACATGTTAGAGGTTATAAAAGTATTAGCACATTTGAAATCTTCCTTAAACGAGATACTTACCCAAGAGAAATGAAAGGATGTTTACACAAAAACCTGGACACACAATTTATAATAGCCCCCCAATGGAAATAATCTAAGTGCCTTTTAATTGGTGAATGGATAAGCAAATATTCTCATCTTTATTCCCTTTTCCTAGGTCCAAAGGAGAGCAGCCACATATGCTCCTAAAGGGGAGCATTTCGTAGCATGCCCACTTCATGAACATCCCGTCAGTGACACAAGCCGAGTTCAAAGATGCTCAATTTGCTTCTGTGTTTTTACCTACTTTTTCCTACTTGACCACTATTGGCCCTGGTAGGCTCTCAAATGCCTTTACCTCTACAGTACAGCACTAGGAAACTCATTTTGCAATAAACAGCTTCCTGCAAAGCTGTAAATCAGAGTTTTTGAAATCCAAATATATTTTCCCACAGTTCTTAGTTTCAGAGATGTTTTATCTTAATTTCTGATTCATAATTAGTTGGCAGTGACTTTCAACTGCAGTTTTAAGTTACTCTATTATAAACCAAATAGTTCCCCCCCCCCCTTTTTAAAAGATTTATATATATGAGAGAAAGAGAACTTGAGCACAAGCATGGGGGAGGGATAGACAAGCAGACTTCCCACTGAGTGGGGAGCCTGACACAAGGCTTGATTCCAGGGCCCTGAGATTATGACCTAAGCCAAAATCAAGAGTCAGATGCTTAACTGACTAAGCCACCCAGGCATCCCTCTACAAAAACATTTCAACATACTATGAACTTACTCTACAAGAAAAAAAGGACAAGTTGTTTCATAATGTGGATTATGCACTAATAATTTATCTTTTTAAGATTTAGAATTTAATTACCAGGTAGGCTACTGTTGTCTTTGTATTCATAGTGCCCTGTGGCCCTAACTCATCTCAACTTTTCTTCCATTTCAACATTTTTCTAAAATCAGGCTTATTGAAATATAATTGACATGCAATAAAATTGCTTCTAAGATTTCTTTAAAACTCAATGAGGGTGATTTTTAAAAAGATTTTATTTATTTATTTGATAGAGAGAGAGAGAGAGAGCAAAAGCAGGGGGAGTGGCAGGCAGAGGGAGAAGGAGAAGCAAGCTCCCTGCTGAGCAAGGAGCCTGCTGTGGGGGCTCAATCCCAGGATGCTGGGATCATGAGCCAAAGGCAAGTGCATAACTGAGCCAGGCAGGTGCCCCCAAACTCTTGAGTTTTGAAAGATACAACATGTAACCCACATCACATTCAAGATACCGAAATGTTCCTTGACCCCAAAAAGTCCCTCAAGCCCCTCTATAGTCAACATTCCCAACTCCCTTGCAACCACTAATCTGTTTTTTTTCCTTCTAGTTTTAGCTTTTACAGAATGTCATATACATGAAAACACCAGTATCTAGATATTTGAATTTGCATCTTTCACTTGGAAGAATACACTTGAGATTAATTTATGTTGTTATATCAGTAGTTTGTTCCTTTTATTGTGAATACATTCCATTGTATATACAAACCACTATTTGCTTATCCATTCACCAATTAAAAGGCACTTGGATTGTTTCCAGTCTTTGGCTATTATAAAAAGTGCATCCAAGTTTTTGTGTAAACATGTTTTCATTTCTCTTGGGTAAATATCTAGGAATGGTATTGCTGGGACATATAGTAAGCTTATGTTTAACTTTATAAGAAACTGCCTGATTGGGGCAGCTGGGTGGCTCAGTCAGTTAAGCCGATGATTGCGATCAAGCCCCATCAGGCTCCCTGCTTGGCGGAGAGCCTGCTTCTCCCTCTCCCTGTCGCTCTGCCTACTTGTGCTCTCTCTAAATCTATCAAATAAATAAAATCTTAGAAAAAAAAGCTACCAAATTTTACTCAAGTGTCACTCTACTATTTCCTACAGTCCTACCCACAATGTCTGGGAGTTCTAGTTGCTCCATAACCTCAACAAACAGCACTTGGAATTATTATTTTTTAAAGATCTTATTTATTTGACAGAGAGAGAGATCACAAGTAGGCAGAGAGGCAGGCGGGGGGGGGGGCGCTGAACTGAGAGTCTGATGCAAGGCTCGATCCCAGGACCCTGTGATCACGACCTGAGCCAAAGGCAGAGGCTTAACCCACTGAGCCACCCAGGCACCCCTGGAATTATTTTTATTTTGACCAAAGAGTATAGTTCAATGTGATTTGCATTTCCCTAATGACTAATGATGATTTTTTTGGTCATCCATTTATCTCCTGTGGTGATCATTCAACTACCCCAATTTTTAAAAAAGATTTAATTTGAGAGAGTATGAAGGCAGGGGAGGAGCAGAGGGAGCAGGGACACTCCCTGCTGAGTGGGGAGCTCGACATAAGGCTCAATCTCCAGATCTTGAGATCATGAACTAAGCTGAAGTCATATGCTTAACTGAGCCACCCAGGTGCCCCAAGTACCCCAATGTTTTAAAAACTGGTCTTTTGGGACGCCTGGGTGGCTCAGTTGGTTGGGCGGCTGCCTTCGGCTCAGGTCATGATCCCAGCGTCCTGGGATCGAGTCCCACATCGGGCTCCTTGTTCGGCAGGGAGCCTGCTTCTCCCTCTGCCTCTAGCCTGCCACTCTGCCTGTGCTTGCGCTCTGTCTCTCTCTCTCTCTCTAACAAAACAAAACTGGTCTTTTTATTGAGTTGTAGGAGTTCACGTAACCTGGATACAGTCATTTATCAGATATGTTTTGCAAATATTTTCTCTCAGTATGTTACTTTTCATTTTCTAAATACTGACATCCAAAGAGCAGACATTATTCTAAATTAATCTTTTAATGGAGCTTTGGGTGGTGTAAGAAATTTTTTGCCTAACCTAGGGTCACAAAGATTTTCTCCTGTTTTCTTCTGAAAGTGTTTAGATTTATGATCCATTTTCAGTATTTTGTTTTTAGCGCATATCTCATTCCTCCCAATAATCCAATGAAGCAAGTACTATGGGTTGATAGGTTGTTCTTTTCTTCTTGCAAAATAATATTCAATTATTCCAACATTTTCTTTTTTCATTGTCTTTCGGTAAATTCCATCTATCAAACACTCTATATAGAATCTACAAAAATGAAGGACAGCGTTCAGCTTTGGTGTGACAATCTTACGGCTAGAGATGGGAGAAGAATTCCCACTTTCTTTGGCAAGAGATGTGTAAGTAGTGTGCTTTCTGCTCTGTAGGTATGCATTGTATAGGACAGTCCAGAAAGAACTATCAGTGCTCGCTAGCCAGGGATCACCAGGAACACATCAGTGGTTTAACAACATACACTTATTACTCATTTCTTTTTTTTTTTTAAGATTTTATTTATTCATCTGACAGAGAGAGATCACAAGCAGGCAGAGAGAGAGAGAGGAGGAAGCAGGCTCCCCGCTGAGCAGAGATCCCAATGGGGGACTTGAACCCAGGACCTTGAGATCATGACCTGAGCTGAAGGCAGAGGCTTAACCCACCGAGGCGCCACCTTATTACTCATTTCAGTGAGGGAAAGCACACACTATGGGCAGCAGTGAGGCAGCTCAGTAAGAGGAAGGACTTAAGATTTGGATTTGTGTTAGCCCATTTGGGGAACTTTGCTTTAAACTGTATGCTGTCAGGAAGCAGTGGTAAGTCTATGGTTGAGTATCTTAATAAATCTTTTGTGGAAAGAGGAAAGACTAGCACGAGGCTAAAGCTGTAACTGGTAAAGAAGTAACAGTCACTCATATTATTTGATATTTTCAGTTTGTGTTTTCTATTTGGTGGCTTGGGTAGGTTCATGGTTCTATGTCCATGTCCAGAAATGGTTATGGAATAGTCTTATTTTTGTCCTGATCCATCATGATTATGCAGTGGCCTTTTCTGATGTTGATGTTCTCTGAAACTGTTTATGCTCCATAGGAGACATGAAGGCCTAGCTATGCCAGGCCAGCTCCTCGCAACACCACAACCTGGCTGATAGCACCAGCTCAGCCTCTTGATATCAGGGACTGCTTTTTTCTCTCACAATTTAGTGGTTGAGAACTAAGGCCCTAGAATGAGAAAAAACAAAAACAAAAACAAAAACGTGTTTTATTCCAGGATCTCCTCTTTAAGGGCTGTGGGCCCTTGGATAAATTATTTAACTTCTCTATGTATCAGTTTCCTCATATGAATATGGGGATAACAGTACTTGCTTCATTGAATTATTGGGAGGAATGAGATATGCACTAAAAACTTGTGTCAAGGGATACCTGGTGGCTCAGTTCGTTAAGCGTCTGCCTTTAGCTCAAGTCATGATTCCAGAGTCCTGGAATCAAGTACTGCATCAGGCTCCTTGCTCAGTAGGGAGCCTGCTTTTCCCTCTACCTGCCACTCCCCCTGCTTGTGCTCTCTCTTGCTCTGACAAATAAATAAAATCTTTAAAAAAAAACCAAAAACACATCTGCAAAAAAACCTTAGTTCTATCACACAAAAGGTTAAGAAAGCCATTGGGGCACAGAAAGGAAAACCAAGAATAGTCCAGGTAATTTTCCAGGAAAGTCAAAGAACAGTAAGAAAGTGAAAATAGAAAAGCAAAATAATTTACATTGGGTGATAATCTATATAAAGCTGTTAACTGTCCAGCTCATTTCAAAATGCCAGGATAATGCAATACATTCATAAAAATATGATGGAACATAGGAAAACAGTGGCCCTTACACCAAGTAATTTGTCATTTAAGTGAATTTACATAGAAGCACTGAGAAGAGTGGTCAACAACTCAATGATGAAAACTATTATTATGCCTATGCTAGGAGGCAGATTCATGTGATAGAAAGTTGGATTGGGATCCCTTTCAACTTCAATATCTATAAATAATTTGTGTTTTGCTTTCATGTTTCTGGTGTACAGCTTGCTTCTTTCTGGCCCTTACTTTCTGAATGCCCCCTCTTGTTAAGGATGCAATATCACACCTAATTTCTAGGTTTTCAATAATGCAGAAGGCTATCTGTGTGTAACCAACCAGAGGAAAACAGTGATCTAAGAAACTGGATAATTGATAAAGGTTGCCTTAAGAATTTGTTTGATTAAAAGAAAGTTATTGCCTGAAGGCTCCAAGGACTCATCATTTTAAGACATTAGTCTTTCAAAATAACATCTAGAAATGGTTTAATTTTAATAATCTGAGAATGAGATTTCACAGAACAGGAGAAAAGACCTGAGTGGATTCAGTCTATAAAATGAAGTGGGCCTGAGTTCTTGAGACTCCTTCTGCCGTACCACAGTACTCCAAATCAAGAGAGAATTCTCTGTAGAAGCCATTTCATCATGATCATAATATTTTCATTTCAGATCTAGTGGCAGGTGAGCACCAAGTTGTGCTATTCACTTTTACAAGTTTGAAAACCGAGGCAGTAAGAAATGATGGTGTCAGCCTTACAAAAAATACATGACTATCTATACTGGTAGTTTTACAAGGTTCTAGCAGACTCACAACAACCCAAAGAGCTTCCCTCCATCTTGGTTGGTTGATGTGGTGGTTTTTAACTACTGCTGTGGATTACGACTTAAGTAACTGTAACTGTAATCTCCCAGGAGCGACCTCAGTTTTATTAATCATTTATATTTTAATAATGATTAAATTCTCTTGCAGAGGGAAAGAAGTGCAAGGGAAGCACAGTGTAATTGTCCACTTGTAATTCTGCCTAGTGTTTACCCTGGAAAAGTTGGGCATTAGGGACAGAGGTGTCTGTGATAATAATAGAGTAGGTACTCAGCTCTTCACATTTTGGGTAAATACCACAATCCTCAGAGCCTGCTAATCATCCAAATCATATTTTATTTATTTTTGTAATTTTTTTTTTTCAGAAAGGGAAGGGAGGAGGGACAGAGAGAGAGAGAGAGAGAATTCTAGGCAGGCTCCATGCCCACTGTGGCAGGGGCTGGATCATGAGATCCTGACCTGAGCCAAAATCAAGTATCCCACACTTACCTGACTGAGCCACCTAGGCACCCCCACCCCGCCCTGTCCAAATTATATTTTAAAGTGACAATATTATTTAATTTCCCCTTTAAGTTCTGGGAAACTAAAATGTCCTCATAGTCTTATATCAATAGTCTAAGTGGATCCGATTTCCTGCTTTGATAAATCAATGACTCAGCTGAAACCATGAACTATATTTAGTTCACTACCTTTATGACCTGGGTCAAAGTTAGCTTCTTCCAGGCTGCTCTCTTGGGTTAGCGTGTCCGTTTCTGAGCCTGGTCAACAGTTAGTATTCGGCTGCATCACTCTATTTTGCATTCGGGGCCGGGGGGAGAAACCAAACAAAACATTGTGTGAGGTTACCGACTGGCTGCTTCGCGTGCGCTCCGTCTCGCCGCCCGGACCCACAAGGAAGATCTCGGACTTGTACAGGAATCCACATTTTGGAGAGCCCTTTCACACCCACCACCTCTAGACACTCTCAAAAGACCTACGATGGACTCGCTCTCCTCTTCGCGTTACGGTGTGGGAGGAGGGGCAGAGAAAGGTGAGCGCGTCCCATCCACCCACTCGAGCGGCCTCTGCGCCCCTCACCTCCCCGCGTCGCCACGACCCCCGCAGTAAGAGTGAGACGCCTCCCATCGCTCAGAGCTCGGGTGCAGACAGCGTCGTCTCAGCGCTACACGCGTCTCCACACCTTCCAGAAGGGCAGGCAGAGCTCCTGCCGCGGCGGGGAGGCGAGAAGAGGCACCCGCGAGTCAGCCGGCGGCGAGGGAGGGCGCCGCGCCCGGGCTCTAACTTCCGATTCACTTCTCTATCCACCAGCAGGCACCCTCTCTCCTCCTGGGAGCGCCCGGCGAGCCCTCAACACTGCAGGAGGCCCGGCGACCCGCACCGACCGCAGCGGTTCTTCCTGCCAATTCCGGGCCAGGGCGGATTTATAATAACGACCCCAACGTCCCTGTCGCCACCGCTGTCACCTGGACAGTCAGGGCGCGCGTCAACAGCCCCACAGTGAAGGGCTGACAGAAGGCCTAGCTCGTCACTATTCTGAAGGGCAGGAGGGGAGGGACGAAGATTGAAGCCCGGGGGCTAAGAGCCCGAAAAACGGGACACCATCCCACCGTCCCTAGGGGAAAGGTTCTCAATTCCGACCGACCGTTACTCGCAGCTGAACGAAAGCTTCACTGAGCCGCGGGGCGAGCGCTTGAACCCTGAGGCCCGCCGCCAGCGCGTTCCCGGGGCTCCGCTCCCCTCGCCCGATCTGATTGGACGGTGGAGGAAAGGGGGCGGGAGGCTCCCCCCCCCCGGACTAGGCGCGCGCGCAGGCGGGCCAGGGGCTCCCGCGGAGGTACCCAGGGGGCCAAGGGGCGGGAGCAGGCCGCAGGGGCGCCGCGCGTGCGCACGTTCGGAGGCAGCCGGCAGGGGGCTGCTGGGAGGGCAGGGCAGTTCGAGAAACGGGTGGGCGTGTGCCGGGTGGGCGCGGGAGGGGCCTGGGGTGCGCCTGCGCGTCGGAGCCGGAGCCGCGGGAGGAGGCGGGAGCTGAGGAGGCGGCGGAGGGGGCGGGTCGCGTCCGGCGCCACGTCCGCAGCCAGAGGCCGCTACTGCCGTCGTCGCCAACGGAGTCTTCTGGCTCCAAAGCCTGAGGGAGCGCCTCCCGAACCCGCAGCTGCCCGGGGCTGTGCCAGTCGCTCAAGCTACCGCAGCGCTCTCCCGTGCAGCCGGCTCCCTCCGCCCAGCCCCAGCTCCAGGCGCCGACCCTCGACCCCGGAGGTGAGTAAGTGGGGCTGGGAGGGCGGGGGGCGCCGTCCTGGCTTCCTGTCCTCCTCTCTGTCGCCTTCTTCCGTTAGCTCTCCTGCACCTCACCACCCCCGGGCCTGGCTTCCCCGAGCGGAGCCTTTTGGGGTGACTGAGCGGGAAAGGGGGAGGGGCGGGACGATGTTGGGGGCGGACGGAGGTTCGCGGGCTGGGTTGTTGTTATTTACGTGTCCTGGGCTCCCCATCGGTGGTTTGTGGCCGGGGACTCTCCTTGGAAGCCTCCGCTTCACTTCTTAGCTCCTTGGGTGTCAGCCTGGGGGGATGGGGGTGGGAGGGCGTCAGCAGCTTGGGAGAGGAGAGGGATGCGGCAGTGTGCTGGGCTTCCCCACCACACCAACTCCTGACCTGTTGATAAACCGCTCTCGTGGGTTCAGGCAAACGAGCCTGGGTCCCCCGTGCTCTTCCCACGTAGAAAGGGCTCTACTCTCACGCCTAACCTAAAGCTGAAAGTGTGGAATAGAGAGAGGCGCTGCCGGCACCAGGGGTGGCTGGGGACCGCTGGAGCACCCGTCAGTGCCATCATTGCCTCCCGAGTCTAAAGCAAAACCGTGCCTGGTGTGCACACGCAGCTTCGAGACTGGTCCCCAAGCTCCCACTTCCAATTAGATCCCCGCCTAAATAGATCGCCTTTTGTATATGAGAAGACGTGAGATTTCTGGAACCCTGTGGGAGTGGTGGTGTGCTGGGTATCCAACGTGGAGCAGAGGGAGGAGGTGCTGAGCTTGGCCCTAGTCACGGCTTCTCCAGGGTCATTTTCTGCCTCTCCTGCCACGTCACTCCCTCTGCTAAAGAAAAAAAAAGAAAAAGACTTGCTGTGACTAAAGAGATCAGTGGGGGGAGAAGGGGCCAATGGGAAAGGTTTAGAAACACCTAAAGTGGAGAGTCCTTATTTTATTTATTACGCTCTTGTTAACACTTGCGCTAATTCCAGATGAAAATGCTTTATTTGCTATATGCGATTGTTTAACCTTTAGAACATACACTGGTGTGGGTACTCTAAAGGGCTCCCAGGAATACTGATACCACATCAACAGGTCTGTGTTTGCATGTGTGTGGCCATGCCTGCTTTTGCAAAGAACTAGGGAAGTAATGTTTAATAAACTTATTTGCACTCTGTTTGGACTACCCCCCCACCCCCGCGCTTTCATTTCTTTAGTCTGTGTTATGGCAGATGTACCAGAAACCAAGTTCAATAAAAATATGTCTATATATAGAGACTGTTGTTAGAAAAGTTTAAGGATAGATAGAAAATTTCTGTGTGTGTGTGTGTGTGTGTTTAACTAAAGGAAAAATCTTTACCTGTCTTTGTTTCAGTCATTGAGTACTTGCTGTTTTTGCTACTTCCTGAAGATAGCTCACTGGATTACATATAAACTTCTTCAGAGTGGGGCCTTCACCTGCTCGTTCTAGTTACAACCTCGGTGCCTAACACAGTGTCTGGTGACATGGTAGGGACACAAATATCTTTCGAACTAATGAGGTATAATTTGGTGAAGATTACTGGTATACTGGTTATCTTAGCTTATTGTAATTCTGCTTAATGTTTCACTTAAAGGCCACACTTAAAAAGTTGTTATTTTGGTACTGTCGGTTGTTACTGTCCCTAAGGTGGTCCCTTAAAAGCTTTACTGACAGATTACTTTTTCTTCCCTGCCAGATTCAGTGCATTTCTTGTAGCCTGCTTTCTGTTGATTTAATGGGCGGGCTGTGTATAAAAGCAGCCTGTTCAGGATAGTTGGTTAACTAGAGAAGCCTAAACACAGTAAGCTGGTGTTTTAATATACACTGCCTGTTGGTGTATGTCTGTTAAAGTTCTGTATAAATGTATTTTGAAACTCTTAGTAGTTATTTGGCAAAGAAGCTAAAA
This sequence comes from Neogale vison, assembly GCF_020171115.1. Lineage (NCBI taxonomy): Eukaryota > Metazoa > Chordata > Mammalia > Carnivora > Mustelidae > Neogale > Neogale vison. Next base: position 15,351,335 of record NC_058102.1, on the reverse strand, counting down.
ACAAGAGTGAGGATGTGGCAAAGTTCCTATATGTAGAATGTGTAGAAGAATTTAGCTAATTCATTTATAGTCTTTTTCTTATGGGAAATTGGCATTTACTATTTAATAGGTTTTTGAAATGGCTTTGAAGGTAAACTGTTGTGTAGTGTATTTTGTAGTTAGGCTTCATATAATGTGTCAGTGCTGTTTAACTTCCTTTAGTACACAAAGGGGGTGTTTAGCCATAGGCAAATTTGTATACTCTTTTCACCATTAATGAAAACTTGATGTATCGAATGTAGATCTCCACAAACAACACTGATTCATCTGTTTTCCTTTAAAAAAAAAAAAGGCTCCTAAGAGGCATTTGTTTACTTATTTCTATTATTGGAAGAAATTACCCTCTAGGGAATAGTGTTGTTATTAATCCTTGCTCAATATATTTGCCAGCTGCTATATCTATGATACCGTTGTACAGGACAAGAATTATTTCTCCTTGGCCTAAAATGCCTAAAGTAACTACTGGCGAATTTTAGTCTACAGCAAAGAAGTCTTTCACATTTCACAATTTCTTAAAAAGATACACTTACAACCAGTTTTAGTTGTTATTCTAAATTTGTTCACATGTTAGGACCAAGTGGTAAAACTGACTCATGTCCATAGAAGTAGTTCAGTTATTTGTCCTGATCTAAAGGCTGTTTTCTGTTTTTAGTTTTTATTTAAAAATTTTTTTAAAAGATTTTATTTATATGATGGAGAGAGACGTCAAGGGAGGGAACAAAAGCAGGGGGAGTGGGAGAGGGAGAAGCAGGCTCCTGCAGAGCAGGGAGCCCGATGAGGGCGGGGCTCCATCCCAGGAAGCTGGGATCATGACCTGAGCCAAAGATAGACACTTAACCAACTGAGCCACCCAGGTTCCCCATAAAGGCTGTTTTCTGTTTTTATTGCCTTCCTTAGAAAATAGAAACTTACGTTATATTATGAGTTCCTAGAGAGCAGATAATTTTTGGAGTTTTGCATGAAATAAATTAATAAATGCCAAGAAAATGTGTCCCCTTTGGGTAAATTGGTTTAGAGAAGTCTTATGTGTGCTGAATCATGCTGAAATTTCAGAGCCTGACAGGGTGGCTGGCACATAGTAGGGACCCACCTATATATTGAACTAATAATTAAGTGAGTTTAGGGCAGATGGTTTGCATAGAATGAAATAATTTTGTTTAAGGGTAACATTTAAATGGTCATTTTGACACTTTTCCTGCCATTTGTTACTAGTCTCCATGTGTATACTTTTAAATTTTAAAAGCAGATTATCTTTCCCAGTTTTAAGAGATTAGAAGTGTGTTTGTTTTCAGAATTCACAATTTAAAAGAAATAAGATGGCTGTCATGATGATAATGTACAAGGTGGTACTATAAAAAATAATTCTCCTTAGTGATAAAGTGATAGTACCTGTAAAAAGGTGATATCACTCAAACTTCGGCACATATATCTGTGAAGGGGCTGGGAGTGATTTATCTGAGTAGAAAGTGCAGGTGGCGTTACAGATAGTTAAGGATTTTAGCAAAAATACTTTCTACAAGGTATTTGATGCCTTATGATCAAATTAGGAATTCAGAAAACAACAATATTCCAAATACTTGCACTTTTACACAATTTTTATTACACTAGGAGTTCTGGAGGAATTTTAATACTTCGTACTTGCTGTAAACACCAGTGATGTACAAGAAACTCAGACATTAAAAAATACATCATCAAAACAAAAATCAATCCCTGTGGCCTCTTAGGACTTCAGAGCCCTCTAATGGCAAGTTCCTCTGTTCTTGGTAGCCCTGCTTCTAGCCTGGCAGGACTCCACATTTTCTTTTTTTCTGCTTATTGATAATCCTTTTGGCAGCTATCACTAACAATATTAAATGAATCTGTGAATATTTCTGTATAATAGTATCTAGATTCCTACATTTCAAACTCTTCTGCCAAAAGTACATCTAACTGAAGAGCAGAATAAATTCATGGGGAATGGGGGTGGGAGTGTTGTGGGCTGGGAAGAGAGAGGTGGTAAATCTGAGAGTATATCCTGAAGAAATTCTGAGCAATAAGGGAATTTCTTGAGAGTCTGGTTATTCTAAAAAACTCCCAAGCACTTTTCAGTAGTCTTTTTAATTAGTGTATATTTAAACACAAAAAGTATTTTAAATTACTGTGTAGTAAAATGCATGCATCATCTCTCTCCTGTGGTTCTTGAAGCCTCTGGTGTACTACTGCTTTCTCTTAAAAACATTTGGAAAGCACAATTCTAGCTTAAAGTATTCTTTTTTTTAAAACCAAAGATTTGGACCATATATCGCTATGTATCTTTCCTTGTGTTGCTTAAAATAAACATAATACAGATGATAATTTTATCCCACTTAGTCCACAAATACTGTGTGTCAGCTTACAACAAAAACATATTCTAACAGAATGATAAGATTGTAAATAAGATACTCAAATTGCAAACCAACCAGGGAGAATAGCAGTGAGAGCTGGGATCTTGAGGCATGGAGTTGGGGGAAATTAGGACAACTAGGCAGGCATCAGGAACCTGCCCAGGTAAGTTGTGATTTTACCTGTAAGCTTCCTGGAAGCCAAAGAGAAAAGGGAAATATCCCATCTTTCTTTTAAACAGGAAAGTGCATAGCTCTCAAAGAGAAGAAAGTTTTCTGAATCTGTTGCGGAAACAAAAGTTTTTCTGAATACCGTTAAAGAAACTTCTTATGTGGAGCTTCTTATCAGAGCTATCGAGTGATGTAGTAGGTAATTTCTTTACAGTGCAGTATAGTGTACTAAATAGCCTGCATAAGGCTCTTTGTTAGGGTTTGCTTACTAAGGACATAACTGAGAATTAAACCCAATGTCATTTTCTTCATATCAGCATTTTGTGATTTAAGTTTTGTTTTTTTTTTTTCCAGATAACCTTGATTTGAGGATAAAAACCTAAAAAAAAATAGGATAAGAACTAGGTAGATGAACTGCTAAATCTTCAGAATTACCCTTTAATGAATCACTGATTTCTAAGGCTTAAAAATACATAATTTTCTTTAGGTATGAAAGCAATACATGTTTATGGTAGAAACTTAAAATATAGATGTTAAATATGTATTTGTATATATATAATATATAAATATACATATAGATTTACATATATAACTACATATAGATTTACATACATAGATTTTTTTCTCGCTGTAGCATGCTCTCTCTCTCTTTTCTTTTGCTATATATTTCTACCGCCTAGTGGCAGTCTTTGTCAACATTTTGGTATATTTCGTTTTTAAAGTCTTTTCATATGCATTAAAAAATTGGTTATATAATGTATGCCTTTTATATTCTCTGAATATAACATTAGCATTTCCACACAGTATTTGGTCTTCATAAATCATCTTAATGTCTGCATTGTGTGTCTCTAGGAAGCTTATAAATTCATCTCTTGCCTTCTCTGAGGCTGTAGTCATTTGTACATTTGTACATTTTTCAGATTATTTTGCATTTTGTTTGCTTTTGCTGGCTTCTCTTTCACTCAGCTCTTAAATATGAGCGGTCCAGTTAAGGTTATTAGTCTATTTCTCCCTTCATTCTTTTCCTTGATCATATCTCCCATCCCCCACATTTGTCACTATCACTTCATACCACTTACAGGGCCTCAACTCTAACTCAGACTTCAAGCTGAGTTTCAGACTCCTTAAATCCAGTTGCCTCCTAAACATGTCATGTAGGCATTTGAAATCCAGCTGTTCAAAAAAAGTCCTTTCATCATATGTGTAGTTAACAGTAATATACACTTATATTTTAGAGGGTAGATGTCATGTTACGTATTCTTAGCACAATAAAATAAAAATGTTAAAAAGTCCTTCATCTTTTCTCAGAAGTGGTTTCTTGTCCGCTGTCCCTTGTCTTTATGCTCACACTAGAAATTTTCCATCCTCCGTTTTCCTTGTATCTCATATTAATATCCAAGCTCTGTTCTGCTTCATACAAAAATTCAGTTATTTGTCTGCTATGCATCTGGCATTGAAAAAGGCTCTGGGGATGCAGCAAAACCAAGCCTTGTTCTCATGGAGCTTACATTCTAATTATAGGAGACACAAAGTAAACCCATGTGTTTATATATAAATATTTTATATGTAAAGTGAAAGTATGAGCGATGAAGAAAATTGATCAGGGTTAGGTGAAAATGATAGGGAAGGGAGTAGGAGGGTGCAAATCTAGTGATCTGGGAAGATCTCTGTTAGGGGACATTCACACAAAGATCTGAAGGGAAGTGAGGAAGCAAGCCATGAACACTTGGGGAAGAGCCTTTCAGGAGAAGGGTGAGCAGGGAAACCGGGGTTGGTAGACTGGTATGAGAGAGGCAGAATGTTAACATCGGAGTGTTAGATGTCAGGCCTCGACTCTGGATTTTATTCTGAACAAAACAGGAAGCAGTTGTAGGGGTTTAAGCAGAGTGTGACATGCTAGACCTGAGGAACAGCAAAGGTCGAGGCTCAGAGGCCAGTTAAGAGACTTTGTAGCAGCCCAAGTAAGAGAAACGATAGTTTAGCAGTAGAGGTGATGAGAAGTGGTTGTATTCTGTATTTATTTAGGCAGCAGAATTTACTGATGATTAGATAGGAATGTAAAAAAAAAAAGGGAAATCAAGGGTGATTCCCATTTATTTATACAGGAAAAACTGGCAGGGCTTAAACTGTTACTCTATCTCACTGAACTTCTTTTTTTTTTTTTTTTAATAAAATCTTTTTTTTTTTTTAAAGATTTTATTTATTTATTTGAGAGAGAGAGACAGTGAGAGAGAGCATGAGCGAGGAGAAGGTCAGAGAGCGAAGCAGACTCCCCATGGAGCTGGGAGCCTGATGTGGGACTCGATCCCGGGACTCCAGGATCACGCCCTGAGCCGAAGGCAGTCGTCCAACCAACTGAGCCACCCAGGCGTCCCTCACTGAACTTCTAAAGTAGCCACTTACTGCGTTTAATCTCTCTGTCCTTCATCTTTTTTTTTTTTTTTTAATTTATTTTAGAAGGAGAGCAAGCGTGAGGTGGGTGGCAGGGAGGAGGGACGGAGGGAGAGAGAAGATCTCAAGCAGATGCACTGAGCGTAGAGCCAGACGCAGGGCTCGATCTCAGGCCCCCCAGGACCATGACCTGAGCGGAAATCAAGAGTTAGCCACTTAACCAACTGAGTGATGCAGGCACCCCACCTTCTTCATCTGTTCTTGCTTCTGTTAGCTTCTTAAAGCACAGCTCTGACTGTGTTACTGTCATGGCCCTCCTTTGCCTACCAATAGAAGGATAAAGTCAATTCATATTATATAAATGAATTTGCATCTGTCTTTTATGAAGCAGCACCCATCTTTTAAAATGGTGGTCTTTGGGATGTCGGGTGGCTCAGTGGGTTAAGCTGCTGCCTTTGGCTCAGGTCATGATCCCAGGGTCCTGGAATCGAGTCCTGAATCGGGCTCCTTGCTCAGTGGGGAGCCTGCCTCTCTCTCTACCTCTGCCTGCCTCTCTGCCTGCTTGTGTGCTTTCTCTCTCTCTCTTTCTGGCAAATCTTTTTTAAAAAAATAAAATGGTGTTTTTTTAAATTACAAGATATATGTGGCAAAATTAACCTTTTAAAGAGATTCTGAATTAGGAAAAGGTAAGTCTTTTAGTTGGGATTTGTGGGATATATACAGAAGGGCACTTTTGAAATGTAGGCAATTGCTGTCACACCTGTTTTTTAAATAAGCTTTATGACCAGTGTGGGGCTTGAACTCATGACCCTGCGGTCAAGAGTCACATGCTCTACAGACTGAGCCAGCAAGGCGCCTCCTCCCCATCACACCTGTTTTTAAAGTCCAGTTAACATATGTAAGATGTATGTGTGTATATGCTTTCTCTGTATTTCTGTACATGATATAGTAGCATCTCTTGATTGGTTGATCAGCTAGATAATCTGAATTTGTATGTGTACGGTATACAGATCCTGGGAACATAGTAGGGAACGAGCTAAACAGTATCTTCTTTTGGAATTAACAGTTCAGTAGGGAAGAACGTGGCTCCACGGGAGTTTTTCATTAGGAAGGAACATGCATATTCGGTCCAGGATTTCTGCATATTTTGTTTTAAATTTGTTAAGTAGGATTCTAATACTTGTAGTATTGGAGTACTAGTATTTCAATCTTGTTTTAATCTTTTCTTAGTCAAGTGAATATAAAAACAAATATTTCAAGACAGTAAAGGAAATTGGGAAAAGAAAGTTTATGTTTTTTTCATCCCAGTGTAGCTTATTTTATTTCTTAGGTTCCTTTACTACTTGTACTAAGGAGGTAATCACATATGTATTTTTTCATACATTTTGGGTTCTTTTGCTACCTGTGTTTGTAAGAGCTCTAAAAACAATAAAAAGTAATCAAAATCCATCTCTTAATGATTCAGATTGATGATGTCATCTTTATAAAAGGACATCATGATTTTTAGAAAATTTTCTGAAAAAACATGTTTTTTAGTCATAATACAGGTTTTCTCTAAGTCTGTTGTAAAATAAATTACAGTTAAGTTAACCAGTACTCTGTAGAAGGAAGCACTTAAGATTTTTGTCTACTAGCCCTGACTTTCCAACTTTCTTACAATTAGTAAGCAACATAGGAAAGCTTGTACTATGCTTGTTACTCTTTGGTTGGTATTTGAGATAAGATTCATATTGTCTACTATTGTAAGTAAAAGTATTTCTTTTTTTTTTTTTTTTAAAGATTTTATTTATTTATCAGAGAGAGAGAGGGAGAGAGAGTGAGCACAGGCAGACAGAATGGCAGGCAGAGGCAGAGGGGGAAGCAGGCTCCCCGCTGAGCAAGGAGCCCGATGTGGGACTCGATCCCAGGACCCTGGGACCATGACCTGAGCCAAAGGCAGCTGCTTAACCAACCGAGCCACCCAGGCGTCCCAGTAAAAGTATTTCTTAAACACCACAAACTAGGAGAAAAATGTAGTTTTGTGACAAGTGTTTTAAAATGTTTATCTGAATAAAGTTGATTAAGTCTTAATTTAGCATTTGCTAAGAGGTCATCTCACAGGTTGAGGTTACAATGAAATGTGTATGTGTTTTTTAGGAGATCATGAATCAGGCAGATAAAAATCAAGAACTCCCATCATACCTTAGTGATGAACCACCAGAAGGTAAGTATGCATCTGACATACTAAGAATGAAAACAAGGGTCCTACTAAATTAAAATTCTGATTGTTTTTGTTAAATTTAAAGTAACAGTCTGTTTATCTTATCAGTGAAGATGTTCCAAAAGTAATTGAAGATAAACACTTTAGCTTGTAAGATGAAAGCACATATATTGCTGAATGGGGACACCATGCAACAGTTGTATTATATAAGATCTGTTCTTTTGCTACTCTTTTATTAAGACCATTTCACAAGTTAGAGTATTCTTTCATTTGTAAAGAATGGGTATGGGGTGCAGAGGAAGGATGGACCATGTTTAATTTTTCACGTAATGCATACAAAAACTCAATTCAAGAGCCACTTGAGATTGGTTATTAAGCTGTTATTTATCATTGGTAGTTCTTCTTTTTTTTTTTTTTTTAAAGATTTTTATTTATTTATTTGACAGAGAGAGATCACAAGTAGGCAGAGAGGCAGGCAGAGAGAGAGGAGGAAGCAGGCTCCCTGCTGAGCAGAGAGCCCGATGCGGGACTCGATCCCAGGACCCTGAGATCATGACCCGAGCTGAAGGCAGCGGCTCAACCCACTGAGCCACCCAGGCACTCCCTCATTGGTAGTTCTTCTTATAGTAATACATGGTCTTAGGGTCTGCTTAATTTAAATTCTCTTTTAGTTTGAAAATTGTGATGAGTCCTTTTCTTACTTAGACTTCAAAAATCGTTGGAAATGCTAACTGCATATGTGAATGTCTTGGCTATATACAGAAAATGACCGCAGGCATTTTCTGTTTATGGTTTTGGTGTCGAACATTTTTAAACTTAAACCAAATAGTAATTTCCTTCGACAACTGCATGTTTGTACAGGACAGTCCTAATCGGTCAGATAGAGAATCAAAGTGAGGACAAAGGGATGAAATGGCCAGCAGACCATACTGGAGTTGCAGGCAGACTAGTATCTCTGGGAAGAGGGGAGAGCTGGAAGTTGTGATTGGGTATTTTATTTTCTTCTCAGTTACACACTGTCCAGGCTGGTAGACAAAAATGAAATCGTTAGGAAAACACAATGAAAAGTTTGTACTTAACCCTAAAAGAAGATGGTGCTAACTAGATGATTAATTTTAGTTTGGCGGAAGAGTATCCTGGAAAATTATTAGTTCAGCTGTTTTCTTGACTTATTTTTTAGGTCTAGAACTCTAAGTGTTGAAAAGTTAGGGCTTAATGAGAAAGTCAGTAAGGACTTTGTAGGGATAAAGTCGGGAAAGAGAGAAAGACAGCTCAGGAGCATGTTTGTCACGAAGAGAAAGCTTTGGTAATGTCTTTGTATAGGAACCTGCTAAACCAGAGTAGTCTGCAGAGCAGATAATTTATATGGTGGTAATTAAGAGCACACTAATTAAAGAGTGTCAACAGCATTAATATTTATCTACTTTGACTAAGAAAAATCATCTTCATTAAATGCATGTGCACCAAATTTGGCATAGCAGGGTAATACTAATGAAGGTATTCAGCATGAGGAAGTTATCTGTTCTATTCTCAAATCAGGATTTTTTCCTTTTCCTGGTGTTAGTGACCTTGATTACAAAAGAATTCCCAATTATGCCTTTTCATCATAATTTTATAATCAACATACTCAGATGCTTTTCCATATCCTTTTATTTCAGCTCTTTAATTTTATTTAAACAAATTTTATTTCAGAGAGAGTGCATGTGCATGCTCAAGCTTGCAGGGGTGGGTGGGCGCAGAGGGAGAAGCAGACTCCCTGCTAAGCAGAGAGCCTGATGTGGGGCTCGATCCTAGCACCATGGGATCATGACATGAACCAAAGGCTTAACTGAGTAACCCAGGCACTCCTAGTTAAAAATTTATATTAACTATGCTTATTATTCAAATAGCTTCAATTAAGAATTTGGTTTTTATAAATTTAGCCATTGCTATATCTTTATCTGAGCTATTTTGATGAGCCAGTGATCTTTTCATACTTGTAAAACCTCTAAACAATGGAAGGAAAATCTTTATTAAGGTAAATTTGTGCTGTGTTAGAAAAGCTCGATTTTTAGAATTTTTTTCTCCGATCGAATATTACCAGTTCCTTATTGTTGTCTTCTCTGAGATATTCTGCTTGGAGTTAGTAGCTTTGGTAGTCCTAGTTGTGCCTGTGTACCCAAGAATTTACTTTTCTTTGTGTGAGTTGTACCTTTTCTGTGATTAAAGTCTGAACTGTTGGGTGCCTAGTGGCTCAGTTGGTTAAGCAACTGCCTTTGGCTCAGGTCATGATCCTGGAGTCCCAGGATTGAGTCCCGCATCAGGCTCGCAGCTCCATGGGGAGTTTGCTTCTCCCTCTGGTCTTCTGCTCTCTCATGCTCGCTCTCACTGTCTCTCTCTCAAATAAATAAATAAAATCTTTAAAAAATAAAAATTAAAAAAAAAGTCTGAACTGTTTCATGACCAAGTATTTTTCCACAAAGTTTAGAAAAACATAAACACCGTTGCTTATGTGTTGTTGCTGCCTAAATCATTAGATTACAAAGGAGAAAAGACCTGTGTTTGTTTGAGGTTGATAACAAGCAAATTTTTATGAAATCTTCCTGTTATTTTATGCCTAAGTTTGATATACGTACCTATTTGAATTACTATTCAAAATGAAACAAACCAGAAAACAAAATAATGACTTAAATAAATCTGAATTTTTCATATTGATATTACCTTTTCTGGAGTAAAGGAGTTTTTACAGACTAGATATTTAAATGACATGCTCTCTCCTGTAAGAATTACTGGTGTGGTGAAAGTATTAAGTATAGCTGTAGTTTCTCTGTACACTGTAAAAAATGATTTTAGGTAAGATGATTCTAAGATATAAATAATTATTTTAGTTTTACATAGCATTAGCTCTTTAAATACATTATCAAAATGCAAATAGAGCAGACACCCACATATATTTAAATTAGTGTTCCTTAAACTTTTTGGCTTTTCCACTTTTAAAAATTGAGGACCCCAAAAAAGCTTGTGTCTTCATTGATATTTGCCATATAAATAATAAAAACTGAGAAATTAAATATTTTATGAAAAATCCTTGTGGACCTGTTACGTATTAACGTGATTAACATAGTTTTTGAAAAGCAGCTATTTTCCAAAGCAAAAAAAAAAAAAAAAAAATTTAACAGGTTGGGTGACCTTGTTTTTAAATTTTTACAATCTCATTAATGTTAGGGTTAATAAAAGAGAGCTAGTTTCTCACAGCTGCTCTGTGTTTCATCTTTTGTTAGTCTGCACATCATTTAGATTCTGGAAAATTCTGTAGACTTGTGAATGAATGTGAAAGAATGAAAGGGAAAAGATAAATCATGTGTTAGTATTATTATGAAAATCATTTTTATCCTGCGGAGCCCCTGAAATAGTCTTGTGGATACCCAGGGGTCCCAGGCCATACCTTGAAAACCACTGCTTTAAATGAAGAAGGTTGTTTTAGAGATGATTGAATTCTGTCAAGGAAACGACAGCTAAATATATTTGTCTTCCTATTTTTTCATGTCCTTTTAGGATATAAAGATTTTTATTAACAGCAACAAAACTATAAATCAAGGAAACATTTAAGTTTAGATTCTATTTGATGAAAGTTATCTAGTCCCAAAAGCATTTTTTCTCATAGATACTAAGACTTAGCATTGGACCAAGATGTTTTAAAACCATGTACAACTATAGTTTTGAGGGAAGAGGTTTTGTGTCTTGATCAGGTTTGGATTTATGTGGTTCGTCTTATCAAAACAACCTCTTGATTGTTAGGAAATCTTAGGATACTTAATGATTTGAACTGCTCTTGTAAAGACTTACAATTGGCTGTCTTCATGTTTTTTCTTACCAGGTTCAATGAAAGATCACCCACAGCAGCAACCAGGCATGTTGTCCCGTGTGACTGGCGGTATCTTCAGTGTTACAAAGGGGGCTGTTGGTGCCACCATTGGTGGTGTGGCTTGGATTGGTGGGAAGAGTCTGGAGGTGACCAAAACAGCTGTTACAACTGTGCCTTCCATGGGAATAGGGCTGGTGAAAGGGGGCGTGTCTGCTGTGGCTGGAGGTGTTACAGCTGTTGGGTCTGCTGTTGTAAACAAAGTGCCCTTAACAGGAAAGAAGAAAGACAAATCTGACTAAAATATGGAGATACATTTGCTCTCCACAGCATTATGATGCCAGTGGCATTGAATTGCTAAATTATGGACTACAACGAAGTCACCTGTTCGGACGTTTATCTTCTAAACTGCTGTGTTGAAAGTATTGATGACTGGCTTTTGTCTAAAAAGAAGAGACCAATACTAGCACAGTGTATGAAGGTTTCTCATACTTAAATTCCAGCTTTTTATCTGGTAAAATGTTACTCTTATTCAGTTGTAACTGAAGATATGGTATATTTGATATTTACTATAAGTCTTTCAGTTTAACTAAAAAATGTGAAAGTTGAATTTAGTTGATGATCTTTACAGTTCCATATGTATAATGTGCCAGGTAACTCATTTGCCCCTTAAGAAGGGAACCTTGAACTACATAAACTGTACCTTTGATGTGCCTAATAGTTTCAGATGTCTTAGTTTTTTTTATAACCATAGTTGGTTAGGCCAAGAGGCATTCTTTTCTTATTTAAGCTGGTAAAAGTAGCAGGAATTAGAGAAATTTACAAGAAGAGGTAAATGGTTTTATGATACTGAGTGTTTACCATCTTTTGTTAGATATGCATTACATTAATTTAATCATTGATGCCTTATGAAACATCTTTTTTAATACCCTAACCATGTGCAGTTCTTAGAACGATCTATGGATTCTTTTAAAAATTGTGAAATTAGCTTTCCCTCTTAAGAATCTCAGGAGTGGTGGGTTAAAGGCATTTCTTGCTCTCAGCAGCTAAGGTAGTGCTTGTAGGTGTTTTGTTAACGGTCAGTGTAGTTACCAGCCGAACGTTACATTTCAGTCTGGTTTCATGCTCCATCTTTAATTCACCTCACAGTGCCTAAGGAGTATTTCTTTGCTGGTCATAAGCTCTCTTGGAAGTTTCACATTAAGGAGGAACAGATAATTTTAAATTCTTAAGAATCCCCTAAAGCATCCCACATACAAAAAAATCTTCACATCAATTTTACCTTTAGGATGGCTTAAAATGTTAGCAGTACCCCTTTTTAAAAACACAGTAAAAGCAGCCACAAATATGGGGGAGCTGACTTTGAAATTGAATGAAATGGGCTCCACAGATTAGTTTTGAATGTAAGATATGTATACAAGTGCTGTCAGTGGTTTATAGGCTTTTAAAACGTTATATTACAATCAATCCTTAAAGAAGTCATAGACTTTGTACCATTTCCAAGTCAACTTCAGGCAGGGAATTGAAGTTTTTGATTGTGGATGATAAAGTGCGTCATGTCTCCTTAACATGTCTCATCATGCCCCATTCATTCTCAAGGAATATGACTTAGCTGGAATTCATCATTTTTTACATATTCCATTTCATGAAAAATTTTTAAAAGTGGCACATATATTTGGTATTCCTCTTAACTGAGGGTTATAATCCAGGTTTGTAAAATCTTAGTTTTCTTTAACTTAAATCTGGACATTTGCCTCCATTTTGCAGAAGTGTTTGTTTGTGTAGCAAAGGAGGTGATGCTCTGGAGCAAGTCAGTCAGAATACATCCTTGAGAACGTAAAACAGATCACTCTAGCATCCAAGGCTTTAATGTCTTTCTGAACCACTAAGAGCTTTACATTAATAGTGTGGAACAACAAATGGGTAAGAACATAACTTTTTTAAAAGCTTTCATAAACACCAGGAGGGATCTTAAGCAAACCTGCAAAGGTTCTACCATTATATACAAAACTGAAAATTTGAGTTCATCATAAATGGTCATTTATTTCATGCTCTATGACTTAAGGTATTTTGGGTGGTGTATCTGGTCAAATGTCATAATCGGCAAAAGGGATTTTTAAAAGTGACTCCAGAGTTAATTGATGAACTCTAAACAGTGATCTAAAAAGTGGTATTGGAGAACTTATTTCCTGCTATTTGAAAGAAATGATTGCTTCATTGCTAGTTTATATTTCTAATTTATCTTCTATAGTCATAGGTTCTGCTGTGCTTTGCACCTGAATTTCTAAACACAGACTTTAGTTTACTGTGTGCTTGCATATTTATTTTCAACCTTGTCTTTAAAATTGCTTGAGGAAAAATGGTTGTATTTCTGCCACAGAAAAGCCTTCTGGTACATTTTAGCTCTGAACTATAACTTTATTCAGGAGAGGCTTTTGCAAGGATGGCAGAGAAGTGTACAAAGGAACGTTTGTTACAGAGGTTCTTGTTGCAGTGAACTGGCCATCAGATGACACATGCAGTCGTACATTTGAGTCTTCTCCAGGGTATTTGCGTAGACTGGCAGTTTGACCTGTGAAACAGTACTGGTTCACTTCAAGAAACTAAGGTTGATACATACACTTGGAGGCATCTGTTATTCAGTGTATCTTTTGAGTGGGTATTTGGCACAGTGAGGATGAACTTGTGTGACCCACCTGAATGCCTGATCTAATAATGTTGCATTATGAATCCTGTACTTAGTGAAATGTCAGATGAAGATGATTGGTGATTGAATAAAAATTTTTTTGTATAAAGGAATGGGAAAAGAATACATAAATCTGTCAATAAACACTATGACCTGCAAAAGATGAAATGTTTCATAAAGATCTAAGGAAATAAAGGAAATTTAAAGGAAAAACAGGATAGTATTAAAATTTTTAGTTCCATAGTTCAGAAAGTAGTCAGTTTTTTTGATACTAATGCACAAACATGACAAAACATCTTTGAATATGTATTTTGATACCAAGACAGTGAAATGCAAATACATTTTAGTCAACTCTGATGAAGATTAATAATGCAGATTTTTAGGTTTTATCCCAACTTTCTGAATCTCTGCAGGTAGGGCCCAGGCCTGTAGTTCAGTATCCTCCACAGCTGATTCTTGTTAACAATTTGGGATCTGATGTAGAAGTAGGGAGCGTTTTACTCTGTCCTAAGTAACTATGGAACCAACTTGCATCCCTCACTGGACAGAAGTGATTCAGAGAGATGGGAACCAGTTGGAGGAACGTAGAAAATTGGCACATACTAGCTGTCTACTTACCTGCCAGGTGTTGTCCACACATCATCTGATTTCATCAGTACCGTGGAAGTATCTCTTTTTACAAGTACAAAACAGGCTTTTAGTGTTAGCAGTTTTCCCATGATCACTTTTGAATTCAAGTAAATCCCTTTTCCAATTAATACCCAGAAACAGAAATGGGGCTACTCAGTAACTAGTACTTCATTCTGCTGTTGGTAGGCAGTGCTGACTGTACGCTTCATCTACCAGGCTAACTTGAGTTCTCTGGAAGTCTTATAGGTAATCATACTTATTTTGGCAGCTAATTACATTTGTCATCGAAATGAATTTAGTGTAATTATGAACTGTTTAAGGGAAATAGTTTTGTTGTTAGAGCCTTTTCTTCACGGAGGAAATAAAATTTGACTAGTGTTTTATGTAAGGATGTCTCTCCTTGCTATATTGTGGATATTGAAGATTTCATATTAGGGAAAAAGAAAGGTTCAAGGGCTAAAAACTAATGGAACAGGATTTGGTCTAAGGAAAAATAAAGTAATTACATGTTTGGTCATGAATGTGTATTTTCTAAAAATTAAATCTTGTCAGGTGAGAGTAAGCTACAAATGTATTTCTCTAACCATAAATGCCTCTGGTTTTCCATGCCTGGACCTGAGCACAAGTTTGCTGATGCTGACTATAGGCTTTTTACAAATGAATGGCCACTGAACCCTGCCATACTTTCTTATATACGCTCTTGTTATGTTCGTTTTCTTACTCCTCAAAACAACCATTTCATTCCTTTTCTTTCCAGCCCTCCGACACTACTCCCTCCCATTCTACTGCCCTTTGTGAAAAGAGACAACCTGACACATCTCCCCTCTCACCCCACTTATTCCATCACGTGCTCGCATCCATCCCCAGGACTACAATCCCTGTTCTGATCCTAAGTCAGTCCCGCTTTCACTTCTTTCACTGTTTTTCCATCTCTCTCTCCTGGGTCATATCCATGAGCATATAAACATCTGGTGTTTTCTTTTTCTTTTTTTTTTAAGGTTTTATTTATTTATTTGACAGAAATCACAAGTAGGCAGAGAGGCAGGCAGAGAGAGAGGTAGAAGCAGGCTTCCCGCTGAGCAGAGAGCCGGATGCGGGGCTTGATCCCAGGACCCTGAGATCATGACCAGAGCCCAAGGCAGAGGCTTAACCCATTGAGCCAACCAGGTGCCCTACTTTCTTTAAAGAGAAAGTATGCCTGATCTTACAACCTTCATTTTCCTGCTTCCCTTTGCCACATTTTTGAAAAACTTTATAGTCTCTGCCTTAGTCATCTCCTGTTCTCGCGAACCCCCTCCAGGTGCCGCCTTACCTTTCTCAATGCACCAGTCACTCCTGATAGGGCCAACCAGTGATTTCTTTTTGGCCAAATCCATTGGTCACTTATCTGTATCTTAGTTGACCACTCTATGGCATTCAACATTATTGGCCATGCCCTCTTTCCTCGGGACCTCTTTTGGTCAATTCCTTCCGGCCGTGGCCAGTCACTACTACAAAATCTATAATTTATTTCTGGGCAATCTCATTTAGAGTCTTAGCTTTAAATACCACCATAGATATGTAGATGATCCCTGAGTATCTCTAGTTCTGACCTCACGGTTCCAGACTTTGCCATTTGCCCGTTTGACATCTCTGCTCAGCTAGTAGGCATCTCAATGTAAAATAAAAGAAAACTAAGGTAACCATATAAATGTTCCAAACCAGGACACTTCAGAGAGTGGAAGATAAGCACACCACTGATAATTAGGTCAGGACGACAAGCAAACTAAACTCTTTCCGAAGGTTTCCCATCACACTTAGAATGCGATCCCATTCCTTAGATGGACGGGGACACTCTTCCTGCCCCAACTGTTGCTGCCATTCTTTTTCTTGAACAAACATTCCTGTTTAACTTTGGGTAAGTGACACCCTGTCTGTGTCTGCATCTCCTCATTTGTAGAACAGTAAATGGTAGTTCTCAGCTCTAAGCGTTCTAAAGCACAACATGCCCAGCACTTAGTAGGTGCTACATGAGACTACTGTTCACTACCCCAAGGAACCAAACAGATTTGAACACTAGAGGGTTACTTGCATTTGCTAAGTGAATAAAGACATGGCGTGTATTTTTAATTGGGTTTTCATTACTTAAAAAAAGGCCATGCACACACAGGACACAGATGGTGGGAGTGTTAAGAGTCAACTGTTTGGTGGTGTTATTTGTTACAAAATTCAAAATCCGCAGCTGGAGGTGAGCCAGTCTTTATCTGGATAATGTTTATCTTGGAACAAGACTTAGAAACAGAAATTTGGAATGCTATTAAAACCGGTACCAACCATCACACATTTTCCCTTTCAGAGCCAGACCTGGATTTTCCGTTTTCTAAAAAAGCTGCTTAATTCAAATGTATATAAATTAGATCACTTCATATTTAAGGAATTTTACAAAAATTCGTAAGTTTGTTGTTGGTACTCCTTTGTCATGTCAGGTAAGGGTATGGTTTTTCTTTTCTTTTAAAAAGACATTTGAGAAAGAGAGCACAAGGTGGGAACAGGGCAGAAGGAGAATATATCCAAGCAGACTTCCTGCGGAGCCTGGAGCCATGAGATCAGGACCTGAACTGAATCCGAGTTGACACCCAACCTACTGTGCGTATGGCTTTTCGTAATGCCAACTCCTAAGCAATCCTCTTTCTAGTCACAGGTTTGAACAGAAGTCAGATCACAGTAAATCTGGACTCTATCACTTGGCAGGCCTCTCTAAGCTTGTTTCCTCATCTATAAAATGGGGAAAGTAATGATGCAAATAAAAGTTCTCTGAGAGGAGATGGTCAATTTTAAACTAAACACACAAGTAAGCTCTATATTCTTTTCGAATGAGAAATACTTCATTCTCAAAGACACGCATTTATCCCAACCAAGAGATGAAATCAGCTTTATCTAAAAAAAAAATACTAGAAGTTTGCTAATTTCACCTAATTCGAAGCTACAGGTTTCAGACCACAGTAGAATGATGTTTCAGAGCTGGTGGAGAGGAAGAACACTGGGTCTGTGTCCCAGATGAAATGTGCTGTATAAATAAAAACATACCCATACTTGAATGAAGGGAGTATACTTGGCAATTTCTTAGAAATGATTCACTTATAAAGTTATCACTCTGATGGGCCGTTTACTAGTACAGTAGTTTTCCGAAATAGTTCAAGGTAAAAATTACCAACTTTATTTAAAATAAATGCAGCTTATAGTTTAAAATATAGAAAATACGTCAGAGATTATATACTTAAAGGTAACTTAGACTCAACTCAAGCTGAATAGTTGCTTCAAATTACTAGTGCCTATAAACTGCCTGAATCACTTAAGTCTTCGCTACTTAGCTTCACTCTGCAATGCTGGAAAGCAATAGCAGTTGGCAAGTTACTCTTCAACATTTAATGGTGCCACAGGGTTAAATAATGGCCTTCCTTTCTTGGCCTGAATTTTGCCAAAGTTAGCCTCAAACTCTTTTTTGGTTCCATTTAAATTACCTAGATGTCCATCATTTATCCTATAGCCTAGAGAATTCAGTTTCCTTATCCTGTACTGTACTATCTGTGGAGTTAATTCAAGTACCATTGGTGTCTCTTTTATCTGAGCTATGGAAATGCCTTCTTCTAGTAATCCCTGAATTCTCTCTTCCAAAACCGGAACGGAATAATATAAAATGGCAGGACATTTCAAAACTAATTGCTTCAGGTCATGATCTGTGCATTTAAAAGTATTTTTAGAGAAGGACATGCTGTTCTGTATACTTCCTGGGCAAAGTTGAAAAAGAAATCCTTTGAGTTTGGATAGAAGCTGGAGAATTTCAGAGTTTGCAAAACCTTGCTCCTGGAGAAATTCTAATGTTTCCTTGATAGCTGCAGAAGAATTTAGCAAAATAAATGGATTCTGGCTTAACAATTTGAGTAACCAAACTTTCATGTTGGCCTCAGAGCCACCTAAATTTAGATAACTCTCCTGGAGAATACTTATCATTTGCTTATTTTTCTCAATAGGATTGTGAAAAACATTAGATGCAGTTGTCAAAAATCTGCTAATGACCACATTTTTGAGTCCCAACTCTTGAAAGAACTGAATGTTCAGCCTCTGGGTCTCCTGGTCTTTAACAGTAAAGAAAGATTCTGGAAACTGTTCTATTAACTTGACTAACTCTTGCTCGTTTTTGCAAACCAACTGCCAGAGTTCTCTCTGGGTGTTCAAAGTGGCTGGACTGCAGACAATTGCTTCTGGGCAGCGTTCCAAAATGCTGGCTATAGCAGCTTCATCGGCACCTAGTTGTTGTAAAACGCCTGCAATTTCTTCAACATAGGTTTCCTTCTCAAAAAGTACCCATCCTTTTAATCTGCGGATTTTCCTGACGTCCACTGAAAATTTGTAGAGCTTTTCCACTGTTCTTTTATTTTCTTGGTTTGAGTGATGATCAGTTGTATAGACGAAGCATGCTAAAGGGGGTCTGGATTTTGAAGCCAATGGCATCTTTCTGAATGAACACAGCCTGCAGGGCTGGGATCTTAGCAGCAGCTTCCACAGCATGTCTGCAGTCCGTTGGCTAATTCCCACCGTCCTGGGACTCAGAATGTACTCATTGTACCTGAAACCATGAAAACATAGGTTTTAACATAAGGGGTGTTGACTTTAAAAATGCAAACACAAATGTGGGTTCTAAGCAGTAGGCACAGAAACTATGTGGATTTAAATTAGACAGGAAAACTGAATTTTGCCAAAGTTAGTCTCAGACTTTTTGTGGAATATTAAATATTCCTCTTAAATAATTTATAAAGTAACTAATATACCTCTTCACAACTTAGACGTCTTATACATTATAAACACACTGTCTATGTGAGCTTTGCCACAACCTTGTGAAGTAATTTCCACTTTACATTTTAAGAGTTCAAAGATTCAAAGACCTCAAATGTTATTCTGACACCAATTTCCTTTCCTACAACTGTTATGTTTTTCTTTGAGAGAAATGTGTTACTTTTTTTTTTTTTTTTTAAAGATTTTCTTTATTTATTTGACAGAGGGAGATCACAAGCAGGCAGAGAGGCAGGCAGAGAGAGAGGAGGAAGCAGGCTCTCTGCTGAGCAGAGAGCCCAATGCGGGGCTCGATCCCAGGGCTCTGAGATCGTGACCTGAGCCGAAGGCAGTGGCTTAACCCACTGAGCCACCCAGGTGCCCCAGAAATGTTTTACTTCTACAAACACACACACGCAAGGTTTTCCTTCCTTTTTTTTTTTTTTTTAACATTTTAAATTTTCAAGTTTAGGTTTAGCTGAAGCAAATACTTATTGGGGAGGGGAGTCATCTCTAATATTATATTTTAGAGTAAATATTTCTGCTGAGTAATTATTATCCAAAGTCAATCTGTTTTATTTAAAAGGAGTTAATAAGTATAAACTTGTTTTAAGAGAATTATGTAAAAATCCTTTTTATGAATCCAAAATTAAACCAAGTCTTAGCCGGACAAAGCAAGGAATGCTGTTTGACTGGCCCAGTAGAGCAAGGGGCAATCAAATTAAGTGGAACGGGGACCGTACTTTTACAACAGTCTAACCAGCTGTCCCCACGTGACAGCTTTAGGTCCCCAGGGATGGCTATACTGTGGGTGATGCCTTATGGACTCTGGCACTATTTTTCTGTTATCTCTGGTAATGTAAACATGCCTACTTTGTTCTTTTAACTTTTAAAGGTCATATTTATTTATTTGAGAGAGAGCGCACACAAAGTGGGGGGGAAGGGACAGAGGGAGAGGGAGAGCAGGGAGCCAGATGAGAGAGGCAATCCCAGGACCCTGAGATCATGACCTGAGCCAAAGGCCACCACTTAACAACTGAGCCACCCAGGTGCCCTGTTCTAACTTATAGTTGCTGAGAGTGTTATGTGTTGCATCCCTGCCACAAAAGCATGAACAGTTTAGCTAGTCAACAGCATTCCCTTATTATTTGAAGGTTTGAAGGAAAGTTGGAAAAAAGCCATAATCCAATCTCTGCACTTAATAATGCCATTGCCATATATATATATATATATATATCATATACCAAGGACTTTTCACTTCCAAGCCTGTTCTAACTAATGCAAATAAATCACTATTCTCAAAGGAAAAGTAACAAGTAACAATGTTCTCAGTTTGTTTTACCATTTGTAATAATAGCTCATTGTTAGTCTCCATGGTGTCCCAAATAATTGTAGGCATAGTTTCTATTTTACTTCTGGTGGTTCAACGAGAGTATTTTTCATATAATTCCTAATACCACTTTCCTTTTGATGATTCCTGATAGCCAAGATATAAATATTAAGCTATTTTAAAATTTCTAAGAGGACCATGGATTTTAACTGGAAGCAGGAGATACTACATAATGAATTGGATACATACAGATCTAATCTGGAGCCTCATAATCTTGGGCCTCACAACTGTACCACATGCTAGAAGAACTGTGGGCTCTGTGGCCAAAATGTCCATGCTCAGTCCTGGTTCTAATTTATGGGGTTATCGTGGGAAAGTTTCTTAGCCTCAGATTAATTTTTTTTCCTTAAGATTTTATTTATTTATTTGACAGAGATCACAAGTAGGCAGAGAAGCAGGCAGAGAGAGAGGAAGGGAAGCAGGCTTCCTGCTGAGCAGAGAGCCCGATGCAGGGCTCGATCCCAGGACCCTGGGATCATGACCTGAGCCAAAGGCAGAGGCTTTAACCCACTGAGCCACCCAGGCACCCCTAGCCTCAGATTAATTAAGTGAACAAGTAGTGATCAGAAGAGCACCACAGTAAATGTTCAATAAGGATGACTACTAACAGTACCATCCTTAAAAGGAAAAGAAAATGCATAAATTTTACAGGGATACTTTGAGTCCAATACTTTGCATAAGCCTGGTACATAATAGCACTCAATAAACAGTTGCCATTACTAGGAAACACCTGGGGCTAAAATTCTTGTACTAATATGATTAATATGACTAAAATTATATTTTAGACAGAAGTACATTATTTATAAAGAGTATGTAAAAATTGTGAAAACTATTTTAAATGCTTTGGTTGTCCCAAATAACTGTTTATAAAAGCAATACATTTTCACTAAAGCAAATTTGCCAAATTCGGAAAAGAATAAGGGAGTGGAGTCAAACTCTCACTCTCTGCAGATGATAAGATACTTTATGTGGAAAACCCAGAAGACTCCACTCCAAATCTGCTAGAACTTGTAAAGGAATTCAGTAAAGTGTCAGGATATAAAATCAATGCACAGAAATCAGTTGCATTTCTGTGCACCAATAGCAAGACAGAAGAAAGAGAAATTAAGGAGTCAATCCCATTTACAATTGCACCCCAAACCATAAGATACCTAGGAATAAACCTAAACAAAGAGACAAAGAATCCGTACTCAGAAAACTATAAAGTACTCAAGAAAGAAACTGAGGAAGACACAAAGAAATGGAAAAATGTTCCATGCTCATGGAAAGTATTGTGAAAATATCTATGCTAAAGCAATCTACATGTTTAATGCAATCCCTATCAAAATCCCATCCATTTTTTTTTTCAAAGAAATGGAACAAATAATCCTAAAATTTATATGGAAGCAGAAAAAACCCTGAATAGCCAGAGGAATGTTGAAAAAACAAGCCAGAGTTGGTGGCATCACGATTCCAGACTCCAAGCTCTATTACAAAGCTGTCATCATCAAGACAGTATGGTACTGGCACAAACAGACACACAGATCAATGGAACAGAATAGAGAGCCCAGAAATAGACCCTCAACTCTATGGTCAACTAATCTTTGACAAAGCAGGAAAGAAATGTCCAATGGGAAAAAAAGAGTCTCTTCAACAGATGGTGTTGGGAAAATTAGACAGCCATACGCAGAAAAATGAAACTGGACCAGTTCCTTATATCCCATACAAAAATAGACTCAAAATGGGAAAGACCTCAATGTGAAAGAGGAATCCATCAAAATCCTTAAGGAGAGCACAAGAAGCAACCTTTCGACCTCAGTTGCAGCAACTTCTTCCTAGGAACATTGCCAAAGGCAAGGGAAGCAAGGGCAAAAATGAACTATTGGGACTTCATCAAGATCAAAAGCTTTTGCACAGCAAAGGAAATGGTCCATGAAACCAAAAGACAGCTGACAGAATGGGAGAAGACAATTGCAAACGATGTAACAGATAAAGGGCTAGTATCCAAAATCTATAAAGAACTTATCAAACTCAACACCCAAAGAATAAATAATCCAATCAAGGAATGGGCAGAAGACATGAACAGACATTTCTGCAAAGAAGACATCCAGATGGCCAACAGACACATGAAAAAGTGTTCAACATCACTCAGCATCAGGGAAATACAAATCAAAACCATGAGATACCAGCTCACACCAGTCAGAATGACTAAAATTAACACGTCAGGAAATGACAGATGCTGGCGAAAGCGGAGAAAGGGGAAACCTCCTACATTCTTGGTGGGAATGCAAACTGGTGTGGCCACTCTGGAAAACAGCATGGAGGTTCCTCAAAAAGTTGAAAATAGAGCTACCCTATGACCCAGCAATCACACTACTGGGTATTTAACCCAAATATACAAAAGTGATCTGAAGGGACACACGCACCCAAATGTTTATAGCAGCAATGTCCACAATAGCCAAACTATGGAAAGAACCTATATGTCCATCAACAGATGAATGGATAAAGAAGATGTGGTATATATCTACAATGGAATATTATGCAACCATCAAAGAAATGAAATCTTCCAGGTGGTGGGTATTATAGAGGGCACAGCTTGCATGGAGCACTGGGTGTGGTGAAAAAATGAATACTGTTTTTCTGAAAATAAATAAATTGGAAGGAAAAAAAAAAAGAAATGATATCTTGCTATTTGCAATGACGTGGATGGAACTAGAAAGTATTATGCTGAGTGAAATAAGTCAATCGGAGAAAGACAATTATCGTATGATCTCCCTGATATGAGGAAGCTGAGAGGCAATGTGGGGGGGTTTGGGGAGTAAGAAAGGAAAAAATGAAACAAGATGGGACAGGGAGGGAGACAAACCGTAAGAGACTCTCAGTCTCACAAACTGAGGGTTGCAGGGGCGAGGGGGGTTGGGTGGTGGGGTTATGGACATTGGGGAGGGTATGTGCTATGGTGAGTGTGTAAGCCTGGGATGATTCACAGACCTATACCCCTGGGGCTTATAATACATTATATGTTCATTTTTAAAAATTAATTAAAAAAATATTACTGGAGTGGAAAAAGAAAAAGAATAGGGAAGTGGAAAAGTCCTTCACAACTGTTCATATCTGACATACATGTCTGTTTTTTTCTGATTCTTGTCCCTTTTGTTACCATTTTTAAATACATAAAGCAAGGCTACCTTGTATATGAGAACTAGATCTAAGCTCAGCCTACAATTTGAAATGGTAATGACTCAGAATTTTTCTTGAAAATGTCTTCAGCAGGTACCACACTAAAGATTGACATGATGTCTTCCAGTGAGGCCAGCACAGCAAGGGACTCCTCAGCACTGGAACAAATCCTGGTGTTTGGTTAAGCACCAGATAAAGTTATGTGGCCTAGTGTGGGTTACGCTATACAAAATGACAGATTGGGTAAAGCAGCCCGTCTCACATTTCCTGCTCACACCAGGGTGAAATATTATGTGCTCAGGGAGTTGCCTCACAATTAAAGCTGTCTTGCTCTTTTTTAGTCTCTGATGAGCAAACACAGTTAACCGTGAAAGTGAAGAGCACTAATGTTGTGACTCTTCTACAAACAACACAAATTATATATACAATTAATTTATTATATGCACTGTAAGTATCTAAACTTAGTATCAAAAACACTCTATAAACATTTAAAATGAGTACATGATAGTGGGGACTGATACACCATAATTCTGTAATTTCTTCCCTAGCATGGAGTATTTGGGCTGTTTGTAATACTAGTTATCTGCTGCCTATCTGTCTACATTTCATTCATTCGTGAATCGCTAGGAGAATTACTGAAAAGAAGATAAGGGAACATTTGAAAAGCTAGGTTGTTAATTTACTGTTCCAGAAAAAATATCTGTTAATCTTGTCACAGGCACTACGACCGATTCATCAGTTTTAATTTTTTTTAAGGACTTTATTTATTTATTTGACAGAGAGACAGAGAGAAAGCACAAGTAGGCAGAGGGAGAGAGAAAAGCAGGCTCTCTGCTGAGCAGGAAGCCCGATGCAGAACTCAATCCCAGGACCCTGGGATCATGACCTGAGCTGAAGGCAGCCGCTTAACCAACTGAGCCACCCAGGCGCCCCATCGTCAGTTTGAATTTTTATATGTGAAAAATGAAAACAATATTAAATTCACTTTCTTCTACTAATGAGGCTGAGCTTAATGACTTATTTTGGCCATCTTTATTTTCTTTTGTGTATTAACTACTCCTGCCTTTTTAAACTGCAATTTTCTGTTTTTTAAGAACGGACTTACATAAACTCTTCATATATTAAAAAAAATATGTTTTTGGTTTTTCTCTAATTCGCTTTCAGTTGTTGATGGTATAAAAATTCCAGCATTACCAAAGTGGTTACATTTTTTACTGTGATAAGATATACATTTTTACCATTTTAACCATTTTAAGTATACAATTCAGTGTTATTAACTATATTCACAATGTCGTACAACCTCTACTACTATTTCCACAAATTTTTCATCGCCCCAAACAGAAATTCTGTTCCCCTTAAACAATAATTCCCCATTCCTTCCTCCTCTCAGCCGTTGGTAACTTCTACTTTCTGTCTCTAGGAATCTGCCTGTTCTTGGTACTTCATGTAAGTGGTCATACAGTATTTGTCCTGTTGCGTTTGTTTTTTTTCACTTGGCATAATGTCTTCAAGGTTATTACACAGTATAGCATGTATCAGAACAAAGTGGTTAATTTTAAGTGGTCAAGGGTCATAGGAGTTTCCCTTTTCTTGATTCTTACTGCTTTTATGCACTACATGATCAGATAAAAATTCATCCATATATCCTTTTATATTTTTTATTTTAAAAAGTTAGCTCCTTTAATTCACTTGAAATTTCTACTGTGAGCTGAAAGTCTACACATGATCAATAATTTAGCTATCTCCAAGCACTGTCTTTGAACAATCCTTTCCTTCCCCATGATCTGTGAGGCCTCCTTTACTCTACATTAAATGTAGCTTTTGATTCTATCCAGCCTCTATCCTCACTCTCCCAATATTTTGCAATTCCCTGAATGACCAAGGAGGCTAATTTCTTTGCTGCAAACTTGGCTCCCTCTGCCAGACCATTCTAAAAAAATCTCTGGGTCAGTGTACTCTTGCATACCTCCACACAATGATGTCAAAGCTCCTCAGCTTGGACCTCCAGCTTCCCCTGACCCCTACTCCACTCTCATTCCATGCTCCTGCCTCTACTCTGTACAAAGAAAGGAGAGCAACTCATCACACCAAACGTGAACCTTCTGCTGTCTCCCCTTTCCTACAGTTACATCCTTCAGCATCCAGGGTAATCTCTGCTTCTGTACTGATTCCTACCTCTCTGGCCTGAAAACCTCCAGAGCCCCTCTTTCTCACATACTCACTCCTTCAGCTGTATCCTCCTCTCTGGGGCTCCCATCCTTCAGCTCAATGGCTCTTCTCACTGCCACCCTAGCTAAAACCCTATTTTCTCTTACCTTCAGTGAATTTTTTTTTTTTAAAGATTTTATTTATTCAACAGCGAGAGTACAAGTAGGAAGAGCAACAGGCAGAGGGAGAGGGGGAAGCAGGCTCCCCGCTGGGCAGGGAACTGATGAGGGGCCTGATTGCAGGACCCCGAAACCATGACCCGAGCCAAAGGCAGACACTCAACCGACTGAGCCACCCAGGTGCCCCATCCTCAGTTAATTCTTGCAGATGCTTCTCTCCAGTTCCTCTCCTCCTACTTATATAGATCCCAATAAAGACAATTTCCATGTGATTAAAGCCAATGGGCTCTGTTCCTTCCTCTTTTGGCCTCTGTAAGCTTTCGGCATAGTTGACCACTTTCTCCAGGAAATACTCTCTCTCTGGATTCCCAAGACTTCCCACTCTCAGTTCTCTTCCCCTCCCCACCTTGCTACACTCTCACTTCCTTTCATCTGTCTTTGCAGGCTCATCTTCAAGGCTTGATTCTAGACCCCTCCCTTCCTCTTACCTTACAGTTTCTCCTCAGGGATCCTGTCCTTATCCAGGGCTTCAGTTAATCACTTGGGCTTCTTTCCAACTTCTTCTCAAAATGTCATCTTGTCACCTCCCTGCAATAAACTTTTCAATGGCACTTTAGGACAAAGACATAAAGCAGTTCCCCATGCCCAGAGTGCCCCTGTCTAACTCCTAGGACTGAGTGCCGCTCTCTCTGGGAAACTTGCCTGACTGTCTTGAATAGATGAAGCCACTTGTCCCCATTACAGGCTCTCATGGCACCATGGACTGCTTCTCTTTGCCACCTGTCATAGCTGCATCTATTCACGTGTTGTTTCTGTCTCACCCTCCAAGAGGGCAGAGATTTGTCACCACTATGTTCCAATGAATTGCTTCCCTACTATTCACTTCAGGGGCACTGCTGACTCTAGGAGGCACTGCTGGACAAGGAGGACCTTTGCGTGTGTTCTTCCACAGCACCTTCCTCTTAACCCTACTGTAGCACTTAAACTCCTGTAAAGTTCTTCATCCATTCAACCAATGGTTTTTCTTTTTCTTTTTTTAAAGGTCATGCTGTGTTGTCAGGCATTACGTCAGATTCCAGCTCTTCTGCTAAAATGTTTCTTCATAACTTTCAGTCTCAGACCCACTAGAGGACCTGGTGAGAGCCCCAGACTCTCTTTCCAAAAGGAACAAAAAAGAAAAGACCCCTACTCACAATGTTTTGGAAAAGATTTTACTGGGATTCACGGGCACCCTGCAGTCCAGCTATAAACAACCTGTACTAGATTGCAAGCGCTGGGAGGGCAGAGTCTGAGTCCTGTTCTTCTCTGTCCCCTGTACCCAGCAAAGAACTTGGTCCACAGAGGAACAAAATCAGTATTTGTCAACTGAAACTGAATGAACAAATCCAGTTCATGAGGCAACCTAAGGTAGGTGTAAAACTGTGGTCTGCATGGTCTTAATTCCTGGTCACTGGTTATGTTGGGGCTTGGGAAAGTCACATCGCTTCTCCGTGCCTCAGCTGGAGTGTCAGGAAAATGGGGACACTACATCCTGGGTACCTGTTCAGACTAAACTGAGTTAATAACATAAACCACTTATAGAGTACTCAGAAAAGTCACCACAATGACCCACTTTAAAGTTGAAGACACAGATGCAGGTAAAGTACCCTCCCCAAGGTCTGCTCAGCTAACAAGGGGCAGCAGACCTTGGATTCAAACCCAACAACTTGGCTTCAGAGTACAGCGCTTACCCTTTGCCCTACACAGCAATACACTTGGCAAATGTTTGTTAAATACAACAACACAAGAAACTCCTGTTTCTTAAGCATTCTTGAAGTGTTAAGTTCACTTCAAGAATATGCGCAATATTCATACTTTACACCCTACGCTCTACAACATCGGTAACAATTCAATTAAGCTCTACTTTATAACATGCACGATCTGCTGACAGTTTCAAATTAGCCGCAATGTGTATAAACAAGTAAAAATGAGGACCGAAATGAAGAAAATCTCGGGGAATGATCGAAAACCACATATCCATCCTGTGGCGCCTGCGCTTTTCCAGAACCTCTGACCTACGACGCCTGGGCATCCGCCCAAGCCGGGCATGCTGAGAGAACTGGCGGGGAGTCCCGTTTCTCGGTGCGCGGCCCCCAACCCCTGCCGGTCGGCCGCCGTGTTGCTGGTGAGGCCCACCCCGGGGGAGCGGAGAAAGGGGTGCGACTCACCTGTCCACCTGTGCAAGACGCAGTGAGTCCCGGGTCCCTGGTTCCGTCCTTCCTCCCTCCCCCCGCCGAGGTTTCCCGTGGCCAGCCGTCTTCCCTTGGCCTGGGAATAGGGGTCAGGGTCCCGAGACCAGTGTCCCAACAGGGCCGCGAAGTCCCCTCGGCAGTGTGGTCCCAGCCCCCAGCCTTTCTACCCGCAGCCAATCAGGGCACAGGAGACCCGTGAACCCGCATACGCAGCCCCAACGCAGCCAATCAAGGTGCGGGACGCAGGCTGCGCGACCCTCACGTTAGGCGGGGCTGCGCGACGGAGGCCGGCCAGCGTGGGAATCAGCTTGCCTGGCAACCGAGCCAGGTGCCGCAATTACGCGCCTGGCATTTCCACACCCTTTCCTTACCAGCATTTAGAAAACTTGGGAGTTCCGGTCCTTTTGTCCCTTGGGGAACGTCACTAGCTCATAAGAAAAAAATGTAAAAGTAACTCAGAAGCCGCTGTATCTTTAAGCTATAGCCATTCAGAGCTCCCCAAATAATTCGATGGGTAAAGAACTAATTTACAAAAGAAAAAAATGTAGTTCCAAAACAATAAACCTTTGGGAACATATCTAGCCTTCTTGCTGCCCTTTCCACCCGCCCCCAGTAGTCAGCAACTGTGTTATGTCTTTAAACCACCCCTCACTTCCGTCTAAATACTTGCCTTTTCTGATAAATTGCCCAGTGGTTTACATTCTAAGTATCTCTGATGCCAACCTCATACACTGCTTTCTCCTTAAAGCCAGTCTCAATGTCTATCCCATTTATTCTTACATTTTTCTATCAATCAACAAATATTGATGGTATGCCTATTAAGTTCCAAGCATGTGAAACAGCAATGAGAAGACAGCGGTGGACAAGACAAGGGGGGAATAAAGTACATTCCCTGTCTCCCTGGGAGTTTACATGTAGGACAGTGAAGGACAAAGACATTAACAACGGATAACATGATTAATTCCAACCAGAGTTAAATGTTTCCAAAGATAGGTGCCCCCACCCTGCCTAGTTGTCCTAAATTCCTGGGTAGAGCTGGGAGTCGGGAAAGCTAGGATTTTCCCAGGCTGGAGATCTCTCCCTTCATATGTTTCATAGCATACACTGTGCACTGTTCTAACACGGCTTGAACACACACCACTGTAATTCTTCCAGAATGCCCCCTCTTTGTGAACCCCTTGTGGAAATTTATAGATTTTTTTCCCCTCTGAACAATATTTGGCACATTATAGGAACCCAGGAAATGTTAATTGGGGTCTACCCTTAATAGTCAGTCTGTGCTCAACAGGCTTTTTGAGATGGCCTGACATTTGCATTTTAATTACATGAAGTAGCAGCAAGAATCCTAACTCTTTATTGCAAGATCAACTTTGATCTCCAGGACATTCTAGAATTAAATGAGTAGCTAATGTATATGAGGTCTGGGATGCTAGTCAATAACCCTTCTCCTGAGTTATCTTTGTATAAAAATCCTATTATTCATGGCCTTATTGAACACTTTTTCCTACAATACAAGGATCTGGGGCCTGGATTAACCAAAATGTTTCACTGCATTTAGGAAAAAGGAATTAGAGTAGGATATGAGAAGAGAAGGCAGTTGAGGAATGTAAACTCAAGCACTTTAGAACTGCATGCTGTGGTTAGGAGGAAGGGAGCAGACATGTACACTAGGGTGCTGGCAGCTTAGCTTGAACCTGGGCTCCACATAATTGTGTAAGAAACAGTAAAATATATGATCCTGTACATTGTAATCAAAACTTGGAACTGACCGATTCAGCTATGCCAACTGTATTAATACATGTGACCTAGTTTCTTCCATTCCAATATTTAGTGAATTTCTAGGACCACGCAATCAGGAAAAAAAACCCCTTGGATGGAGAAATGGAGAAAAGAAGCCAGTATTATGGATATTACCTATAAGAAAATTACAAACATGTTTGTGGGAAGATCCTGAAGTTTCTAGTACTTAAAAGAGGCCTTAAAAACATACTGTCTTTTATATCCCAATTTTACTAATTTATTTCAAGTGAATGTAAAAACATAAAAACTTCACAAAGTTTCTTTCAAAAAAGTTTTCTTTCCTCAACTCAATTTTTCCAAGTTGTCAGAACAGAACAGGTTTTGTTAATACGATTTCAAGATATATTTCCTGAAATGTAAGTCCTTAAATCCCTCAAACACCAGCAGCGTTTTCAGAATACTAACCCTTTGGTTGGGAGAAAACACTGTATTCAAACATCTGCTCAACTGGAATATGGTGATACTGGTCTTTCCCTTTCAGTGATTCTTTTCAGTTACAGTTTAGACCAAAGTGAAAAAGCCTCCCCAAAAGCCCCCTAAAAGCCAAAATCCCCCTACATGTCAGAGTAAAATATCAGTGTCTATGCTGAAACAATGTTCTTTTACTAAAATATTTATTTACATTAAAACTGAATCTTTTTTTTTTCTTAAGATTTTATTTATTTATTTGACAGAGAGAGACATCACAAGTAGGCAGAGAGGCAGGCAGAGGGTGGGGGGGAAGTAGGCTCCCTGCTGAGCAGAGAGCCTGATGCAATGTAGGGCCTGATCCCAGGACACCAAGATCATGACCTGAGCTGAAGGCAGAGGCTTAACCCATTGAGCCACCCAGATGCCCCTAAAACTGAATCTTTTAGGGGTACCGGGGTGGCTCAGTCTGTTAGGGGTTCGACTCTTGATCTCTGCTCAGGTCTTGATTTCAGGCCCATAAGTTCAAGCCCCACACTGGGTATGAAGCCTTTTTAAAAAACAAAACAAAACAACACAAAAAACCCCTGAATCTTCTATTCCCCTGATGATGGTTCCCATCATGATGATGGTCCCAGGTCTATGAGTTTCTCAATACTGTACAGTACAATCAGGTCCAAAGAATAGACTGACTGGTAAATATAAGCATCATGAAAAACAGTTAAGATATCACTCCTTATTAACAGTGGCAAAAGAAGATAGATAATGCATTTTTTTTTCTTTCTAAGTAATGGAACTTATCACTCAGTGTTAACTCATTATTCAGGATGCTTTTTAAAATGTGTATCATATAAAAATATGTTACTGTTTTTGAATTTTAGACTCAAATTATTCTTAAGTTACTTTTAAATACAATTATCACCCTGAACATCTATCACAACTAAAGACTGGGGAAAAGAAAAAAAAAATAACACTGGTTATAATTCCAAAAGGAAAAAACTAGCCTACAAGAGACAGGAATGGGATAATAATAGTAATGAGAATAACAACAGCTAACCGCAGCTGTAGCATACAGTTAGGCAGACTATGCACTGCACGATCCAGGGATCTATAAAGCACAGCAGCCTTGCAGCTAACATTTATCGACTCACTGCCACATGCTAGGCACTGTTATGAGGATTTCATATGTAGTATGAAGCAGATACTACTCTTACCCCTATAAGGTTAATAACTTGTCCAAGATCTCAAACGAGTGGCAGAGCCAGGTCTTTGACTCCAGAGCCCACATTATTAATTATAGTGACTAACTCATAGTTATAAGCCCCATTACCTGAAATAACCACTTTGGTTTTGTATCCTTCTTGCAGATAGATAGGTATTATAAAAAGTATAAAGCATTTGGAAGTTGGTAATCTTATCTGGAATAATTGTGAAAAATACTGCATTACTAAAATAAGTGGAACCTGATCCTTAATTCAGAATGGTTACATTTGTGGTTTACAGACTGTCTCTGATTTGTAATCACATCTCATATAACAATGCTCTCCCCCTTACCTAAAACAAAAACTTAAAAAGAAAAGAAAAAACAACCACCACCAAGGACACAAGATTCCATATATGCATATACTTTAATAACAAGGTCACTTAGCTATAAATGAACAAAAGGAGACAAGGAGAACTTAACACATAATACTTCCACAGATTTGGGTCAAAACAGGCATACATGAAGATTTAAAACATATATTGTCTGTGTTAACAGAGGTTATAACTACCAATTTTGATTGTGCACATTTTCTAAAACATTATCAAAGAGTGTAAAGTTAGATCAAACAATGATGTCAAGAAAATTTTGTCCTAAAATTTTAACAAAGTCTTTTAAGAAAGTCTAAAAACCTCCTATTTTCCCACATTGACTCTCAAAACTTCAGTTTGTATATCAGAATATCAGTTTGCCACTTTAACTTTTACCATACATGAAAAATTATCAAAAATATACTGATGGGTCTATATTGTGACTATTTATATTTACATTAAGCAAAATTTTTACCAAGTTCTTTATATACAAATTACCATTTGTCCTACATGAAGTTCATTAAAAAGTTTAAAACTACAGAAATGTCATTAGAAACAATGCATTTCAAAATGTAACTGCTTTCCATCAATGAAGAACATTTTAAAATAATTTAACTGAAAAAAGTAGTGAACTCCCCACCAATTTCAGCTGCAACAGTATTCCTCCTGAATGTTTTCTGTGATATAAGGGGGAAAAAATGGGGTAAAGTTTGATTGCAAGGAATTAAATGATAAAAATTTGATGAGTGTTTACTGATCTTATTTTCAAGCAATGTACAGTCTAATTAGGGCTGGTGCTAAAAACTAAAGCAATTTTTAAAAACTTTTTATATTTTTTATTTTACTTTTTATTATTGCTGTTCATATATATATTATTACTGAAGTATAACTGACAGACAATATTATATTAAGTTTCTGGTGTACATCATACTGATTCAACAATTCTGTATGTTAATCAATAGTTACCATGATAAATATAGTTAGCAGTAATTTAAAAAATGCCAACAGTTTAAAATAACTGTTAAATGTCTTTAAAACCTGGTAAATGTACTATCAAAAAAAACTTAAATCAAAAAATAGTATCCCACATCCAATTCAACTGAATATAGCCATGGCCTTTTAATACCTCTAAAAAGGACCAATATTTAAAAATCAAACTATTCCAGAACTGGAAAGAATTTAGATTTCAGAAGTATCAGAACAGATAAAAGAAAGTTATAAACATTTAAGAGGAAAAGATTTGGGGAAAAGTTCATAAAGGGATTAATAATACCACTAAAGTAAAAATTCACTTTAATTGTTTTAGACTCAAGATCATATAGTAAGGAATTAAAAAGATGTCTTTTTCTGAGAAAAAACTTGAGCATAACATCATTACTTTTTCAAATTTAAGTATCATCAATTAGGATGATCTTAAAACTAAGTGCTGCAATTTTTCCAGTAGAGATGCACTTCTCTTGTCTAAGAATTAACTAATTTTATAATAATCACTGAAAAATTTAAGGCTCAGTTTCTCTAGTTTGAAAAATGTGATAAGCTCCATTTTGGAAATTGTCTTATTTATATTGATTACACACTACACTAAAGCAAGAAATAAAGGTCCAAAGTATTTACCTAATTAGTGCTCTGTCGCTGGACCTTAGAACCGATACTCTGCGTGTCCTCTTCCTCACTAGGACGTTTCCCACTACTGAGACCAGTGCTCATGGGGCTTCTTCCTACATATTTACAAAAAAAATTATGTTTAAGATAGGAAGCTGAAAAGAAAAGAATGCTCAAATGCTTCATTCCTACCTTGCTTTAATAGGTGAGCTTGTTGATTGTCTCCATGAGCATAATGTAAAATACCACTCCCTTGAGAGCAACCTGTTAGTATTTAAAACACAGTAAAATTACTTAAACCCCAAATCTTATGTATTAAGACTACAAATCTAGTTTTTAGTAATTGTATTAAGGTCATTTATGCTTTTTAGGACTAAACCTCAATCCTTCATAAGAACAAAAAGTCACAAGTCCAAATCAGGAAAATTTAAACTTTAGGGTCATAGAAATGTTGACTTTTGGTTCAAAGGCAAAATCACTGATAATCATTTTCTAAAAAACATTTCTTTACTGAATAACAATTAGACACTTGACCATGGAAGCAAAATATAGAGCAACAGTGAAATATACATCCTCCTTTACCTCTTGTCCCTTTATTCCACATTCTTCCCTCAGTGCCTGTCCAAAATATATGTCCTTGGAGATAAGTGAATAAGGGCCTTCCAGATGAGAATTAAACAATTCAAATCACACAAAGAGGAGGAAACACAATGTGGCAGTTACCTAGCCTAAGCAATTACATTAATCCTTTCAAAAAGAAACAATGTTATAGGAGAGGGGGTTGGCACAGAAAGTAGGTTCTAGAGAAACAGTATGTCCAGATAATGTCAGTATGTCCAGATAATGGACAAATGTGAACATTCTAGCCCCTACACAGAAGTCGCCTTATGGTCTAAGACAATCTATTTATTTTTTTATTGTAATTTCATGCTCATCAAGTTCCTCTGGATAAAGAATTCAGCTTTTTAGGTACTCAGAATTGGGAAAGTGAATGCCCTGATGAGGGATGAGGGCTTCTATCACTGGAAAGCGATAGATAATAAATAATAAATAATAAACTAGTGCTCCCTGTTGATATATATATTTTAAACATTTTATTTATTTGTCAGAGAAAGAGAGAGAGAGAGAGAGAGGGAGAGAGCATAAGTAGAGAGAGCAGCAGGCTCCTTGCTGAGCAAGGAGCCCTATGCAGGACTCAATCTTAGGACCCTCGGATCATGACCTGAGCCAAAGGCATATGCTTAACTGCCTGAGCCACCCACACATCCCTGCTATTTTATATGGATGGTGTGTATATGTGTACATGTGTTTGTGTGTGGGTGTGTGTATGTTTGTATTTGGGGATGATGCAGAGGAAGAGAGAGAGTCCTAAGCAGGCTCCACAACCAGTTGGAGCCTGATGCAGGGCTCAGTCTCATGACCCTGAGATCATGACCTGAGCCAAAATCAAGAGTCGGATGCTTAACTCACTTTTAAACCTCTAGTCTGCCATTTATAGGATGGTCACCTCTAATTATACTAAAAACACTCCGTTCTTGGACTTGTTGAAGGTCAGATTCTGGACTACAGCACATTCACCACTGAATGGTGTTACTCCTAGTTTCACCCTCAGCAGAGTGTCCCCTAATAGTGATAATTGTTGTCTTCCATTATTGCACAAGATTATTTAAAACTTCACCCAACAATGTGAATGTACTTAATTCCACTGAATTGTACATTTAAAACAGTTAAATGCTAAGTTTTATGTTACATATATTTTGCAATCAAGAAAACTTCAATTGGGGCGCCTGGGTGGTTGTGCTGGTTGAGTATTGGACTCTTGGTTTCAGTTCGGTTCATGATCTCGGGACCTAGTCCTGCATCAGGCTCCCCACTCAGCAGGGAGTCTGCCTGGGATTCTCATCTCCCTCTGTCCTTCCCCCTACTCATGCACACACTCTCTCTCTAAAATAAAATTTTTTTTTAAAAAAGAAAGGAAACAAACAAAAAGAGGAAACTTCAAAAAATACATTTTCAATTATTGTATTTAGTCATACCTAATACAATTGTTGAGTGCTCCTTTATGCTAGAGATTATACTAGGTAGTAGGGATACAAATATTATAAAAATATGAGGTCTTATCTTCAAGGGGCTCACAGTCCAAGTAGAAGGTGACAGATACATAAAATCACTAAGTACAAATAAGTAATATAATGGTCCTGGGATGGAAGTTGCTATAGCATACAGTGAGGACACTGAGGAAGGAAAAGTCAATTTTACTGGAAGATTCACAGAGGTAGGCTCTAAATAACAGACTAGTCACCTCATTTTATCAACTCCATCAATTTTATTCCTCTTCCTGTTCTAAGATAAATGAGAATAATCTCATAAACAAAAAAATACTGAGTGAAAGCAGCCAGACACAGAAAAGAGTACAAACTGTAAGATTTTTATAAAGTTCAAAAATGGGAAAAAATAGAATTAGAAATCAGGAGAACGATTACTTTTGAAGATGGGGGAGGGATTAATAAGCTCAATAAATACATACAGAATTTCCTTAAGATAGCATCTTATTCCTTTAGAGAGATAAGCAGGCACCTAAAATCTTCCTGTGCCCTAAATTCATGAATATCTCAATGCCTATAACTTCCCCGTAAAAATGCAGTAAACTGGGGTGCCTGGGTGGCTCAGTTGTTAAGTGTCTGCCTTCAGCTCAGGTCACGATCTCAGGGTCCTGGGATGGAGCCCCGCATTGGACTCCCTGCTCTGCAAGCCTGCTTCTCCCTCTCACTCTGCCTGCTGCTCCCCCTACTGTGCTCTCTGTCAAAGAAAAAAATCTTCTAAAAAATGCAGTAAATTATATTTTCACAAGAATAACAGTACAAGAGACAATGAGCAGAGAAAAGAGCTTTGCCAAATCAATTGGCTAATGACTAGCTTAGCTGCTTAGAAAAATCAGAAATCCCATATTCATCATGTCTTTAGGGACACTACAGTAGTTAAATTTCAAATGCCAAGATTATATGAGATAGGAGTCTTAGAATGAAAACTTAAAAAAAAAAAACACCCCATATTTCTTGTTTTAAAAAATTCCACATTTTCCTAAGGGCAAAAGTTTGTATGATCATACTCTTCTTATGTTATACTGCCAACAGCACCAAAAGGGTTTTTCACTCATAAAATTCTAACTTAGGGGTGCCTGGGTACCTAGGTTGGTTAAGTGTCTGCCTTTGGCTCAGGTCATGATCTCAGGGTCCTGGGATGGAACCCCACATAGGGCTCCCTGCTCAGTGGGAGATGCTTCTCCCTCTACCCCCACCCCTGCTTATGCATGCTGTCAAATAAATTAAAAAAAAAAACTTTAAAAAATTCTAACTTAAAGTACTGTGGGGAGAAAACTGCATAGAAAAGATGTTCAAAGGAAATATGCTGAAATTTTAATAGTGACTATCTCTGCTGGATGGAATTGTGGGTGATTTTTATTTTTCTTCTTTTCTATTTTTCTGAATTTCCTAAACTGTATATAGTGAATAGTTTTTTTTTAAAGCAGTTTTGAGGTACAATTACATAACATAAAATTCAGCTGTTTTAAGTATACAGTTCAATAATTTTTAGTAAATTTACAGAGTTGTGTCATCATCAGCACAATCCAGATTTAGAACACTTTCATGCCCATTTGCATTCATTCTCATTCCTACCCTAAACCTAAGGTAACCATTAACTTACTTTATTTTAAAGACATGCCTTTTCTGAATAATTCATACAAATGGAATTATGCAATATGTGGTCTTTTATGTCTGGATTCTGTAACTTAACATAGTATTTTTGAGGTCTATCCATGTTGCAGCAAGTACCAGCATTTTATTCCTTCTTACGGATTAGTATTCCATTGCATGGATGTGCCACATTTTGACTATTATAAATAAAGCCATCATAAACATTCTTATGATTCTTGTCTTTGCGTAGATATGTTTTCATTTCTTTTGGATAGATATTTAGGAATGGAATTTCTGGGTTTTATGTTAAGTTTTAAGCTTTTAAGAAACTGCCAACCTGTTTCCCAAAGTGGCTGTACCATTTTACAGACCACCACTCACAACATATGAGGGTTCCAGGCTCTTCATATCCTCTGCAACTCTTGATATTGTCTGTCATTTTTTAGGCACTCGAGTGGGTACAGGGTAAATAAGTCATCCCAGTTTGACAAGTGTTAGCACTGCAAGTCTCCTGTCTCAGGAAACCCCTCAATTCCAGGTAATCATTGACAGTTGGTTACCCTAAGTGGGAAGTCTCTGAATGGTTTTGATTTGCATTTCCCTACTGACTAATAATGCTGAACAGGTATTTTTAATAGAAAAAAATAAAAACTAAAACATATTACTATCATAAATAGATTATGGTTTGCTTTATTATAAGAACAGAAATACTTCAAGTCATCTGTGTACAAGTTATAAATAATCTTGCCCTTTGATATACCTTGTGAGACACTATAAAAAGTCTACAAACAGGGTAAGTAGAGGGCATAAAAGGATATACTTCAGAACGTGGCAAAAATCCCCTTGTATTGGGCATAAAGTAGATAGTCAAAATGTGAGTGCTTTGTTCCTTTCTCCTTAATCTAATTGTTGAAGAAAAAAAAAAAGTATATGCTCTCAAAAGGATACAGAGTATTTCTGAATCAGAAAGGCTCAATTTTTTAAAGGGTTTGTTCTTAATATCAATTTTAAACATGTGACTTTTTTGACAAAAAAAGAAGTAAGCATTCCTCAAATGCCTTGAGGCATTTAATTAATTAATTAATTAATCAAATTAATTAGCCTCATGCTATTTTTGGTTAGAACCCTTAAAAACTGATACAATGATTCAAATTTCCAATACTGGCTCCTTGACATTATTAATATCACACATTAAGAATATATGTGGCAACTAAGTATATATCAAATGGAAAACCACTACAAATAAGACTGGAAGGAAAAACTCATGTGCAAAAAGCTAAAGGCCCTATGCATGTGTATGATAAACCTTTTGGCCATATTTATAGGACCACTAAACCTTAACTATTTACTTATACATAAAAGTAAAAAAGTAAAAAAAAAAAAAAAATGAGCCTTCAGAAGGGATATCTGAGTTTCATTCTACCCTTAAAATTGTCTTCCTCGGGGTGCCTGGTGGCTCAGTGGGTTAAAGCCTCTGCCTTCGGCTCGGGTCATGATCCTGGGGTCTTGGGATTGAGCCCCACATTGGACTTTCTGCTCAGCAGGAAGCCTGCCCCCCACAACCGCCTGCCTCTCTGCCTACCTGTGATCTCTGTCTGTCAAAAAAACAAGATCTTAAAAAAAAAAAACTGTCCTCCTCATTCAGTTTGTAAGATCTTTACCTTGAGCTAAATTCTACTACATGTAATGATGGTTTCCATCTCCAAAATGTCACTAATGGAATGACAGGGGTGTGTGTGTGTGTGTGTGTGTGTGTGTGTGTGTGTATACATGTACAGAGAAAAATATAGTGAGATTTAATAAAAAATATATTTGATTATTAATCTCTTTATGTTGCAAAGTATAGCAATTTCCTTTTCACTTACTTCCACTGCTGCTACAACCTGGAATATTTTCTCCAGGAGAATACCCCAAGAGGCCTCCATTCCCATTAGGATTAGAAGGCACTGATGCAAGAAGACCTAAAGGGAAAAAATTTCCTATTAAATTATGGCCAAGATCAAACTCAAGGATAGATATATAAACACCTCCCGAAGAAACAAACCAAAGTTACTGACATACCTAGTCCTCTATATCGTGAAAGCTGCTGATAGATCTGCTTCATCCTTTCAATATTTAAACGGCTTGCCTCAGCATGATTTACCATTGGTTTAGGATAATTAACTCCTATCAAACATTTGGCTACCTTTTGGATACCTTCTGGTGCATTCCAGGGATCATAGATGTATTTTGCAGGGAAACCTCTTAGGACAGGCAAATAACGTCTTTTGGGAGAAGGAAGAAAAATTATAAATAAAATGAACTACAAGCAAGTTATAACAAACTAATTATTAGCTATGAATGACCAAAATCAAGTCAAAACCATTTAATGATTTATTTACCCATCTCCTCATCTCTGCTGCCCATCATGAGTAGGGAACACCTTAAGTGTTGCTTAAACATGAAAAGCTCTTCCGGGATTAGTTATTCCAAACTGAATAATAATCACCCTTGATTTACCTGATATAGTCTCCATTGGGATCTGTTCTCCTACCAAAACCAACAGGGCAATAGCAGTGAAAAAACTGTTGGAAAAAGGAACTACAAGACAGCCACATCCAACTTCCAGCATTTATGCTCCAATCTGCATCAAGCAATAATTCTTCAAATACCTTCAGAAGTAACAGTAACCAATTAGTTTGTACACATATAATTCTCAAAGCAAGCATTTTCCAGGTCTCTGTAGATCAAAAGTCAAGGCAAAGAAAATCTAGCACAGAACTGTAAAACTAAACATTCCAGTGTGTGCTCCTTGTTAATATTCTGTTCTATAATGGGTTATTTCAGGGAAAGAAAAATATCAGTAATATAAGTGAATTTTTCTTTCTAGTCTTTTCTTTCTAGTCTTTCTTTCTAGTCTTTAAGGGGGAGGGTAAAATAATCAGTCAAGTCACTGATTCCATTAAAAAATGGAAGAAAAAAAAGCAGTAAACATTTTCAAGAAAGCAAAGATGTTACCAAATAGATCACTAACAAAAACTGAGAAGCTTGGTACACTCCCCTACATATAGGGAGCACCCAAATAAAAATGACTTAAAATGCACTAGTGAAAAAGCAAAAGATAAAAAAAAAAAAGCACTAGCATTATAGAGTTTAAATTTGGAATTCCTTGACCAAAAGGGAATTAGACTTTAAACGCCTTTTTATAAATTCATTAAGTCTGTAGTAGACATTTACTTCATGTAAAACTTTGTATTAGAAAATACCAGAGACACAAAAGAAAAAAAAAGGATCAGAAATGGTCCTTGGATAGGGGATATCTATGATATAGGCAGATAGATAAAACAAGTCCTGTTATATATAACCACAAGATGATGTCTCAAAATATACTATGCTTCACTTTACAAAACAAATCATTAAAAAGTTATGATATTGAAGTGAGGCAAATTATATATATTTTAAATTTTATAATGTAAATTCACTATTTCTAAGAATTCTTGGGTAAATCCTCTTTTGTAACAGAAATGATCACCTATAAATATGTAATCCAATGAGTCCAGAGTGTTAAATTTTATAGTTCCCTTGATGGCTAGGCTGGTTCAGTCTCTGAAATGACTTGAGGTTAATCAAACCAGTTATCACCATTTCTCCTGTCTGATTACACCATTTCTGCTCTCCAAGAGTGTGCCTGTATTAGGGAATTAAATTCTTTACCTGCTGGAAAAAATTAGACTACAAATGAATCTAAGTAACAGACAACTTCTAGGAATTGTTTTAGTAAGGTATAGACTCAAAATAAGACTGTGCTACATTAGTTAGAAGAATACTCACCTTCATTCCTTCTTCCCAACTAATCCACAGGTCACCTCGGGTCAGGAAGCAAGCCACTGCATGTCTGGCTAAATGGTGAATCCAACCCTCCTGACGAAGCTGTGTCATGATGGCATCAATCCATGGAAAACCTGTCCGGCCTTCCGCCCATTTTGCTAAAGCCTCAGGATTTTTATCCCAAGGAATCTGAACACAGATGGGATTTCCTTCCATTTTATCAAAGCGTGGGTTATTTGTTGCTGCTGTATAGAAAAATTCACGCCATAACAGTTGCCCATAAAGGGACAGTGGAGGGGAACTGTTCTTCTTTACCTAAAGTTAAAAAGCAAAGAAGTAGTAACACCAATTTTTAAAGAAGTATTTTGAAAAATAAGCTTCAGTTTTAGGTAATACCTTTTTGTATAGATCTGTTAGTTTGAAGTAAAACAGTCGACATGACAAACAACCAAATCGGAGATAAGGACTGAGTCCAGTAGGGCTAGCGAGCAGGGAATTTGCATTCATTCGAGGTCTTTCAAAGTTTGCCACCCAAGCCTGAAAACACAGAGAGGATTATGCTAGTTAACTTTTTCCATTTAAAAAGAGTGTTTAAAACTGACCTGTTTTTTTAAAGTTACATAGTTCTTGGGGAATGAAGTTTTATTACCCCAGTCACAGACATGTTTTAATAAGAAACACAACAGAATAATGGGGCGCCTCAATGGCTCAGTGGGTTAAAGCCTCTGCCTTTGGCTCAGGTCATGATCCCAGGGTCCTGGGATCCAGCCCCGCATCAGGTTCTCTGCTCAGCGGGGAGCCTGCTTCCTCCTCTCTCTCTGCCTGCCTCTCTGCCTACTTGTGATCTCTGCCTATCAAATAAATAAATAAAATCTTTAAAAAAAAAAAAAAGCAACACAACAGAATAAAAGTGAGCTTTCTTTTGTTTCAGCCATCCTTGGGTAACACATACTCATATGAAATAAATTAACCTCAAATTCCTAACACCAAGCTAAGAGCACTTTTAACCTGTCTCCCTGACACTGAGCTCAAGGTGAAATAGAAGAACTTTATCTTAGCTTCAAAGATACAGTCATCAGATACCAGCTTACATAGGAAGAAGAGAAGAGGTGGTATTGGTAGTAGCTAAAGAGGAAACAGTCAGTGGAGGAAGAAAACAATATTTAAATGAGGAGATGGTTATTAATCTTCAAACAATTAGGTTTGTTATTTTAACTATTTCTCTCAATTCTTCTTTTCAATAGTCTATTTTTTGTTTTTAAAAAGAGTGAAATTATTTTTTAATTGTCAGTTTGGAAATACAAGCATGATTTCTATTATCATACTTTTCTTTCCAAATGCCTTTCCAAACGTGTAAGTGCTTCAGTTTCTCCGCCTGGCCATACTGCAGAGGGCAAGCCATCTGTATCAAAACCTAAAAAAAAACAAACAGAAAAAAGAAAAAGATATTCTTCTGGAACTAAAATAATTTTTTATGAACTACAATAATTGGTAAAACTACTTCACAGAAAAATTATGACAGTAGCATAGATATGAACTTACGGCCCTAGATAGGTCTTCACATATAAGGACATAATATGATCTCTGTTCTTTAGGACAAACATCTTAAGGTGATTAACAGATACATCACATTTATAGAACACATAATATATAGATTTATCACTTCTTAGTATAAGAGATTAAGATTTTTTTGTCCTTTCTTTCCCTCTTAATGCAAAATACTTTACATATCAAATCAGAAGTGAGATTTTCTCAGTGGTTTATTAACTTTCAAGCTTCATTTACACCTACCTAGTTCTTCTAGTGAAGGGACTCCATATTTCTCATCATGGTCATCAGACAGAGGAGTTGTACACTTTTCTATCACTTCAGAAGTAATTGTCTCTACTGGCATCTCTAGTGGTTCCATTTTGCTGATGAGAGTCTGGAATCTTTTATAAGTAAGAGGTGGCTGTCCACCATTGAGTTCTATGATCCTATTACAAATTTAGTAAAATGCAAATAAAAAAATAGTTAGTAAAATGCAGCTAATATTAAAAAATAATAATATATTTTGATTGATAACTTCTGAAAACGCTTAAAATCAAAACACAAAGTTAAGGGGCACCTGGGTGGCTCAGTGGGTTAAAGCCTCTGCCTTCGGCTCAGGTCATGATCCCAGGGTCCTGGGATCGAGCCCCATGTCAGGCTCTCTGCTCTGCAGGGAGCCTGCTTCCTCCTCTCTCTCTCTCTCTCTGCCTGCCTCTCTGCCTACTTGTGATCTCTGTCTGTCAAATAAATAAATAAAATCTTTAAAAAAAAAAAAAACCAAACACAAAGTTAATTACTTAAGACTTCCAGGAGGATATAAGCTTCTCATATGACCAGGAAACTTATTAAAATAGCTAGTGAATCTAAAAATTATTCTTTTCATTTTCTAGACATCTGCTATGTATCAAAAATATACAGCATGCAAATAACAAAACCTTTAAGACAAAGGGTATTATTAAGCACCATGAGTGAAAAAACAAGTGGTTAAGTTAGCCTAAAGACAATAACATAAAAATAATATATGTGAAAAGGTAAAAACACATTACAACACAGTTTAAAGAATCTCTTAATCATCAGTAAAAAACAAACCAGACCAGTATTATAGTGAGAAGCAATAAAGCAAGTCTTATTAATTAGGATTCTACATACTATATACTCTATGCTATATACTATAGTGATAGTCACTTGCAACTTTCTGTTGTGCTCATTATGCCTTTGTTAAATATGTCAGTATATGTATCTTATGGACATACTTTATATTTCCCTCCTCCTTTTCAATGTACTGTTGGAATCAGTT
The DNA here is from genome assembly GCF_020171115.1 of Neogale vison. Lineage (NCBI taxonomy): Eukaryota > Metazoa > Chordata > Mammalia > Carnivora > Mustelidae > Neogale > Neogale vison. The sequence continues at coordinate 15,307,390 of NC_058102.1, read as the reverse complement.
TGCTAGTATTTTGTGAAGATCTTCATATCTACATTCATGAGAGATACTGACCTATAGTTCTCTTTTTTTTATGGTGTCTTTATCTGGCTTGGTACCAGGCTGATACTGGCCTCATAGATGAATTTGGAAGTGAAATTAAGAAAATAATCTCATTTACAGTTGCATCAAAAAAATAAAATACCTAGGAATAAACTTAACCAAAGAGGTGAAAGACTTGTACTCTAAAAACTATAAAACACTGACAAAAGAAATTCTAGATAACACAAAGAAATGGAAAGACACTCCATACTTATGGCTGAAAGAAAAAATACTGATGGGTTGCCTGGCTGGCTCAGTCAAAAGAATGTGCAATTCTTGATGTTGGGGGAGGGGAAGTTTCGCGTTGGGTGTAGAGATTACATAAATAAATAAACAAACCTAAAAAAATTAACACAAAATATATTTTAAAATTTATACGCTACTCAAAGCAATATACACATTTAGTGCAACCCCTATCAAAATATCAATAGCATTGGGGTGCGTGGGGGGCTCAGTGGGTTAAAGCCTCTGCCTTTGGCTCAGGTCATGATCCCAGGATCCTGGGATCAAGCCCCACATCAGGCTCTCTGCTCATCAGGGAGCCTACTTCCTCCTCTCTCTCTGCCTGCCTCTCTGCCTACTTGTGATCTCTGTCAAATAAATAAATAAAATCTTAAAAAAAAAAAATCAATAGCAATTTTCCCAGAGCTAGAACAGACAATTCTAAAGTTTATATGGAACCACAAAAGACCTTGGAGAACCAAAGCAATCCTGAAAAAGAAAAAACATTACTGTAAGTATCACAATTCCAAATTTCAAATTATACTATAAAGTGGTAGTAATTAAAACAGCATGGTACTAGCATTAAAAGAGACATATAGGTCAGTGGAACAGAACAGAAAATCCAGAAATAAACCCACAATTACATATGGCCAGTTAATTATCAACAAAGGAAGAATGAATATACAATGGGAAAAAGTCTCTTCAACAAATGGTGTTAAGAAACTGGACAGCTATATGCAAAAGAAATGAAACTGGACCAATTTCTTGCACCATATGCAAAAATAAACTTAAAACAGATTAAAGACCTAAATGTGAGACCTGAAACCATAACAATCCTTGAAGAGAGCACAGGCAGTAAGTTTCTCTGACATCAGCTGTAGCAACATTTTTCTAGATATGTATCCTCAGGCAAGGGAAATAAAGGCAAAAATAAGCTACTGGGACTACATCAAAATAAAAAGCTTCTGCAAAGAAGGAAACAATCAACAAAACTAAAAGTCAACCTACTGAATGAGAGAAGACATTTGCAAATGACATATTTGATAAAGGGTTTGTATCCAAAATCTATAAAGAACTTATAAAACTAAACACCCCAAAAATAATCCAATTAAAAATGGGCAGAATTGGGGGGCCTGGGTGGCTCAGTGGGTTAAAGCCTCTGCCTTTGGCTCAGGTAATGATCCCAGGATCCTGGGATCGCGCCCCACAATAAGGCTCTCTGCTCAGTAGGGCGCCTGCCTCCCTCTCTCTCTCTCTCTGCCTGCCTCTGCCTACTTGTGATCTCTGTCAAATAAATAAATAAAATCTTTAAAAAATAAAACAATGGGCAGAACACATGAATATTTTTTCAAAGAAGACATCCAGATGGCCAAGAAACACATGAAAAGATGTGTAAATCTTACAGGGAAATGTAAATCAAACTATAATGAGATATCACTGCATACCGTCAGAATGACTAAAATTAAAAACACAAGAAACAACAAATGTTTGTGAGGATGTAGAGAAAAGGGAACTTTCTTGCACTGTTGGTGGGAATGCAAATTGGTGCAATCACTGTGTAAAATGGTATGGAGGGTCCTCAAAAAGTTAGAATTACCCTAAGATCCAGTAATTGCACTATTGTGTTTTTATTCCCCAAATAGAAAAACACTCATTCAAAGGGATACCTGCATCCCTATGTTTATAGCAGCATTATTTACAACAGTCAAACTATGGAAGCAGTCCAAGTATCCATTGATAGATGAGTGGATAAAGACAATGTGGTTTGTATGTATGCGTGTATACACACACATATGTACATGCATATATGTACATACACACACTGGAATATTACTCAGCCATAAAAAAGAATGAAATCAGGGTGCCTGGGGGGCTTAGTGGGTTAAGCCTCTGCCTTCCACTCAGGTCATGATCTCAGGGTCCTGGGATGGAGCCCTGTATCAGGCTCTCTGCTCAGCAGGGAGCCTGCTTCCTGCTCCCCCCACCCCCCCCCCCCCGCCCACCTGCCTCTCTGCCTGCTTGTGATCTCTCTCCCTGTCAACTAACTAAATAAAATCTTTAAAAAAAAAGAGAACGAAATCTTGCCATTTGCAACAACAAATATAGATAAAGTTAGAGAATATGATGCTAAGTGGAATACATTAGTCTGAGAAAGACAAATACCAAATGACTTCATATGTGGAATGTAAAAAACAAAACAAACAAGCAAGGGGGCAAAAAAAGACAAATCAAGAAACAGACACTTAACTACAGAGAACAAACTGAGGGGAGGTGAAGCAAGATATGGGGTAAATAGGTGATGGAGATTAAAGGGTACATTTTTATCATGATGAAAAAATTTTTTAAAGTACATTTTTCATTATAATACATATAATTACATATAAATTATAATCTCTATGTAACTGTGATACCACAAGAACTATTCTCTCTGCTTTTAGTAATTTTGTTTCAGTGTAATACTTTGAGTTTATACACAGGGGCATAATGAAACTTATGGATAGTGATACTGCAGTGATATTATGACACTGCTAATTACATGACTTAAGCAAAGTAAAAACCTGAGAAAAATGTTTTCTGTATGTTACATTTTTATATGATTTATTATATATAGTAAATACTCACATTCAACCCACTAAACAATCCAATTATATGCATAGCACTAAATCTCCCACTCGGATGCAACTGCTCTTACCTATTTTGTCTCTCATGGGGTTTGAGACAGGCCACTCGAAAATATTATCACTTTGGCATATTGATTACTTTGAATTAAAGTTACTTAAGAAACAGTCAGTATAAGAAGGACACTCTGAGCCTGCTCTGTCCCCCTGAAAGCAAGAAATAAATCCCCTATGTGAAGGGCACTCTCCTAGAACCTGGAGAATAAAAGGTATCCTTATCATCAGAGACAGGAATTCAGGCCTGAGAAGGCTATATAATCTTCAGACATTTGCTACCCTAAACTCAAACTTACTTAAGTGTCTTGGCATTTCTTCGCTTATTGTTTCTTTGTCTAAGAGATTTAAAAGTTGCCTGCTTTGCTTACTTCTTTGAGTCTCATAACCTGGATATATGAATTTTTTTTGGATATATGAATTAAATTAATTTTTCTCCTGTTAATCTGTCTTAAGTCAATTTAATTATTAGACCAGCCAGGAAGTTAGAAGGGAAAAAGGTAAAGTCCCACCCCCAAACCTACCCCAAATACACTTCCTTCTTGATATCAGCTTCCTAAAGTTAAGAAAACTGGTAAACTAGAAGGCAAGTTTATTTTCAAGAGATATATGACTTTGACTTAATAGGAAATAAGACCACTGCCTGAAATCAAACCACAGTTTTTTCATACATTTGGAAAAATAGAATAAAATTAACTAGTTTGTCATATAACTTACAGAATTAGCTTTACTAACTTGATAAAATGAGGAAATAACTAAAAGCAAAACAATTTAAAAGGCAAAAGTTACTACATTAATAAATCTTGTGAGCCCTCAAAACTCAAAGCATATAATAACTCCTAAATTTAAACTATAATCTTTTTTGGACAAAGCATCACCAAGAAATGGTATTTCAAGAAATACATTTTAAGAAACAAGATAGTATGCTGTTGTTTGGAGGACTATGGCTACACAAAGTAGTATTACATACAATTTGCAACTGGACTTAAAATCCAGATAGACAAGACTAACACACATGAAATATAAAAACTTCAGACAATCATACTAAATATATCACAGCACTTCATGGTTTCATGTCATATAAACTATGAAATTAATATTGCTAAGAGCTCAGAAAGGCAAGACCACAGGCTGAGTTTGGACAGTCAAGGTAAATTTAGTGATACTCTTAACAGTTTGAAACTGAGACTCTAAGTATTTTTGTCTTATGCACTCACACATCTGTAATTTTGGCGTCTGTCACTAAGTAAAAAATCAGAGCAGTTAAATAAAATGCTAAGGGTCTGACATATTTATTTAATTCTCCCACAACTGTATTATGTATATGCTGTTACTTCCATTTAAAAAAACTGAAATCCCACAGGTTAAAACTTACTTGTCCACGTACTTTTTTTTAAATGCCCAGGGTGAGCCTAACGTAGGGTTTGGGTTCATGACCCTGAGATCAAGACAAGAGTTGGACACTTAACCAACAGAGTCATCCAGGGGCACCCTTGTCAATGTACTTAACACCCCTGAACTGTACACTTAAAAATGGCTGAGACAACAAATATTATGTGTATTATACCATAAAAATAAAAGAAAAAAAACTTACTTGTCCAGGTCATATAATGTATGTGAAATTCGTACAATCACTTCCACTCCAGCTTCAGTAGCCAGTTTCTTAATAGCTGCATCTCGTTCCTTTCCAAAAGGCTCAGAATCATACTCAATTGAAAGTTTAGTAATGTTCCATTCCTAAAATACAAAAAAGGAACAAAAATGTACATAAATTTTCATAATTATTTTTCCACTATAACAATACATTCTGGGAAAAAGTGAAAAGCTTAAACCCTACATATAAAATGAATATACATAAATCAAACTTTAAATGTGCAGGAAGAAACTACACAATTTATTTATTTTTTTTAAGATTTTATTTACTTGACAGAGAGAGATCACAAGTAGGCAGAGAGGCAGGCATTGGGGCGGGGGTTGGGGGGAAACAGGGTCCCCGCCCAGCAGAGAGCCTGATTCGGGGCTTGATCCCAGGACCCTGGGACCCTGACCTGAGCCGAAGACAAAGGCTTTAACCCACTGAGCCACGCGCCCTGAAACTACACAATTTATAAATTCAGAATTATGTAACTAAGAAATGTATACTCCGTAGATTTTAGGCATTGCACTAGTCAGCAAACAATCTAACTAGTAATATGCTTAAAACCAGCTTCCTAAATTTGTTTGCATAGCACTTTACTTTTCAAATAATTTACACTTACATGTTCTCATTTGGTCCTCAAAATAACCACCAGTTTGGCACTTTGGCTGATACCTCCATTTGTCAAAGAAGGTTATTTTAAAAATTTAGGGACTTGGGCACCTGGTGGCTCAGTCAGTTAAGCATTTGCCTTCGGCTCAAGTCATGATCCCAGGGTCCTGGGATAGAGTCCTGCATCAGGCTCCCTGCTCAGCGGGGAGTCTGCTTCTTCCTCTCCCTCTGTTGCTCACTCTCTGTTTCTCTGTCAAATAAATAAATAAAATCTTTAAAAAAAAAATAAAAAGTTTAGGGACCTGCCCAAGTTCACAAAGAACCAGAATACCTGGAGGATATTTATGTCTGCTGAATTTATATCTGCTGATTCTAAGAATTGGTCTTTCATAAACTTTTTTTTTAAGATTTATTTATTTGGGAGAAAGAGAGAGAGAGCATGAGTCGGTGGGGAGCACAGGGAGAAGGAGACTCCCCAGGGAGCAGGGAACCTGATACAATGGAGGGCTCAATTCCAGGACCCTGAGATCATGACCTGAGCTGAAGGCAGATGCATAACTGAGCCGCCCACATGCTCTTTCACAAACCTCTGATGGTTAATCTGGTATATGTTGCTTTGTGGAGGTACTCTGTTTTATAATATTTTTAATTCAGATTACCAAAAAATGTTAGCTGTGGAGAAATAGAGATAGTAATAATGTCAGATATTTATTGAGTTTCAGGTGCTATATCGATAAGTTCTGTATACATCTCCTTATAGTGATTTTCAATGTAGAGACTATGACTTCAGGGAACTGTGATTTCCTAAGGGGGTAGTAACTTTTTTTAATCTAAAATCTATTCTGATGTATCTTACAAGAAAAAAAAATCAACTGTAAGTCTACTATTATTTAATTCACTATATGGTAACACACTAATTCTCCAAACCTGTACAGTTTAGACAAAGGCTGTTCCCAATGGTGGGTTAAAAAAAATACTACTATAAACCTTGCAGTGTATATCCTTATCTTTATGCATACATCTTAAACATTTTTGGGCATTTGATCTATTTTTCCTAGAAACAGTTCCTTAAAAAACAACAGATAAGCATATTTAAAATTTTGAAAGACACTGTCAAATTTTCCACCAGATACATTGTACTAATTCATACTCTCATCAGTAGTATACCAAAGTGCTTGCTCCCCATATACTTACCAGTAGTATGTTGAAGGTTTTTTAAAAACCAGTAATACATACATATGGTATACACAGAAAAACAGTACTCATTTTTTAAAATTTCCTTTCTTGAACATCTTGAAGAATGCATACCAAACTGTCAATAGCTGTTACCTTTAAACTTAGGAGCGCAAATAAGGTAATAATTTTTTATTTTACACACTGTTGCATTGTTCACATTTGTTAGTATGATCGTGTACTGCTTTTGAAATTTAGAAATAAAATAAGACTAGGAAAGCATTATATTTGTTTTATAGTGAAGCAGTATAGAGTAGTAGTTAAAAAATAAAGGATCTAAAGTAAGACCTCCTGAGTTCAAAGACTGGCTCAACTATTTTCATAAATGGCTAAACTCTTCATGTCTGCTTCTTCACCTATAAAATGAGTAGAATGTGAGTAATGTGCTTAGAGAGCACCTAGCACATAATAAACACTATGTGTTTGTTATAATAAAATGAAAAAAAAGAAATCATTATGTTACAGGGCTGAAAGATTAAATAAGATAATGCCTGTACATTCTTAAGGACATAGAACACAGTTAAATTCAATAAATAACAGCTATTATTACTAGCTATTTGTATTTTCTTTTTCTGTGAGTTGCAGGCTATGTTTGCTTGGTTTTCTATCTCACTAAATTCTTCTCTTATGGACTTGTAAGAGCTTCTTGTGTTTTAATGACAGCAACCTTTCTCTGCCATATATGTTAAAACTTTTTTTCCTAAATAGTAGTTTGCAATTCTGATTTTTTTATAAATAATTTTTTACTTTTTAGAGTTTAAGATAGAGTTTAAGTCAATAACATTTTTGAAAAAGAAGGAAACATAAGTCAGACACCTAAAGATCAAGATACAGACCACATTACTAGTAAAGATAACTGCAGAAAAATTTCAGGTTTATGGGCAGTAAGCCTGCTAATATTTTACCCCTGAATTAAACAGATTTACCTATCCAAGATAAGCAGCCCGTCTCCTGCACTGTGGATTTATTGCATAGGAGAAGAGAACAGGATGTGTGCTCTCAGCAAGCAAGAAGAAAAGGTATAATCTGAGCTATACTCAAACAATCTGAGTTACACTCACCTAGCTCCTTCTACTACATTCCCCCGTGAAATCTTTCACTCTTCCTTGGGGATAAATTAGTGAATATCTCTCTACAAGGGGGGCGGAGAAAGCTAGGGAAAAGAAAGTTCCTCAAATATTAATTAAATTCATTTATACATCAAATATTATAATCTTTATTACAGGCCAGATATAATGCTAGGTCCCTCTCTCTTAGAGCTTACTGAAGAAAACTAGCAACACAGAGGTAAATTTAAAAAGTAAATACACGGGGTGCCTGGGTGGTTCAGTCATTACTTCTGACTTCAGCTTGTCATGATCCCAGGGTCCTGGGATTGAGCCCCAAGTCAGGCCCCCTGCTCAGCAGGAAGTCTGCTTTCCCTCTCGCACTCTCCCTGCTTGCGTACCTGCTCTCACTATCTCTCTTTTTCTGTCAAATAAAATATTTTAATAAATAAATAAAAAGTAAATACAAAATAACCATCAGAAAAAAAACAATGCTATGATAGAGAACATGGGAATTCTGGTAAGCTGATAAGCTAATTATCTACTCTTTTTCTTTCCCAATTACGCTGGCAAGACTTTAGTTAGTGATGAAAGTTTATATCCTTGCTTTTCTCCTGATTTTAGGTGGAAAGCACTAACTATTTTGCCATTAAGAATGACATTAGTGGGGCGCCTGGGTGGCTAGCCTCTGCCTTTGGCTCAGGTCATGATCCTAGGGTCCTGGGATCGAGCCTCATGTCAGGCTCTCTGCTCTGCGGGAAGCCTGCTTCCTCCTCTCTCTCTCTCTGCCTGCCTCTCTGCCTACTTGTGATTTCTCTCTCTCAGTCAAATAAATAAAATCTTAAAAAAAAAAAAAGAATGACATTAGCTATGTTTTAAATTAACAACTTTTATCAAATTAACATTTACCAGTTTTCTATTGCTAGTTTGGTTAAAGTTTTTTAAATCATAAATTTATGATTTAATTCATCTATTGAGATAACTGTAATAGCTTTTCCTATATTCTATTAACAGGAAGGTTCACCTTAGTTGATTTTTGTAATGTTGAACCAACTTGGTATTCCTGGGCTAAACTAAATATTGCTAATTTCAATTTGTTAATATATTGTTAAGGGTATCTGAGTCTGTTTCTGGGGGGACATGTAGCTATTCTTTTTTCCTTAAAATTTCTTCAGCAGTTTTGCTAGTAGAGTATGGTATTAGAGTTAAGTTGGCCTCATAAAATAATTGTTTTAGGGAAGTGTTCCCAACATTTTCCTTTGTTTTCTGAAAAGTGTTATAAAACTGGTATGATTTCTCTCTCACAACCAAAGCCTTCTTGGGCCTGGAGTTTTTTTTTTTTTTTTTTTTTTAAGATTTTATTTATTTATTTGACAGAGATCACAAGTAGGCAGAGAGGCAGGCAGAGAGAGAGGAAGGGAAGCAGGCCCCCTGCTGAGCAGAGAGGCCGATGCGGGACTCAATCCCAGGACCCTGAGATCATGACCTGAGCTGAAGGCAGTGGCTTAACCCACTGAGCCACCCAGGCGCCCTGGAGTTTTATTTATGGAAAGGTTTTCAATCATAAATTCAGTTTCTTTAAGAGATATAGGGCTATTCACGTTTTTCTTTTCTTCTAAGAATTTTATAACTTATACTTAAGAAAATTTTCATTTTAGTTGAATAATTTATTAGCATTATATTTATAACATCCTTTATTATGCTTTTAAAAATTTGGAGAGTCTCTAGTAATATCCCCCTTTTTATTCTGGATAAAAGTGATTTTTTTCCCTTTTACCCTGGCAGGAGAACCCATGCATTGAGGTGTGAATCAATATTGCTAGCAGTTTATCAAATCTTTTCGAAGACCCAGCTTTTGGCTTTGCTGACTGAATCAATCAGGGTTCAGTCAGGAAACAGAAACCGCATCAGCAATCTGAACAGGGAAATTCTAACGTAAAGAATTATTAGCAAGTAAAGCTGATCAATGATAAGAAGGAGTAAAAGAGGAGTTAAGGCTACACTATCCAGTATGGTAGTCACTAGCCACAGAAGTGGTTTCTGAGCACTTGAAATGTAGCTAGTTGGAATAGAAATGTGCTGTAAGAATAAAATATACACTGGATTTCAAAGACTTCGTATTAAAAAGAGGTTAAAATAGCTTAAAATTTTAATAATTTTATATTGAAAGGAAAATATTTTTATATACTGCATTAAATAAAAACATGTATTTTTTAAAATAAAATATATTATTAAAATGAACTTCATCTGTTTCTTTTTACTTTTTTCAGTGTGGCTATTAGAAAATTTAGAATTACATATGTGGCTTCTGTCGTCTAAGGTGTCCAAAATTAGCAATTGCAGAATGCTGCTACCACCACTAAATGGAGGGAAAATAAGAAAACAATGAAATTAAGAACTTAGAAGAAAAGAATCCTCTACTGAGATTCACACCTCGATGCATGGGTTCTCCTGACAGGGTAACACAAAACCTTCCCTGTAGAGAAGGAACTTGCCCAAGGGCAAGGGCAGACGTAGTTCATAGAACAGCACCCCAGGTGGCTAAGAAACTTCCTGCAGGTAGGTAAACTGGAGCTGGTCTGTGGAAGTGGCCTATCAAGGGACAGAGAAATTTGCCAGAGGGTGTGGTTAGGCTGGGGCTTGTACAAAAGGGAGCAAAAAGCAAAAAGCACAAGGCTACCAATATGTAAAGCCCCTTCTTTCCTACTATGACTTTGCAGAGAACCATCACCAACATCTCTCAACAAAACCTAGTATCAAGCCAGCTGACAAAGGAGAAATGTTTACAGCATCCAGCTTCACTATCACAAAGCAGGACTTAGAAGGGTGGATTAGAGCGGAGACAATAAACTGATTATCACAATTCATTTTCTCTATTGTTTGTCTGCTTTCAGTTTCGTTGATTTCTACTCCTGTTTATTTCTTTTCTTCTGCTTACTTATAGGTTTGACTTGTTCTACTTTTAAAAAGTTCTAACAAAGTACTGAAAGCTATTAATTTTCCCCTAAGCATTGTTGCAGCTGAATCCCATAAATGTTTTTTTTTTAATGGCAAGTTGAATATTAGTATTTTAAAGAAATTACCCTAATATTAATACTATTTTTTAACAGAAGTATGTTGTGAATCCCATAAATTTTTGTATAGTTTCCACTACCAGTTATAAATACTTGTAATTCTCTTGCTATTCATTTTAATTCTATTGAAGTTAAAGGAAATATTCTATAAGATGTCTGTTACTTGAAAAAAAAATTTTAAAGATTTATTTATTTATTTATTTGACAGAGAGATAGAGAGAGAGAGAGCCCAAGTAAGCAGAGCAGCAGGCAGAGGGAGAGGGAGAAGCAGGCTCTCCACCAACCAGGGAGCCTGATGTGGGGCTCAATCCCAGGACCCTGGGATCATGACCTGAGCTGAAGGCAGCTGCTTAACCAACTTAGCCTTCCAGGTGTCTCTGAAATTTATTGATAACTGTTATGTGGCTGAACATATGGTCTATCTTGGTGAATATTTCATATGTGTTAAAAGAAAATGTGTATCAAAAAGTGCTCCGCATCACTTGGCATCAAGGAAATACAAATCAAAACCACAAGGAGATACCACCACACAAGTCAGAATGGCTAAAATTAACAAGTCAGGAAATGACAGATTCTGACGAGGATGCAGAGAAAGGGGAACCCTCCTACACTCTTGGTGGGAATGCAAGCTGGTGCAGCCACTCTGGAAAACAGCATGGAGGTTCCTCAAAAAGTTGAAAATAGAGCTACCCTATGACCCAGCAATTGCACTGCTGGGTATTTATCCTAAAGATACAAATGTAGTGATCCGAAGGGGCACATGCACCTGAATGTTTATAGCAGCAATGTCCACAATAGCCAAACTATGGAAAGAACCTAGATGTTCATCAACAGATGAATGGATAAAGATGTGATATATATATATATATATATATACATACATACATACATACACACACAGAATACTACGCAGCCATCAAAAGAAATGAAATCTTGCCATTTGCGATGACGTGGATGGAACTAGAGGATATTATGCTTAGCAAAATAAGTCAATCAGAGAAAGACAACTATCATATGATCTCCCTGATATGAGGAAGTGGAGATGCAACATGGGGGTTTGGGGGATAGGAAAAGAATAAATGAAACAAGATGGGATCGGGAGGGAGACAAACCATAAGAGACTCTTAATCTCACAAAACAAACTGAGAGTTGCCAGCAGAGGGGGTGGTAGGGAGAGAGTGGGGAGGTTTATGGACATTGGGGAGGGTATGTGCTATGGTGAGTGCTGTGAAGTGTGTAAACCTGGAGATTCACAGACCTGTACCCCTGGGGCTAATAACACATTATATGTTAATAAAAAAAAATGTGTAGTTTGGGGGTGTAGTGTTCTGCAAATATTGGTATATCCAAATTGGTTGATAGCATTATTCATATCACCTGTATCTTTATTAATTTTTGTATATACTATCAATAACAGAGTTTATCAGTTTGAGATTCACATATTTTTATGCTGTTAGTTGGCACATATACATTTATAATAGTTATATTTTCTTATAAGATTGCTCTTAATCTCTGGTAATTCTGTCTTGAATTCTACTTTCTTATGCTTACTCTTTCCAAAGTATATCTGTCAGAGGCAGGCCCCTGGCCAGGGCGGCCTCCGCCATTAAAAGATGGCGCCTGGCTAGTTGCCAGGTTAGGATTGCCTCGTGAGACTAAGCGGAACGCCCAAAGAGGAAGTAAACAGCATTGGTTGCTAGCGAAGTTGTTCGTTTACGTGCACAGCCTGATTCGCTCCCTCCTGTACCGTGCTCGCTGATTGGTCATGTAAACGTATATAAGTGTGTAGACTTGCGGAAATAAAGAGAGAGAAGATACATCTGAACTGGGGCTTCTTGTCGTCCTTGCGGGTCGAGGGCGATGAGTGGTGCCGAAACCCGGGAACGCATAAAGGATTCTTGCAAGGTAATCCACAGGTAAGCGGGAACATTAGCCACGTTCAAAAGTGGGAATTCCGCAGTAAAGCGGGGAGTAAAGGCCACGTTCAAAAGTGGGAATTCCGCGGTAAAGCGGGGAGTAAAGGTCCGCAGGTAAGTGGGGACATTAGCCACATTCAAAAGTGGGAATTCCACGGTAAAGCAGGGAGTAAAGGCCATGTTCAAAAGTGGGAATTCCACGGTAAAGCGGGGAGTAAAGGTCGACTGAAGTATATGCGTGTAAAAAGTTAATGTGCTAGTTAGTGTCTTTAATGTACGCGTCTGTTGTCTATGTGTTCATAATGGGATCTGAAGTATCTAAAGTGCGGTTGGAAGAGTCTTTAAAAAAAGACCTGCTGAAAGCCAATGGAACTCCACTAAAAGCAAAAACTGCTCGGGCCTTTTTGAATACAGTGGAAAAGGCAGCTCCATGGTTCCTAGATGAAGGCTTGCTAAACATACCTCAATGGGACCACCTGTGATCCAGGGTTTGGCCCCTGTGAAACCTATTAATGCCTCGGGGCCATATCAACCTTTTAAGTTGCCCAGGTGCACCAATAACAGGGTATGGCCACCGGAGTGGTCTGGATGTCAGAGTACCTGTGCTCAGTTTACATCAAATGCATAGCTTTACATTCACTCCACGCTTTCCTACTTATAAAAATAATACCTTTACAGGGTTCAATTATTCCTTTCAAAATCCTAAGCAAGGCAATCCCTCCTTTCCCTTTGATGCATGGCAGGTCTGTAACTTGCTAGGAGCATGTACTGATATCTCAGCAGTGTCCATGTTAAATGGTGGCAAATTTCTCAACTGTTCTTATAAACAAAATGACTCTAGTACCTTTGAGACAACAGTTAATGTGTCTTGTCCCAATAATATTACTTATCAGCCCACTCCCATATGCGTCTCACCACCGTTCCTTTTCCTCGTAACAAATGCTAGTGAGCTGAATGATATGTGGAATTGCATTAAGAATTGCTATCTCTCGGGGGCGCCTGGATGGCTCAGTGGGTTAAAGCCTCTGCCTTCGGCTCAGGTCATGATCCCAGGGTCCTGGGATCGAGCCCTGCATCGGCGGGCTCTCTGCTCCGCAGGGAGCCTGCTTCCTCCCCTCTCTCTCTCTCTGCCTGCCTCTCTGCCTACTTGTGGTTTCTCTCTCTGTGTCAAATAAATAAAAATCTTAAAAAAAAAAAAAAAAAAAAAAGAATTGCTATCTCTCCCAGTGCTGGAATGTCACGGCCTTCAAGCTGGCTGTGATTATGTGTATCCCTACCCATGTGCCTATCCCAGTTTCCATTCCAGAGGACAAGCTACCGGTGGTGCTATCCAGAAAGAAGAGAGATTTTGGTATCACAGCCGCCGTTGTGACAGCATTGGCTATATCTACAGCAGCTGCCACGGCAGTAGCAGTCTCACTTGCTACAACTATACCCACTGCGGAAGCTGTGAACACCCTTGCAGAAGGAACAGCAGCAGCCCTTCAAACACAGACTCAGATCAATGCACATCTGCAAGCAGGAATCCTGATAGTCAACCAGAGAGTGAATTTGGTTCAAGAACAAGTGGAAATATTGGGGGCCCTATTGGGACTGGGATGTATAGCACCCTTCCTGGCAATTTGTGTAATTCTCATAGCCTATACTAATATGAGTGACTTACAGAATGTCTCCCAACAGCTCTCCCAATACTTGCGGGGGAATTAGTCCACAAAATTCCAAAACTACACTCAGCACCTGCTACTAGGCATAACAAGGATAAAACACCAGAGTTGAGCTTGCACCCCTCCCAGAGATAATCAAAACATTGCAAGATGTGTTAACCTTTACGAAACAATGGGCTAGCGTAATTGGTCTGATGAAAATCCTCGTAGGGGGCTTGATTCTACTAGTAAGGAAACTGCAAATTTGGAGGCGACAGCAACCTAGGCAACAGCAAGCCATGGTGCAGGCCTTGTTAGCCATCGAGGCTGGAACATCGTCCCAAGTGCGGCTAAGTATGCTGGATCGGTAGTCAACGACGGGTAAGATTGGTGGGGGAAATATACCAACCTAAGACAGGATGCAGATCATTGATATCTGCCGTCTGATGATGGGTAAGGATATTCCCCGCCACTGACACCTAAGACAGGCACGATCCCTGCCATAAAAGAAAAAAGGGGGAGATGTCAGAGGCAGGCCCCTGGCCAGGGCGGCCTCCACCATTAAAAGATGGCGCCTGGCTAGTTGCCAGGTTAGGATTGCCTCGTGAGACTAAGAGGAACGCCCAAAGAGGAAGTAAACAGCATTGGTTGCTAGCGAAGTTGTTCATTTAGGTGCACAGCCTGATTCGCTCCCTCCTGTACCGTGCTCGCTGATTGGTCATGTAAACGTATATAAGTGTGTAGACTTGCGGAAATAAAGAGAGAGAAGATACATCTGAACTGGGGCTTCTTGTCGTCCTTGCGGGTCGAGGGCAATAATATCTTTTTCAGTCTTTTTTATTTCAAACTGTTTATTAAATTTTTTTTATTTGATTAGAGTTGATACACAATGTTACATGATTTCAGACCCACAACATAGTGATTCAAATGCTCTCTACGTTAGCTATGCTCACCACAAATGTAGCTACCGTCTATGACCATAAAACACAGTATCATGGCCTATATTCCCTATGCTGTGCCTTTTATTTCTGTGACTTATTCATTCCATAACTGGAAACCTATATCTCCTGTTTTTCATATTTCCCCTGTTTTCCATATTCTTATTTTTTGTAGTTTATTTATACATTTTTAAGATTTATTGATTGATTTTAGAGAGAAACAGAACAAAAGAGAGAAAAGGGGCAGGGGCTGAAGGAAGAGAGAAGAATCCTTAAACAGGCTCCTGGCTGAGCAAGGAGCCCAATACAGGGCTGGATCCCAGGACCGGGAGATCATGACCTGGGCCAAAACCAAGAGCTATACACTTAACTAACCAAGCCACCTAGATGCTCCTCTTCATATTTTTAAAATGTCTCTTCTAATCAGCATATAAGTTGATTCTTGCTTATTCTTTATCCAGTCTGACAACTTATACCTTTAAAATGGTGAGCTTAAAGTACACCATTTATACTGAATAAAATTAATGGTATAGTTGAGCTTAAATTTACCCATCTGCTTCCATTTAAATGAGTCAAATACTTTTAGTATTCCACTTTAAACTCCTCTATTAACTTTTTTGAAAAAGCTCTTTATGTTATTTTAGATCACAATGTACATTCTTATCACTGTCTACATTCAAATTATATATTACTATTGAATAATGTAAGAACTTAGTGATACTTGTATTTATTTTGCTCCTACCTTGTGTGATCCTGTTATAAATTTTATTTCTATTTATGTTGTAAGTCCTTTAATATTGATATTATCTCCTATAATTCACTGCTATTACTTGGTTTTAACCTGGCAATAGTCTTTTAAAGAAAATAGAATATATAAATACACATAACTAAAACTAACAAAAAAGTTGGTCTTTCATATTTACCCATATACTTAGTATTCTTTCCTTTCTTGCAAATTCTTTCATGCAGAATTACTTCCTTTCACCTAGCAGAACTTCCTTTAGTATTTCTTACAGGATAGATCTCTTGGGAATGAATTGTTCTCTGTTTGTCTGCCTGAAAATGCCTTCATTTTACCTTTTTAAATTTTTATGTATGTATGTATGTATGTATGTATCTATCTATCTATCTCTCTAAGCCTATAGCAACAGGTATTCCCAGGCAGTATCCCACCCAAGTACGAATCAGGACCAACCCTGCTTAGCTTCTGGTATCAAACAAGATCAGGAACATTCAGGTTGGTATGGCTTTAGACTCCCGTCGTCGTCGTCTTCTTTTTTCTTTTTTAAAGATTTATTTATTTATTTTCAAGAGAACAGTGGGGAGGGGCAGAGAGGGAGAGAGAAATCTCAGGCAGACTCCCCACTGAGTGTACAGTCTGATGCAGGGCTTAATCTCACTACCCTGAGATCATGACCTGAGCTGAAATCAAGAGTTGGAGCTTAAGTGACTGAGCCACGAGGCACCACTATCTTCTTTTTTTAAATGAATATTTTTGCTCAGTTAACAAAAATCTCTGTAGGTTTTTGTGGTTTTTTGTTTTTTTTTAAGATTTATTTTTAGAGAGAGTGTGCAAGTGAGGAGAGTATCAAGCACACTCCTTGCTGAGCAAGGAGCTTGATGTGGAGCTCAATCCCACAACCCATGAGATCATGACCTGAGCTGGAACCAAGAGTTGACAAAACCAACTGAACCACCCAGGTGTCCTTTGTGTAGTTCCTTAAAGATGTCATTCAATTACCTTCTGGACTCAGTGTCTGATTAAAAAGCCACAAACATATTTTTTTTTCTTTTTTAAAGATTGACTTATTTATTTGAAAGAGGAAGAGAGAACACAAACAGAGGGAGCTAGAGAGGGAGAAGCAGACTCTCCTCCAAGCAGGGAGCCTGAGGTGGGGCTCGAGGTCCCTGAGACCATGACCCGAGCTGAAGGCAGACACCTAACTGACTGAGCTATCCAGGTGCCCTGCCACCAACATTCTTATTGTGGTCCCCTGAATATGTCTTTTCACCTCTGGCTCCTTATAAAATTTTCTAACTTTGGTTTTCAGTTATTTGACTTTGATGTTGGCCAGATGTGGTTTTCTTTATATTTATGCTATGTTTTGCTGAGCTTCTTGATACCGTGGATTGATATCTTTTATTAATTTTAGAAAAAAATTTTTTTTAAGATTTTATTTATTTACTTGACAGACAGATCACAAGTAGGCAGAGAGGCAGGCAGAGATAGAGGAGGAAGCAGGCTCCCTGCTGAGCAGAGAGCCCGATGCGGGGCTCGATCCCAGGACCCTGAGATCATGACCTGAGCCGAAGGCAGAGGCTTTAACCCACTGAGCCACCCAGGCGCCCCTAATTTTAGAAAATTCTTAATCATTATCTCTTCAAACATCTTTTTTCTGTCCCAATCTCTCTCCCCCTCTTTTTTCCTAGGTCTACGGTTACACATATGTTAGGCCATTTACTATTGTTCCACAAATGCCTTTTTAAAAGTTCCCTGGTTCCCTTTTTAAAAAGACTTTCTTCTCTTTGTGCTTCAGTTGGGATAATTTCAATTGCCAATCTTCAAGTTCGCTGATTTTTCTTCTGCTCTACTCTGGAAAAGCCCACTGAATGAACTCTTCATTTCCCTCTTTTTAATAGTTTCCATTTTATCCTGAAATTATCATCTACTCACATTTTTCACTTTTGATTAGGTTATTTAATGTCTATGGCATAATCATTATAAAGCCCTTTATTCTAATCCCAACATCTGCATAAACTGTGGGACTATTTCTATTGTTTTTTTCTTTTTCTTTTTTTTTTTTTAAAGATTTTATTTATTTATTTGACAGAGGGAGATAGGCAGAGCAGCAGGCAGAGAGAGAGGGGGAAGCAGGCTCCCTGCTGAGCAGAGAGCCCGATGTGGGGCTTGATCCCTGGATCCTGAAATCATGACCTGGGCTGAAGGCAGAGGCTTAACCCACTGAGCCACCCAGGTGCCCCTCTTTTTTTTTTTTTTTCTTTTAACTTGATTGCAAATCACATTTTCCTGCTTCTTCATATGTCTCATTTTTGTATGACAAACAATGGTATAAAAAATATAGATGGAACAAATAATATTTATCTCTAGAAAAGCACATACTCTTGGCTCTGATTGTTAGATTTTGAATTACTATAGTCTATAATGAAGGTGGGGCTTGGCTTTGTTCCTGCTTTAAATTCCATTCACCAGTGGTGTTCAAATATTTTGAGGGTAGGTTCCAGGCTTTTCAACAGGGCTTAGGATTTGAGCATAGACAAGATTCACACTCTGCTTTACAGCCCAGTCAATATCTTTACAAACTGTGTATCTCTCTCTACTTTGCTGTCTACCCATAAGCTCTATGGTTGCTTCATCTTCCTCTTCTCTTTGTTTTCTAGCCCTGTCCCCTAATTTTCTGTACCTCTGGAGACATCTTTCTGTCTGTCCTTCTGTATGTCTGGAGACATCCTGCTGTCCTGTCCCAGCTTCAGTGGACTGCTACTTTGCACTAAGTAAACACCCAGTAGCACTTCAAGGAGGGATCTCTCTCAGCTCTTCTGTCTTGCCCTAGTCTTTGGTAAACTGCCTGGTACTCCACAAAAGCACTGGAGGAAAGAACTAGAGAATACGTATGAACTTATGTGTGATCAGGGTTTCTTGGAACTCAAATGTGCCATGTCAATCCATGTACGACCATGAAAAGCCTGGTAAATTTTGACTGGTTTCTTTTTACTCTCAACTGTGGTGGATTCCCTTCTTTTTCTGCTGTGCCTCCATGGATATAGACATGAGTCTCTTTCCTATGAAAAGTTCATCTCTTTATGGAATTTACTTAGGTTTCTCTGTGTCCTCAACTCTCTAGCCTGTTACAAAAAACAACCTATGATTTTGTGGCATATTGATTTTCTTCTCATTGTTGAGACATTTGCCTTAGCAACATATTTATGGATGTCTCCTCTGGCAAGGGAAACAAAAGCAAATTAAACTACTGGAAGTACACGAAAGTAAAAAGGTTTCACACAATGAAGGAAATCAATAAAACCAAAAGGTAATCTACTGAATAGAAGATGATATTTGTAAATAAGGGACTAATATCCAAAATATATAAAGAACTTATAAAACTCAATACCAACCCCTCCAAACCTGATTAAAACAGTCAAAGGATCCTCAGTTTGTTTCTACAGTTAAGAGTCTCTTATGGCATTAAGGAGGGTACTTGATGTAATGAACACTGGGTGTTATATGCAACTAATGAATCACTAAACTCTACCTCTGAAACTAATAATATACTATATGTTAATTAAATTTAAATTTTAAAATGGTGAAAGGATCTAAATAGGCATTTTTCCAAAGAAAATATACAGATGGCCAACAGATACAAAAAAAGATGCTCAACATCTCTCATCATGAGGTAAATGCAAATCAAAACCACAATAAAATATCGCCTCACACCACTCCATGGTCAGTATCAAAAAGACAATAAATAATAAGTGTTGGCAAGAATGTGGAGAGAAGGGAACTCTGATGCTATGCTGGTGGGAATGCGAATTGGTGCAGCCACTGTGGAAAACAGTATGGAGGTTCCTCATAAAATTAAAAATAAAAATACCATATGATCCAGTAATTCTACTACTGGGTATTGACCCAAAGAAAATGAAAAGTAACTAATTCAAAAATTATACGTACCTCTATGTTTGTTGCAGGAGTCTCTATAATAGTCAAGATATGGGGACGCCTGGGTGGCTCAGTTGGTTAAGCAGCTGCCTTCGGCTCAGGTCATGATCCCAGTGTCCTGGGATCGAGTCCTGCATCGGGCTCCTTGCTCGTCAGGGAGCCTGCTTCTCCCTCTGCCTCTGCCTGCCTATCTGTCTGCCTGTGCTCGCTCTCTCTCCCTCTCTCTCTGAAAAATAAATAAATAAAATCTTTTAAAAAAAAATAGTCAAGATATGGAAGCAACCTAAGTGTCCACTGATGGATAAAGAACATGTAGTGTGAGTGTGAGTGTGTGCATGTAAACACAGAATATGGAATATTACTCAGTCACAAAAAAGAATGAGATCTTGCCATTTATAACAACATAGATGGACCCAGAGTATATTATGCTAAATAAAAAAGTAAGACAGGAAAAGACAAATATATGATTTCCTTGTATATGGAATCTAAGAAACAAAACAAATGAACAAACAAACATACCAAGCACACTCTTAAATATAGAGGACAAACTGGTGGTTGCCAGAGAGGAGGTGGGAGGGAAGATGAACAAAATAGTTGAAGGGGACTAAGAGGTACGAACTTCCAGTTTTAAAATAAATAAGTCATGGAGATGAAAAGTACAGCATAGGGAATATCATCAGTAATACTGTATGGGGACAGATGGTGACTATACTTATGGTGAGCACTGAGTAATGTACAGAATTATTGAATCAATATGCTCTATAGTAACAAATATAACATTGTATGTCATTATATTTCAATAATAAAAAAGAAAAAAAAGATGATGTAAGTGAGATTATTCATGTACTTAAAAATCTCCACAGATCCTACCCATTTCACTCAGATTAACAGCCAAACTCTTAAATATAGTCTATAAATAAAGTTCTGTGACTCAGCCCCTCACAACCTCTCTGATCCTTCGCTCCTCTTCACTCACTGCTTCTAGCCATGCTTGTCTTCTTGCATTCCTAAACAAGCCATGGCACACTTCCACATGAAGGCCTTTATAACTACTGTTCCCTGGAACATTCTTCCCCATGTTGCAGTGATTTTAGCAGCTCAAAATGAAGATTCTCAGAAGTCTGTCAGTTAACTAAATGGTGATTCTGTTGGTCTTACCTGGGCTTACTCATGAGTTTGCAATCAGTTGACAGCTTGGCCAGACCTAGAGGATCTGAGAGAATCTCTCTCCCACATCTCATATCTTGGTACTGGCTACTGAGTGGCCTTCTATCTCTACATGGTTTCCCATAATCTGATATTGTAGCCCCCATTCCCTGCATGACACAAGAAGCATTCCAAAAGGGCAAAGGCAGAAGCTTCAAAGTTGCTTGAACCTTAGGATTTGGGACTCAATGACTTTCTTGTCAGTTGGTCAAAATGAGTTATATGGCCAACCCAGATTTAAACTCAACCTTTTGATGGAACAAGGTGCAAAATGTTGTGAATTCACAGTATCATACCCCAGATACTTGCATGGCTCAGTCCTTCACATGTTTGATCATATGTCATCTTAGAAGTGAAGCCTTCCATGATTCCATATAAAGTCATTACCCTTACCTCCCCTTGGAATTTAATATCCCACACTTCATTTTAGCACCTTCCACTGCATGACATTGAATATTTACTTGTTTATTATCTGCCTCCTTCCCACTATCATATAAGCTCTGCCAAGGTAGGAATGCCTTCTATTTGGTTCACTAGTATAACTCCACCACCTTGAACTCTGCCTTGTACATGGTAGGCACTCAATCAATATCTGTTGAACGAATTCTCTTATTCAAACTAGCATGTGCTATAAAATAATAAGGCAAGAATCCAAAATAACTAAAAAAGCATAATACAAATGTTATGCATGTAAAATATTAGTGGCTTTAGATGTTATTTGATTCATTCTATGATCTTGAAGAGAACATTTTGTTACACTTCAGTGAGTCCATCCATAAAGACTTTAGTCCCTGTTTCTTGGAAATAATGAGAAAGTTTTAATGTTTAAACTTCATAAAAAGGTTCTGCTGGGCCTAGAATGTACATGGTCTTGTTAGCTTACCATATGTGGAAGCTGCAAGATTTAACTGCATAATAATAATAATTTATGTAAGATTCATATGATTAATAGTGTATCCAAGTTTTGCAAACATTAGTGTCTGCTAAGTTTCTTTATCATTTCTTCAGAACATAAAAAGAAGTTTAAAAAAAAAGTCTTATATTAAGTTCAGAATTTAACTGGGAAAAATTCTAAGCAGAAAACACATCAGGGCGCCTGGGTGGCTCAGTTGGTTAAGCCGCTGCCTTTGGCTCTGGTCATGATCCCGGGGTTGTGGGATCGAGTTTTGCATCAGGCTCCTTGCTCAGTGGAGAGCCTGCTTCTCTCTCTGCCTCTGCCTGCCTCTCTGCCTGCTTGTGCGCTCTTTCTCTCTCTCTCTGATTAATAAATAAATAAAATCTTAAAAAAAAAAAAGAAAACACATAAGAAGAAACAATAGTTTATCAGACATATATGTAAATATGTGCTTACAAAAAAAGTAAAAATGCTCTGACCCCATCTCTAAATCTACTCAATATAAATAGAATAAGGAAGTCCTATGGAGAGGAGAAGATATATACTAGACCATCAGTTACTGGAACCACTCTCACCGCCCCAATCAACGAAAGCACTGTTATCAGGTTTAAAACAGTTTACCTCCCAAGTGGGAAACAGGATTACTCACGTATTAAAAATTCTATTTTCTGTACTACAATAAGAAAACCAGAGACAGTAATGTAAATCAGTCAGCCGGTTACCGACAAAAGAATCTTTTCCCTTAGAGGAAAAGGGGTGTGAGGCTGAGGGGTGGGGAGGAGACCTGCTTTTTATTGTATATCCTTTTAGGCTTTTTTAAAAACACATGCATATAGCACCTCTTGACAAAAAGTAAAAATAAAAACACCAACGTAATAAAAAAAAGGAATTAATTCCCTCTGTGGCTCTAGACATAGTATAGAATCTGAAAGGAAGTTTTCATAAGTGGTATTTTACACAGTACGTAGCCCAAGGAAAAATCAGAATAAAATGGTAAGCACTCGATATGCTTTATATGTTACATGCATCTATATTTTATGGCCCATGTGGAAATCACTGCTTCTCTGCCCAACTGACAAAGACTGGGACAGCACCTAAATGCAGAAGGTAGTTTAATCCAATAATATAAATTTAGGTAAAAGAAAGTTTGAAACAAAGAACATAAAAAATTTGCTGACTTAAAAAAATTTTTTTAAAACAAGTAATTACAAGTTTTATGATTGTATTTTTTTGTCGTAATTCCATTACAGTTAACATACCTGTTATATTAGTTTCAGGAGTACAATATAGTGATTCAACAATTCTAAACATCACCAGTGCTCATCACAAGGGAACTCCTTAATCCCCATCACTTATTTCACACATGCCCTTACCCCAGCCCTCCTCTGGTAACCATAAGTTTGTTCTCTATAGTTAAGAGTCTGTTTTTGATCCCTCTCTTTCTCTTTTTTCCTTTGCTCATTTATTTTGTTTCTTAAATTCCACATATGAATGACATCATTTGGTATTTGTCTCTCTTTCACTTGCTTTGCTTATTAGCATTATACTCGTCAGCTCCATCAATGTTGTTGGAAATGGCAAAATTTCATTCTTTTTTATGACTGAATAATATTCCACTGTATACAGACACCACAACCTCTCCATCCATTCATCTATCAATGGACACTTAGGCTCTTACATACTTCGGCTATTGTAAAAAATGCTGCTATATATGTAGGGGTGCATATATGCCTTTGAATTAGTGTTTTGTATTTTTTGTGTAAATACCCAGTAGTGCAATTAATGGATTATAGAATAGTTCTAGTTTTACTTTTGAGGAATTTCCATATAGTTTACCATAGCTGGCTGCACCAGTTTGCATTCCCACCAACAGTGTAAGAGGGTTCCTTTTTCTCCATATTCTTAAAACACTTGTTGTTTAAGTTTTGTTATTTTAAAGCAACTAAAGTTCTCTTAGGCTTCATTTTACTTATACCACATGGACTCAGAGATACATACACTTTTACACTCATGAGTTATTGATAAACTATTACACCATTGTTTCTAATGTTCTTTCTCCTCAGAATTCCTACATGCACCTAAAGTTAAATTCTGACTCTAAGTAGCCACAGTAGTAAAACATACTTTAATAAAGTAAATCTTCACTAGCCAAAACTGTTGCATTAGTGAAATCCTGAACATTAATACCAGTGAAAAAGATTAGGTAGTGTTATTTGACTCCCAGCACTGGGAACATTTTCATTCAAGGAAAGGAACTATTCTCTTCTGCATTAGAAATAGGAACATTACTATAAAAAAAAATTGATGAATCAAATAGCTGCAAAAAAAAAAAAAAGCAGATATACATTAGGAATTCTAACAGTAGGAAAGAGAAAGAGATGGATAAAAAAGACAAAACCAGGAATCAGCTTCTGGTCTGAGCACTTCCATGTGCTAGCTATATGACCTTAGTCAACTCTTTTAACCTCTCCAGGACTAATTTTTTCAATTGGGAAAAAAAAGAAGGGAGACATAAGATTAGGAGATTTAAGATTCTACCAAGTTTAAACCCCCCCCCCCACAAAACTACAGTTTTGTATTATTAGTAGCTTGTTGTTCCTTATAGCCTTTGGACCCAAAAAGTCCTCTTCTAAGTATTATCCCCAAAATGTGCTAGCACATGTGAGCAAAGATATTTGTATTTGGACAGGGATGTTCACTGACAGCATTATCTGTATTAGCAAAGGCCTGTGGAAAAAGACCAAACGTTCAGTAGAAAGCTTGTTAACGAAATCATAGCATACCTACACAATGGAATACTACGAAGCCATTTCAAAGACTGAGGGAGCAGTAGGAAACAACCTCTAAAATACATGGCCATGTGACTAAAGCATGACACAGATGGTGTAGAATATAGTGCACTTACCTTTATTATTAAAAGGGGAGATGGTAACATACACAAAAATGCAAATTTATATATATAGATGGATCTACAGGTATTTTATATATATATATAATATATAATGTGTTAAATACATACATATTGATACATGCACATATATATTCTTACTAATGCAAAAAATATTTTTAATGCATAGACAAGAAACAGGTAGTAATTGTTGCTTCTGGGGGGGAACTAGCAATTTAAGGCAGAAGAAAGATTTAAGTTTTCATTGCAAACTACTTTTTTTGCAGTCTTGATTCTACCATATAGAACTTTTATTAAATTAAAGAAAGAAATTTTTATTTAAAAATACTTGTATTTCACATACTTTAAATTACATCAAATACCTTACTCAGCAAATATGTGTCTTCTCTGAAAAAAGATTATTATATTAAGCAAAGATTTTTCAGATTACCTTAAAAAGTCTGGGAAACACATCTGCTGGCTGTCCACGAATGACAAACAAACGAGAGTTTAATTTTCGTAGATTGGCATCAAGGTCTTCAAGACACTGAAGCAAAAATCTACAGAGAAAAATATTAAAATTTTTAAACATGTATATTTAGAAGATACAAAGTATTACAAACTCATGTCATTCTAAAAGTTGACATGCCAGCCCCATAATTTTATTGCTTCTTATTATCTTATTTCTAACTGGTCTGTAAATTACTCTTTCCAGAAATCATACTTACCATTTTTTAATAACAAACAAGTTTCTCAGTATTTTAATGAAATTCCTAAATTAAATCACTAACTTCCATTAATTAATAGTGAATGAATGGTAGCAATGTTTAATTTGTAAGCATCAAAATTATATAAATTAAATGAATTGATTTCATTGATGAAATGAACTCAAGTTCAAACAGAAAAACCTCCTTGAAAAATCTAGAACATTTTTCTAATAAAAAAATGGAAATATCCTATTTAATCACTCTGAGCAAGTGAATAATTTAAGAATTTGAGTACTAAAGGATATTATAATCATTTATGAGAGAGAAAACATGCATTTTCAAGTTTCTTATCTAATTAAGGAAACTGATAATAAATAGACATGAAATTATGTGGCATAACTCTGAGTGCAGAGAATGTCAGGTTAATTAAAAAAGAAATATTTCATGAGACAGGTGGACTTTTCTCAATGAAATAAGTACAAAGAAGGCTTACCCATGATAGTTATGTTGGGAAATTCTGAGGCAGTACCAGAAGACTGCGCACTGTGCATCTTTTATTGTGAAGAAATGGAGCAGTCTCCAAGAGCATTTCTAAAAGAGAGGTCATCCCTAGAAAATCCAACCTCACTATCTGCCTCATGCTAAATTCTCTAACTTTTCATCTAGATTCCCTTCCCTTCAGCTGGACAGATCTTATTTCCTCTTTACTCTGCTTCTTTTATGTATTTGATCTTAAGGTTAAATATTTGTCTGCCTTTTCCACAAGTCATATGTTCTCTGAGAATAGTGATTGTGTTTCCTTGTGAGGAGTCAGAAATGCACTGTCCAATATGGTAGCCATTATGCACATATAGCCAAAATTAACAATTCAGTTTCTCAGTCACACTTGCTGTATTTCAAGGCCTCTCAACAGTCACATGTGTGCCTATTAGTTACCATACTGGACAGCATAGGTGAACATCTCTATTGCTGCAGAAAGTTCTACCAGACATCATTATTCTAGGAGGCTATTCAGTTCAGATCATTTTCTTATTTTGATCCCATAAATTCATCAAGAAAGTTTTGTTAATTTTTATAGTTGTAGTTATTACTGACATCAGTACACCTAGTCAAGTTTGATATTCTTTCCATTTAGGAGTCATCATCTCTATGGGTGTGGGGACTCAGGAGGACTCCCATTATATCACCTTTATTTATTTATTTTTTTAAAGATTCTATTTCTTTATTTGCCAGAGAGACAGCGAGTGAAAGCACAAGTAGGGACAGAGCAGCAGGCAAAGGAAGAGACAGGCAGTGAGCAAGAAGCCCAACGCAGAACTCAATCCCAAGACCCTGGGATCATGACCTGAACCGAAGACAAGACACTTAACCGAAGGAACCACCCAGGCATTCCCCACTGTATCACCTTTAGGAAGGTGCACAATTGTCTTTAAACAAATAGGAAAACAAACCTTTCTATTTTCACATTTATATTTCACCTCATCACTATTCTGCTTGGGTTTAGAGCCACCACCCTAACACTGACCCCTACCCCAACCTATCACTACAAACATGCAAATACTTTGGGCTGGGGGGGTGGCGCAGTGGGATTGTTAATATTGTTATACCAATACAAAAGTACTTGAAATTTACAAAATTATCCATAACTATGGATAATTTATCATATTGATGGTGATAAATATTTATTAGGAAACATCTAGTTTTACGTATTTGCTTGGCAAGAGTTTTTAGACACTGTAGTAGTCAGATAAAAAATTAAGAGGTTAAATGAACTAGCATCTCTAAGTTTTCTTAAATTTAAACAGTTGGGGGAAATTGGAAGGGGAGGTGAACCATGAGAGACTATGGACTCTGAAAAACAATCTGAGGGGTTTGAAGTGGCGGGGGATGGGAGGTTGGGGGAACCAGGTGGTGGGTATTAGAGAGGGCATGGATTGCATGGAGCACTGGGTGTGGTGCAAAAACAATGAATACTGTTATGCTGAAAATAAACAAATTAATTAATTAAAAAAAAGAATAAAGCTTTACTTAACTTTCAAAAAAAAAAAAAACAAACAAACTAAAATGTCCTGGAAGGATAATTCACCCAAGCACCCCTGGAGAGTACATTTTTAACAAGAACATATTTTCAGATCTTCTATGCCATTTGGAGGCTCAGTTAATAATACTATTAACTACATGCAACAGGTTACTTTTTAAAGGCCACACAGTAGTAAAACTCACATCTCTTTGCATAATTGTATTACCTATGTAGAAGCACAGTTTTCCTGTTATTTAATTGAATTACTAATCGCATCACTTCAAAATAAATAGAAAGAGTACTAAGTAAGCAAACACACTTCTTCACTTTAAACATATTAAAGACTTAAAAAAAAACCTCCAGAGATAACTAACTTATTGTTATTAGAAAAAAATTACATGCATTGAGTTTCCTTATACCATTTCCAACAGATGATTTCAACATGAATCAACAGAAATAGTTTCTTAAAGTAGGTCATTACTATAGCAACCAGTGGGTGGTTTGGTATACTCCCCATCACAATGACCTACTTTCCAGCCTGTGCTAGAATAGCTTTATATAACCAGAATTTCTAGTTCTGTCTATAAAATAGTCTAAAAAAGGCAATGATGAGATACAACACAATCCCACAGTTGTTGAAAACAAGGCATGCAAATTAACACATATCATACCAGAATAAAACCATCTGGTTCTGCACTTTAGTTTATAAAATATATCTTATCATATGCTCAAAGATGAAAAATACACTTAGAATATCTAAATCAAAACAATTCACTGCTGGGGTGCCTGGGTGGCTCAGTTAAAGCCGGGTTAAAGCCTCTGCCTTCGGCTCAGGTCATGATCCCAGGGTCCTGGTGGAATCAAGCCCTACATCAGGCTCTCTGCTCAGCGGGGAGCCTGTTTCCTGCTCTCTCTCTCTGCCTGCCTCTCTGCCTACTTGTGATTTCTGTCAAATAAATAAACTCTTAAAAAAAATTCACCACTGATCCTGAAGAACTAATTTAAAGACTATAAATTAAAATAATTAAAAACACATGTAAAAAAATATTTTGTCCTCTGCATGAAACAAGTCAAATTTTAAAAATTAAAGTTCTGGACATATTAATTATAATAAAGAAAGTATGTAAAGAATGTTAGTCATTAACCCAAGTCTATGGCATTTTATTAGAAAATTTTAAAATTATAAATAGCACTTTGTCTCTCTATAAATTGAATAAAGTCTACATATACTTTTTTCTAGTTTGTAACAAATTTTTGGTGCTTTCATCTAACTTAATCATTATTCTAATTGTCAGAATATTTTGTGATACACATTTTCTCTAAAGAGAACAGTTTAGGGGTGTGTGGGTGGCTCATTTGGTTAAGCGTCTCCCTTTGGATGGCTCAGGTCATGAACCTGGGGTCCTGGAAAGGAGCCCAATGTCATTGGGCTCTACCCTCCCTCTCCCTCTGCCCATCCTTTCTGCTCATGCTCTCTCTCTTTCAAATACATAAAATCTTAAAAAAGAGAGACAGAGAGAGAGAATAGTTTAATGTTCAATAAAGATTAAATGTATATTTTAAAAGTAAATTTACTTTGCCAAGCTCTAATGGTTAAAAATCAGTGAATGTATAACATGACACAATGTTGCCTTTTTTAAAAAAAAGATTTTTATTTATTTGAGAAAGAGGGTGAGCAAGAGCGAGTGAGAGAGAGAGTGAGCAAGCACAGGCCTGGGGAGACAGAGGGAAAGAGATAGCCCGACGTAGAGCTTGATTCCAGGTCCTTGGGATCATGACACTTAACCATCTGAGCTATCCAGGTGCCCCACAATGTTGATTTTTATAATAAATATTTTGCAGTGCCTTCTTCTAAATTCTGAAATTTAAATAAAAATTTGAAAAAGAAATTTATAGATAAAGTAGCATATTTATGTGTACAAATTTAAAGCATTAATATAACGCTTTACTGTAATATATGGCAGAAATGAAAGGAAGGTCATTTATATTTTAAAAAGAAGTAACATGCATTTCCAAATGTAAATATCTGAGTATGACAAAATAGTTAATTAATTCGATGCCTACATCACATCCAGAATCGTTTTAAAAATTTAATAGCTACAGGGGCGCTTGGGTGGCTCAGTGGGTTGGGGCCTCTGCCTTCGGCTCGGGTCATGATCCTGGGGTCCTGGGATCAAGCCCCGCATTGGGCTCTCTGCTCGGCAGGGACCCTGCTTCCTCCTCTCTCTCTGCCTGTTTCCCTGACTACTTGTGATCCCTGTCTATCAAATAATTAAATAAAAGATTTTTTAAAGATTTTTTAAAAATTCAATAGCTACAAAAACAGACTGACATATTTGTATTAAGGTGACTCAAACACCATGAGTGGTACTGCCTTTGGTGACATGACTTTCTGTAATGTTGAGCAAGACTTAGTAAAATTCTGGACAAAACAAAGTATAATTTTTCCTTGATTTACAAAGGTGATAAATATGTTATAGGAAAACTCAGTATATATCTTTCATAAGAATATACATATATATTTCATAAGAAATACCTAGCATTTATATATAAAAATGGATTTAAGCTCCAGATTCAGAGAATTGGAAGTTTTTCACTTATAAGAAACATCTGGTAGAATATTTGAAAGTTACTGGGACTCAAGACAACAATTTATCTTTAGAGACTATCCTGAGCACTACAAGTCTTTCATTCTTAGTCTCTCTTCACTAATTCCACTAGAGCCCTCTAATCATTGTGATAAGCAAAAATGTACCCACAAATTCCTAAAATACCTCTAAAGAGTGATATTATTCATTATTCACATAATTTCACTGATTTGAGAGATACAAGTAACAGGAGTGTCCAATACGCAAGGAGCCGAAAATCTAGAAAAGAAATTTAAAAATATACATGATGTATGAGACTATAACAGAACCTGCCAGGTAGAATGCAACATAGATGGTAAGAGAGCTGTATGGATAACGCTAATATAGCTTTAAAAAATCAAGAGGGAGAAATCATTTCTGGATTTCTCTTTTTGAGATGGGGGAAAATTTAGGCAAAAATTTCAAAGATGCTGATTGTAAAGGAGAAGGCTTCCAATATTAGTATGATTCTAATAGCTGGAGATAGGGAGGGAGAATTACTGGCCCTTAGACTATAACCTCCTTAAAAGACTGGGACTAGATCTCTCTCCCTCTGCCTGTCATTCCCCTGTTTATGCACATGCTCTCTTTTCTCTCTCTCTTTCTCTCTCTCTCTCTGACAAAAAAAAAAAAAAATGGACTAGATCTCGTTTACAGTGCCTAGACAATGCATAACATATAGCAGAAGTTCAAAAAATATTTATCTAGCAAACAACCAAATAAATAAATTCATGAAGGCAAGAGAAAAGGATTTCTTTCAAGTTTTTATTTAAATTCTACTTAGTTAACATTCATTAGTTTCAGGTGTACAATATAGTGACTCAACACTTCCATACAACACCCAGTGCTTATCACAAGTGCACTCCTTAATCCGTATCACCTATTTAACTCATCCCCCCATTCCCCCCCACTTCTGGTAACAGTTTATTCTCTATAGTTAAGAATTGTTTCTTAAAAAAAAAAAGTTTCTGGGTTTGCCTCTCTCTTCCCCCCCTTTGCTTATTTGCTTTGTTTCTTCAATTGCATATATGAGTGAAATCATATGGTATTTGTCTTTCTCTATTTCACTTAGCGTAATACTTTCACTCCATCCATGCTGTTGCAAATGGCAAGATTTCATTCTTTTTAAGGCTGAGTAATATTTCATTGTGTGTGTATGCATGAATGCACATGTGTGTATACCACTTCTTCTTTATCCATTCATCAGTCAATGGGCACTTGGGCTGCTTCCAAATTTGGCTATTATAGATAATGCTGCTATAAACATCTAAGTGCATGTATCCCTTCAAATCAGTATTTTTGTATTCTCTGGATAAATACCTAGTAGTGCAATTGCTGAATTGTAGGGTAGTTCTAGTTTTAATTTTGAGGTAGTACTATTTTTCACAATGGCTGCACCAGTTTGCATTTCCACTAAGAGTGCAAGAGAGTTCCCTTTTCTCCACATCCCCATCAATACTTGTTTTCTGTGTTTTTGACTTTAGCCATTCTGACAGATGTGAGGGGGTATCTCCTTATAGTTTTGATTTGCAGTTCCCTGATGATGAGTGATACTGAGCATCTTCTCATGTGTCTTTTGGCCATCTGGATGTTGTCTTTGGAAAAATTTCTGTTCGTGTCTTCTACCCATTTTTAACTGGATTATTTGGTTTTGGGTGTTGAGTTTTATAAGTTCCTTCTATATTTTGGATACCAACCCTTTATCAGATATGTCATTTACCATTATCTTCTCCCATTCCACAAGGTGATTTTTTTATTTTGTTGACTGTTTGCTTTGCAGAAGCTTTTTATTTTGATAAAGTCCCAATTGTTTATTTTTTGCTTCTATTTCCTTTGCCTCAGGAGACATATCTAGAAAGTTGCTATAGCCAATATTAAAGGGGTTGATACTGCATATGCTCCTCTGGGGCTGTTGTGGTTTCACGTATCACATTTAGGTCTTTAATCCATTTTGAATTTATTTTTGTGTATTGTATAAGAAAGTGTTGCAGTTTCATTCTTTTGCATTTGCTGTCCAGTTTTCCCAACACCATTTGTTGAAGAGATGGTCTTTTTCCTGTTGGATATTCTTTCCTGCTGTCAAAGACTAAATGTTCATTTCTGAATTTTCTATCTGTTCCACTGATCTACATATCTATTTTTATGCCAGTACCACACTGTTTTAATTAGTACAGCTTTGTAATATAACTTGAATTCCAGCACAGTGATGTCTCTGGCTTTTTCTTTTTCAAGGTTGCTTTGGCTATTCAGGGTCTTTTATGTTTCCACACAAATTTTAGGATTGTTTGTTCTAGCTCTGTGAAAAATGCTGTTGGTATTTTGATAGGGATTGAATTATTGCTTTGGTAGTGTAGATATTTTAACAATATTTGTTCTTCCATTCCATGGTCCTCTCAATTGATGCAGAAAAAGCATTTGACAAAATCCAGCATCCGTTCCTGATTAAAACGCTTCAAAGTATAGGGATAGAGGGAACATTCCTGAACCTTATCAAATCTATCTATGAAAGACCCACAGCAAATATCATCCTCAATGGGAAAAAGCTTGCAGCCTTCCCATTGAGATCAGGAACAAGACAAGGATGCCCACTTTCACCACTCTTGTTCAACATAGTA
This sequence comes from Neogale vison, assembly GCF_020171115.1. Taxonomy (NCBI): domain Eukaryota; kingdom Metazoa; phylum Chordata; class Mammalia; order Carnivora; family Mustelidae; genus Neogale; species Neogale vison. The sequence goes on along the minus strand of NC_058102.1, from coordinate 15,274,688 downwards.
TTAGAAGTCCTAGCAACAGCAATCAGACAACAGAGAGAAATAAAAGGTATCCAAATTGGTAATGAAGAAGTCAAACTCTCTCTCTTTGCAGATGACATGATTCTTTATATGGAAAACCCAAAAGACTCCACCCCCAAACTACTAGAACTCATACAGCAATTCAGCAACGTGGCAGGATACAAAGTCAATGTGCAGAAATCAGTGGCTTTCTTATACACTAACAATGAAAATACAGAAAGGGAAATTAGAGAATCGATTCCATTTACTATAGCACCAAGAACCATAAGATACCTGGGAATAAACCTAACCAAAGAGGTAAAGGATCTGTACTTGAGGAACTACAGAACACTCATGAAAGAAATTGAAGAAGACACAAAAAGATGGAAGACCATTCCATGCTCTTGGATTGGAAGAATAAACATTGTTAAAATGTCTATACTGCCTAGAGCAATCTATACTTTTAATGCCATTCTGATCAAAATTCCACCGGCATTCTTCAAAGAGCTGGAGCAAATAATCCTAAAATTTGTATGGAATCAGAAGAGACCCCAAATCGCTAAGGAAATGTTGAAAAACAAAAATAAAGCTGGCGGCATCACCTTACCTGATTTCAAGCTTTATTACAAAGCTGTGATCACCAAGACAGCATGGTACTGGCATAAAAACAGACACATAGGCCAGTGGAACAGAGTAGAGAGCCCAGATATGGACCCTCAACTCTATGGTCAATTAATCTTTGATAAAACAGGAAAAAATATACAGTGGAAAAAAGACAGTCTCTTCAATAAATGGTGCTGGGAAAACTGGACAGCTATATGCAGACGAATGAAACTCGACCATTCCATGAGCATAGAATATCTTTCCATTCCTTTGTGTCACCTTCAGTTTCTTTCATTAGTGTTTTACAGTGTTCAGAGTACAGGTTTTTTGCCTCTTTGGTTAGCTTTATTCCTAGGTATCTTATTGATTTTGGTACAACTGCAAATGGGATTGATTCCTTAACTAGTAGAAAGGGATTTTTAAGACTTGAGCCAATAGTAACAGAATGAACATTCTCTGAATGTCTGTACTAGGTACTTTACATATATTTCCAATAACTTTACAATAAACTATCTCATTTAAAAAATGATGAATCTAAAACTCATTAAGGACATATTCTGAAGTAACTCAGCTAAACAATAAAAATTTTAATTTGAATATGTCTGATCTGAAACCCATGTTATTTGTACTATATAATGCTACTTTCCTACAGGGTATATAATAATCTAAAATGTTTTAGGGAAACTAGTCTGACAGTTTTAAAGACATAAAAAAGATGGCCACAAGTGCCTGGGTGGCCCAGTGGGTTAAGCCTCTGCCTACGGCTCAGGTCATGGTCCGGGGTCCTGGAATCAAGCCCTGCATCAGGCTTTCTGCTCAGCAGGGAGCCTGCTTCCCCCTCTCCCTCTGCCTGTCGGTCTCTCTGCCTACTTGTGATCCCTCTCTCTCTCTCTCTCTGTCAAATAAATAAATAAATAAAAACCTTAAAAAAAAAAAAAAAGATGGCCAGAAAAGAGGTTTTTTTTGTCTTCAAGATGATGGACAAGCATATGTAATATGGGACACCTGGGTAGCTCAGCTGGTTAAGCATCTGCCTTCAGCTCAGGTCATGATCCCAGGGTTCTGGGATTGAGTCCCACGTTGGGCTGCCTGCTGCTCCCTCTCCTTGTGCACTCAATCTCTCTCTGTGTGTCAAACAAATAAATATATCTTTAAAAAAGTAAAGTTTATTTCTCACTCATGCTATACACCGATCAAGGCATTTCTCTCACATTTAATTGGTCAAAGCAGGTCACATGGCCAAGCTAGATTTCAAGAAAGCTGAAAGTACAAAATAAACTTCCTGCAGGAAGAGACACCAAAGAACGGTAAACAGAATAACATCTACCATAATACATAAACCAAGTATTGGTATATATGTACCACATGGTGAATTTCTTAATGGTGTATTATGGCAGCACATTAGAACTAACTCTGTGGGCGGGAGCAGGGAAAAGGGGACATAAGAGGGATGAGAGGGCATGTGTAAGAAAACATTTGAGCAGAGTTTGGAATCAACAGGTTGTTGATAATATAGGAAAGGACAATCAAAGCAGAGAAAACAGTATTTTTAAATCAAGGAATTCTTAAGAACTGTATGTATGTGTCTGTGGGGGGGGGATGTTGGGAAAATGACTACAAGTATCATACTTCCTAATACCAAGATGTTTATCCCCTCAACTCAGTGTTAACATTTCAAAGTATGTTCATAATCAATAACAAGGAAACCTACCAACTTCTATCACTGACAGTACACTCAATTAAACTACCCTAACAGAAATACCTAACAACAAACTAACAGCTACAACAAAAGAAAACTTTTAAACATAATTCACTGGACTTGCCCAAAAGTTAGGAATCATAAGAGGGTAAACAGGTTACTAAGGTCTGCTTTAGCCTTGAGGATTTCTATAGAGCACTGGAAACCCTGAGTTTAATCCAAGCTGAGGAGGACAGGAGAAAAAGCTGCCCAAGGTCCATCCAAAATGAGGAAGCTAATAAGAGGCCCTTACTATGAAGCCTGGGCTTCAGAAAGTTCCACCCACAGTTCATATATAAATAAGGCTTAAATCTCAAGTCACAGCATAGAGCAACAAGGAAACTTTCCTGTCTTTAGTCAGTCTGGATTGAAAGAAAATAAAATCTCCCTTCCTGAATGGAAAGGGATAAAATAGTAACTTTACACTGGAGAAATCCAGCAAACACCACCTTAACCACATAATCAGAGTAAACATCACAACGTGTTGATAACCCGTACATCCTGACATGGTGTGATGAGAAGAACATTTTACCACTATGGATTTTTCACAAAACCTATATCCCAGTCTCATCATGAGAAAAACATCAAATCTAAATTGAGGGCCAGTCTACAAAATACATAAACATACTCAAAATCAAAAAGGCTATTAAAAACAAGGAAATTTTGAGAAGCTGTCATAGACAGAGGAGACTAAGGAACCAAATGCAATTTGGTAATCTGAACGGGATCCTGTAACAGAAAAGAAAAATTAGTGGATATCTGAATGAAGTCTGGAGGTTAGTTAATGCTTATAAGATAGGGTGTAAGATGAAGCAGGAAAGAATGTCCAATGGAAAAACGACAGTCTCTTCAATAAATGGTTTTGGAAAAACTGGACAGTCACATGCAGAAGAATGAAACTGGACCATTTCCTTACATCATACACAAAAATAGACTCAAAATGGATGAAAGACCTAAATGTGAGACAGGGATTCATCAAAATCCTCTAGAAGAATACTGGCAGCAACCTCTTCAACCTTGGCAGCAGCAACTTCTTACTACACCTCTCCAAAAGCAAGAGAAACAAAGGCAAAAATGAACTATTGGGACTTCATCAAGATAAAAAGCTTCTGTACAGCAAAGGAAACAGTCAACAAAACCAAAAGATAACCAACAGAATGGGAGAAGATACTTGCAAATGACATATCAGATAAAGGGATAGTATCCAAAATCTATAAAGAACTTATCAGGGGGGCACCTGTGTGGCTCAGTGGGTTAAAGTCTCTGCCTTCAGCTCAGGTCATGATCTCAGGGTCCTGGGATCAAGCCCTGCATTGTGGGGGGGGGGGTGTCTCTGCTCAGCAGGGAGCCTGCTTCTCTGCCTACTTGTGATCTCTGCCTGTCAAATAAATAAATAAAATATTAGGAAAATTAAAAAAAAAAAAAGAACTTATCAGGAGGGTGCCTGTGTGGCTCAGTGGGTTAAAGCCTCTGTCTTCAGCTCAGGTCATGATCTCAGCATCCTGGATAGAGTCCAGCATCAGGTTCCCTGCTTGGCAGGAGTCTGCTTCTCCCTCACCTCCCCACTCATGTGCTCTCTCTCACTATCTCTGCCTCTCTCAAACAAATACAAATCTTAAAAAGAAAAAAAAAAGTACTCATCAAACTCAACACCCAAAGAACAAATAATCCAATCAAGAAATGTGCAGAAGACATGAACAGACATTTCTCTAAAGAAGATATCCAAATGGCCAACAGACACATGAAAAAGTGCTTGATACCACTTGGTATCAGGGAAATACAAATCAAAACCACAATGAGATACATCCTCACATCTATCAGAATGGCTAAAATTAACAAGTCAGAAAACAACAGACATTGGTGAGGATGTGGAGAAAGGGGAACCCCAACTCCAACACTGCTAGTGGGAATGCAAGCTGATGCAACCACTCTGGAAAACAATATGGAGGTTCCTCAAAAAGTTGAAAATAGAGCTACCCTATGACCCAGCAATTGCACTACTAGGTATTTACCCTAATTAATGTGGTGATCCAAAGGGGCACTTGCTCCCAAATGTTTATAGCAGCAATGTCCACAACAGCCAAACTATGGAAAAAGCCTAGATGTCCATCAACAGATGAATAGATAAAGAAGATATGGGGGGTGTGTGTGTGTACACACACACAGGAATATTATGCAGCCATCAAAAAACGAAATCTTGCCATTTCCAATGATGCAGACGGAACTAGAAGGTATTATGCTAAGTAAAATAAGCCAATCAGACAAAGACAATTATCATATGAGCTCACTGATATGTGAAATTTAAGAAACAAAACAGAGGATCATAGGGGAAAAGAAAAAAAAAAAATAAGACAAAACCAGAGAGAGAGAGAGAGACAAAACATTAAGAGACTCTTAATCATAAGAAACAAACAGGGGGACGCCTGGGTGGCTCAGTTGGTTGGACGACTGCCTTCGGCTCAGGGCGTGATCCTGGAGTCCCGGGATCGAGTCCCACATCTGGCTCCCAGCTCCATGGGGAGTCTGCTTCGCTCTCTGACCTTCTCCTCGATCATGCTCTCTCTCACTGTCTCTCTCTCTCAAATAAATAAATAAAATTAAAAAAAAAAATAAGAAACAAACAGGGTTGCTAGAGGGAAGGTGGGGGGAGAGATAGGGAAGCTGGGTAACCGACATTAAGAAGGGTATGTGATGTAATGAACACTGAGTATTATATAAGACCAATGAATCACAGACCTGTACTTCTGAAACTAATAATACATTATATGTTAATAAAGTGAATTTAAATTAAAAATGGCAAAAAAAAGTGTGTAAGATGTTAATATTAGGGGAGACTGGGTACAGAGTACAGAGGAACTTTCTATACTATCTTTGAATGTTTTCTACAAATCTAAAGTTATTTTCAAAAATTTATTTTAAAAAAACCCTTGTGCCCAACCTGCCCCACAAAAGCATAATCTCAATACCCAATTCATGGAATTTAAGTGGTCCTAAATACCTCAAGCAAATCATTGCATTTAAAGTGGTCCCAGGGGGACCTGGGTGGCTCAGCCGCTAAGCAGATGCCTTGGCTTAGGTCATGATCCCAGGGTCCTGGGATGGAGCCCCGTATGGGGCTTCCTGCTTGGCAGGAACCTGCTTCTCCCTCTCCCACTTCCCCTGCTTATGCTCCTTCTCTCATTGTGTCTCTGTCAAATAAATAAATTAAATCTTTAAAAAATAAAAAAAAAAAATAAAGTGGTCCTAGATTGGTTGTGATCTGGGATAACTGTTAACAGAAATTATAAATCCTCTCTGGATTCAAACCCATGCCTCAATTTTCACAAAAAAAATTCCACCAAAAATTAATCAATCAATCAAAATATCCAAGGAAACAAGAATTTAATCTGAATCACAGAATGAGGGGCCTTAAAATGACTAAGAACTTCTAGAACTGCTACAAAGTACCAATTCAAGGAGGTCACGAATCCCAAGCAAGGTAAAAAAGAGAGGGACATGGGGTAGGAGATGAGGAGTAGAAAAGAGGTGGTAGGGGAAGTAAAGATAGAAATAAAGAACACGCAGAAATGGGCAGAGATATAAAGAGGGAGAGTCAAGAGACTGAGACAGACACTCTACATCTAGACACATCTAATTGAAACTATACAAAATAAAAAACAAAGATATAGTATATAAAGCAGCCAAAATACAGCTATACCCAATAAGCAAAGAATATGTATTCAAGTGTACAAGGCACATTTATGAAAATAGACCCTATACTAAATCATAACACTGTACTTAACAAATTTGAAAGAACTGGTATTTTTATATCTTAAAATTTAAAAAGCACTTTTCTAAACAATTAATGGGACAAAGAACATCATAATGGATTTTGGAAAATACCCACAACTGAATGATAATGAAGAAAATATATCTCAAATGTGAAGAATGCAAAACAAAAAAGAGGTATTAGAAAAAAATATATAGGCTTAAATGCTTTATTATAAGACTGGAAACTGAGTTAGAAAAACAGAATAAATCCAAAAACAAAAGCAAAAACCCAGAAAGAAGGAAATGATAAAAAACAGTAATTAGGAGAAACAGAATACAAATACATAATAAAACAAAGCCAAAATTTATTATTTGAAAGATAATTATGGGGAAAAGGGGGAAGAGGCGAAATAAGCAATAATAATAAAAAGGAGATATAATCTCATAGACATTTTTAAGATTGATTGATTGACTCATTGATTTGAGACAGAGATCTTGGAGGGTGGGCGGAAGGAGAGAGAGTCTTAAGCACACTCCATGAGGAGTGCAGAGCCTGATGCGGGGCTCTACCTCACAACCCAGAGATCACAACCTGAACCAAAACCAAGAGTTGGTGGTTGAACTGACTATATAGCACCCAGATGCCTCCTCAGATAAACATTTTTATTAAGAATAAAAAATACTGCCAGGATTAAACAGAAAATAAGATAATATCAACAATTTCATGCCAATAAGTTTGAAAACATAGATGAAATGGATAAATTCCTCACTAAAACTAACTCAAGAGCAAAACCAAAACAAGCCATTAAAGAAACTAAATCAGTGGTTAAAAATCTTAAAATCAAGACACAAGAGCCAATAAGCTTTACAGATAAATTTGACCAAACTTTCAAGGCTACATAAACTCTAATTTTATAGAGGATGCTAATCTCATACAGAGGATATACAAAAAAGGTACATTCCTCAACTCATCTTATGAGGTTAAATTTACCTTAACACCAAAATTAGACAAAGACAGTACAAATGGAAAATTACAAACTAACTCATTCACAAGGATACTAAACATATCATATCAGCAAACCAAATCGAGCAAAATATAAAAAATATTATACATCATAAATCTTCAGAAAGGTAATTAATTTTTTTTATTTAGAGATTTTTATTTATTTATTTGACAGGCAGAGAGGCAGGCAAAGAGATAGAGAGGAGGAAGCAGGCTCCCCTCTCAGCAGAGAGCCCAATGCAGGGCTCGATCCCAGGAACCCGAGATCAGGACCCGAGCCGAAGTCAGAGGCTTTAACCCACTGAGCCACCCAGGTGCTCAGTGGTTAATTTAATACTAAAAGATGATTAATTTAATATTAAAAATTAGTTAATGCTATTTACCTCATTCACAGAATAAAAGAAAAAAAATCACGTTACTAATTGAACAAATGCAGAAAGAGTAGCCACTAATTTCAATTTAACCTCAATTAACTAGGGCTAGAAGGTAACTTCCCTAACGTGAAAGAGGGCATCCAAAAATATACAGAAAACATCATATTGTTGAAAACACTGCTTTTAGGTTGAGGAGAAGACAAAGATGCCTGCTATCACCACTTCTATTCAACTTGTAGGTAGCAGACCTAAGCAGTGAAATAACAGAGCAAGAGATAAAAGATATAAAGAAGGGGAAGGAAAGAAACAAAAGCATGATTATTTATAGATGATAGGAGTATCAATACTATCAATATAAAAGAAATACACAGAAAAATTATTTGCATTAATAGTAGGGCTTAAAAGGATAAAAAATCACTTAATTCTTAGAATCAATTTATACTAATGCAATCTACGTAACTTAGGCCTCTCTGGTTTCAAATATCACACAAAGCTATTTATAATTTAGAACTCTTATTATTCCTTGTCTAATTTTAGAAACCACTGCATTGTGACTTTACCACGTTAGAACAAAATTAAGTATCAAATGTACCTGTGGGTTTTAAAGGATTTACATACAACTAAATAAAATCTGTCCAACATGAGGTCAAAAGCATGCTGTCCCAGATCTACGTATAATTCTTTTCTATGTTCTAGCAGTACTATTTGAAATTTCTCTCCTTCAGAAAAAGATTAGCCTTATGCCACAGTTATAGCTCAGTAAAGATGAAAAAATTGGTATTTCACTTTTTACTTAATAAAATTTCAGTATTCATATGTGAAAAGATAAAACTAATAATGCTGAAAAAATATTTTTTTCTAAAAGTATGACCTACTACGTGTCACATGGGTCTATCTATGGTTTGGCCAATGGTCAAATATATATATTTCATATATATTTTTATATGAAAGAATGAAGACATCATGTGTGCAGAGAGAAACACTTAAGAGAGTAAATGATGTATACAGATATATGAGAAAAGAGAATACTCTTAGGGGGTTAGGGTCCAGACCCATGACGTCTTGTGTTTGTTTGAGGAACAAAAAACATGCTTGCAGGCCAATCGGTGAGGGAAAATAAGAAGAAAACAATAAATGATGTTAAGGATGCACTAAGTGTCAAATCACATAGACTCTTTCGACTTTTACTCTGCATAAGATAGAAATCCTTTGAACGGTTTTAAGCAGAGGTTGGTACATGATGTGAGTTAACTTTTAAAATAATCACTTGGACTTGTAGGTATAAAGTAGGCATCAGACAAAGAGCAGAAATAGGAGACCACTTAGGAGGCTACTATACTTCTGCAGAGGAGACATGATGGTGGCATAGATAAGAATGGTAATAATGGTGAAAATGATGAGACCAATTGAAATAGCAAAGGAAGTGGGATTACTAAATCTAGAGTCCAAGTTTTCAGTCCAAATATGTGCTGAAGATATAATATTGGAAGTCATCAGAACACAAACAGTCGTAAGATTAGATAAAGTAAAACAAATGGAAGAAAGGACCTTCACTAGGAATGAACAGATGAAATGACAGAAGGACAGAGAGAAGACTAGAGAGAAAAGGAAAAAGGATGGGATAAAGTCTAGATAGATAGAAGCAAGGGATAAATGTGTATATTCCCCAAAGGAAGGACGGACAGAATGACTGAAAGGAAAGGAGGGAGGAAGAGCAGTTAAATGGGGTAATGATGCTATGACATATGGAAAAAGAAGGACACACAATAAAAGTATAAGTGCATGACACAAAAATGCCAAGAATGATGTGGTAGAGAAGCAAAAATGGACAAACAGAGAAGGAGTAGAGGTTAGTATGGTAAGAGGGTCAGAAAAAAGGGAGAAGTAGGAAGGAAGTAGGAAGAAACAATTCAACCGAAATTTGAGAATCCTAAGTTTTCAGTGACAACAACCAAAAAAGGGATCAGTTTGATTTAATTACTAATAAGTGAGTTATGAGCCACGGACCTCAAACACGTTATCTCATATAGACTTGATTTCACTATTGAAAGTAATAAATGTCTTTTTCCTGACGCATGCTATGTAAATACACACAGAACTTTTTCTCTATTTAAAGAAATGTATCAAGTAAAACTAAATGAATCCAAAATAGATCACCATTTCTTATTTGGTAAAGAGACTAATTTAGATTCACGTTAAGTTTTATGCTTTTTAAAGATATTTGAGAGTTAATTATTAGCAATCTAATAAAATGTAGAATCACATATTCTGAAGTATAGTCTTTCATTTATACAACCAACATCTGAGCACCTACATAGGACACAAAAAATAAATCCAGATTTCTAGTCCTCAGAGCCTCCAAGCTGAATGAGAGCAAGACATACAAATATATTAATACACCATATAACAACCGAGCCACCCAGGCATCCCCAAATAGTCCATAGTTTAGTTAACAGTAATATACCAATACCAATTTCTTAATTCTGATAATTGTACCATGGTTATGTAAGGTTAGTTAAGATTAAGAGATGCTGGGGGCACCTGGGTGGCTCAGTTGGTTAAAGCACCTGCCTTTGGCTCAGGTCATGATCCCAGAGTCCTGGGATCCAGCCCCATGTTGGGCCCCCTGCTCACTGGGAGCTTGCTTCTCCCACTCCAACCCCGTTCATGCTCTAGCTCTATCTCTCTCAAATAAATAAATAAAATCTTAAAAAAAAAAAAAAAGATTAAGAGATGCTGGGGGCGCCTGGGTGGCTCTGTCAGTTAAGCATCTGCCTTCAACTCAGATCATGATTCCAGGGTCCTGGGATTGAGGCTCGCACTGGGCTCCCTGCTCAGTGGAGAGCCTTTTTCTCCCTCTCCTTCTGCAACTCCCCCGCCCCTGCCCCCGCTTGTGCGCGCGCGCGCTCTCTCTCTCTCTCTGTATCTCAAATAAATAAATAAATAAAATCTTTGAAAAAATTAAGAAATGCATGGTGAAGGTATATGGTAACTCTCTGTATTAGTGTTGCAACTCTAAGTCTGAAATTCTTCAAAATAAAAAACAAATCAAAACAAAAATAGATGAATCAGAACAACATATCCTGAAATAAATATGTTTGGAAAGTTTTTTCCCCCCATCAGTATTATTTCCACCTCTCCACCATGGTAGTAACCACTTTAACAGTTCCATCTACACATTTACTTCTTTAACAAATAATACTTGAGTGCTAGGCATATATTACAGAGAAAAATACAAAGTAGGAAGTGCCAAGTGTGGAGGATGGGGACTACTGTATTATGGACTGATTTAAGAAGATTTCACAAGGTGATATTTAGCAGAGTTCTGAAGTAAGGTAGTAAGCCATGTGGATATTTTGGGAAAGGAACAGCAAGTGCAAAGGCCCAGGTAACTAACAACATTTTGAGGAACAGAAATGGCCATTACGGTTGCAGCAAATTAAGGGATGAGAAGAGGGCAAAAAATAAGTCCAGGTATGCTAAGTATTTAGGGTCTCCTTAGCCACTATAAGGGCTTTCTTAGGTTTGTATGCTTAGGGAAATAGAAAGTGAGCAGAAGAGTGATACAAAAGTTTTACAAGTTAATTATGACCATTGTGTGAAGAACTGGGAAGAGTGGAAACAAAGGAATCAATTAAGAAATTATAGCAGTTATCCAAGTAAGAGATAATGAGGACTTAGACCAGACTATAATCAACAAAGATGAGAAGTCACTAAATTCTGGGTATGTTTTTATGTAAAACCCACAGGATTACCTGACAGATTAAATGTGTTATAAAACAGAGAAGTTAAGGTGACTCCAAATTCAGAACACATGATAGAATGAAATTTCTGTATTTACTGAGATGAGAATATGGAATAAAGAAGATCTGGGGATTTTGTTTATTATTTTGTTTGTTTCAAGGAGTGGAAATAAAGCATTCAGTTGTTTTTTTTTTCTCATATTTATTATTTCCTTCCTTCCACTTTCTTTCAGTTTACTTTCTCTGATTTTCTTCAACTTCTTGGATGAACCCTCAGGCCACAGATTTTTCAGTCTTTGATCTTATTAACTCTATGCTTATAGGGCCATAAGTATCTTTGTAAGCATGGCTGTAGGTACATTCCACAGATTTTAATATGCCATTGTCATATGCCATTAGTTCAAAATTCCACTGTAATTTCCTCTTTGGCTTATAAATTATTTATAAGAATATTGCTTAATTATCAGCATTTGGGGATTATTCTAATTATTTTTTGTTATTAATTTCTAGCTTATTTCACTGCAAAGAAAATATTCTGTTATTTCAATGTTCTGAAATACAAGGCTTGCTTTATGACCCAAGATACAATTAATTTTGCTAAATCTTAAATATGCACTTGAAAAGAATGTGTATCCTGTAGGTATTGGATAAGATGTGCTATGTTAATGAAGTCAAGGTTGTTAATCATACTGTTCCACTCTTTCTTTTTTTTTTCCAATCATTTATAACTCTTCTGATTTTTGGTCTGCTTGTACTATTAGTTACTGAAAGAAATGTATTTATATATTCCTGAGTGATTATGAGTTTCTCTTTTTAGTTCTTTTTTTTTTTTTAAGATTTTATTTATTTGGGATGCCTGGGTGGCTCAGTCGGTTGAGGGTCTGCCTTCAGCTCGGTTCATGATCTCAGGGCCCCGGGATTGAGTCCCACATCCGGCTCCCTGCTCAGCGGGGAGCCTGCTTCTCCCTCTGCTTGTGCTCTCGGTCTTACAAATAAATAAACAAAATCTTAAAAAAAAAAAAGATTTTATTTATTTGACAGAGAGAGACACAGTGAGAGAGGGAACACAAGCAGGGGGAGTGGGTGAGGGAGAAGCAGGCTTCCTGCTGAGCAGAGAGTCCAATGTGGGGCTTGATCCCAGGACCCTAGGATCATGACCTGAGCCAAAGGGAGACACTTAATGATTAAGCCAACCAGGTGCCCCAGTATTCTTTTGTTTTGAGGTGTTTTTTTAAGTTGTATTTATTTGAGAGTGAGTGAGTGAGTGAGATAGAAGGAGCATGGAGAGGGGCAGAGGGAGAAGCAGGCTCCCCGCTGAGCAGAGAGATCGACGTGGGACTTGATCCCAGGATTGAGCCAAAGGCAGAAGCTCAACTGACTGAGCCACCTAGGCACCTCTCTTTTTAGTTCTATCAGTTTTGGCTTTTGCATTTTGGAGCTATGTTTCACATATAAAATTTAGACCTCTTATATCTTCTTTCAGGACTGACCATTTTAATAACCATGAAATGTCCCTCTGTATCTCGAATAATAATGCCTCTTTGCTTTAAATTTTACTTTATCTGATATTAGTAAAACCATACCACGTCGTTTCTACTAGTGTATGCACAGGGATATCTTTTTCTATGCTTTTTTAACTTCAGCCCATCTTAATCTCCTCACTTAAGGGGTGTTTCTCATAAGCATCATATTTTAGGTTGAACCACATAGAACTGCAAATATTATATTGTCTTTGACCTATAAAAACAGAAATTTCATAGCTCAAAATCTCCTAGTTTTTTAAGTACAAACAATCTTTGTTAATTGGAAAATATGGTCCATTCATAATTAATAGAATTACTGATACACATAGGTTTTAAATTTACCTTCTCAATATTTGTTTCACTTGTTCTATGCCTCCTTTCTTGCCTTCTTTTAAATTATTTTTTTACTATGCCATTTTTCCTCTACTCCTAGACTGTTAGTTATAACTTCTTTTAGAGATTACCTATAAATCAAAATATACATCTCTAATTTCTTAAAGTCTAATATACATTAGTATTTTTATTGATTCTCTTAACAATACAAAGATCTTAGAATACACTGATTCCATTTAACTCTATTTAACACAGATGCATATACAGAAGATATTATGGCTTTTTTTTTTAAGATTTTATTTATTTATTTGACAGAGAGAGATCACAAGGCAGAGAGAGAGAGAGAGGAGGAAGCAGGCTCCCTGCTGAGCAGAGAGCCCGACGCGGGACTCGATCCCAGGATCCTGAGATCATGACCTGAGCCAAAGGCAGCAGCTTAACCCACTGAGCCACCCAGGCGCCCAAGAAGATATTATTGCTTTGAACAGTTGGGATTCATTCAGTATCCATATACTAACAGTTTCTATTACTCTTCTGTATTTTTTTAAAGATTTTATTTATTTATTTGAGACAGAGTGAGCAGAAAGAAAGAACTATCATCACAAGGAGCAGAGGGAAAGGGAGAAGCAGATTCCCAGCTGAGGGAGCCAGAGGCGAGGCTCAATCCCAGGACTCCAGGACCATGACCTGAGCCGAAGGCAGACACTTAACTGAATGAGACACCCAGATGCCCAATTCTTCTGTACTTTAATCTAGACTCTTTTTCTTTTGCCTGACAAATCCCTTCTATAATATTCTTCACATTTGATCTACTACTCCCGGATGATCTTCTCTCCTCACCTTCTGGAATTTCAATACAAATATGCTAGACCTCTTTGCCATGTCCCATATGTCTTTCACGCTCTTGTATATTTTCTGTCCTCATGTGTCTGCTTCAGGTTTTCTTCTGAACTACCTTTCAGTTTACTAATTTTTTCCTCAGCTACATCTAATCTTCTGTTAAATCTATTGAGTTTTCAATTTAAGCTATTTATTTTTTCATTTCTAATATTCTTATGTGATTACTTTCATAGCTCTTTTATCCAATTACATGAAAATATTAATCATAATTGTTTAAAAGTCCATGATTAATAACTCTAATATCTGGATTTCTTATAGGTTCGCTTCTAGTTATTTTCTTCTTTCATTTCTTCATGGTTTCAGTCATTTCTTGTCTTTCAGTATGCCTGGTTATTTCTGACTGCATGCCAAGCATTCTGTATCTAAAAAACTATAGGTGTGCGTAGATGCCTCAGTCTGTTAAGTGTCTGACTTCAGCTCAGGTCATGATCTCAGGGTCTGTGATGGAGCCCTGTGTCAGGCTGTGCTCAGTGGGGAGTCTGCTTTTTCCCCTGCCTCTTCCTCTGCCCTTTCCCACCCCTTGCTTGTGTGCATGTGTGTACACTCTCTCTCAAGTAAATAAAACCTTAAAAAAAAAATTAGTCTCCTTTATAGAATTATTAACTTTTGCTAGTACAACTTTTAAAATAAACTCTAATACCATTAATCAATCAATGATTGAGTTGATTTAATGCTGGATTTCTGCTTCAACAGGCTGTTGTATTCAAGCTCTGCTCCTAGAATACTGCCATTCAAGAGTCCCAAGCCGAAGTTGAGAATTTTCCAGGGCCTTTATTCCTTGGTAGGCTCTGTCCTGGCCCCATAAAACTGGAGTTTTAGTCACAATTTTAATTTTAAAAACTTGACTTCTGCATTAAGGAAAAAGTAGCATCAAATGCCAGGTTCAACTGTCTTCATTTTTCTTTTCTTCTAGATCTTAGTTCTACCAATTCTTAACATCTTTGTAACTCTCCAATGACTTCAAAGAGATTCTTTTCAGGTTTCCTACAGGTTTTTAGCACTCAAGTTGGCCTAAGACAACCTAATCAGCCATTTCCAGAAGCAGAAATGCTCAGGTGTTCAGTTCTACATATATTTAGTTTGAGGTGTCTATTAGCTATACAAGTGGACTTGTTAATTATCAAATGATTAAAGTAACCCTGATATTCAGGAAAGATATCTTGACAGTTAGACATAAACTTGGGATTCATTGTATAAATGTATTAACAGCTGTCAGACTAGATGTTTGGATGAAATGACAGATGAATAGAAGTAAAAAGAAAAGGCGCTGTAGAAGTAAAACCTCAAGGAAGTGAGGAGATAAGAAAAAAGGAATGGACTCAAGGGGATGAGATAGATACAAGGGGTGGGGGGGATAGGAAAAATAGTAAGAGAAGCTGGAAAAACTGGGAGGATATAGGGGAGAGTATGAGGGGGGTGAGGCAGAAGATGGCAAGGGAAGGAGGTTAGGAAAAAGAACTGTAGGAAAGCAGATGGTGTACACACACACACACACACACACACACACACGAGGGAGACAGAATAAGAAAGAAAGCCTGGCAGAAAGGATAGGCCTTTTTTTAAAATATTTTATTTATTCATTGGACAGACAGAGATCACAAGTAGGCAGAGAAGCAGGCAGAGAGAGGAGGAAGCAGGCTCCCCACTGAGCAGAGAGCCCGATGCAGGGCTCAATTCCAGGACCCCGGGATCATGACCTGAGCCACCTGAGCCAAAGGCAGAGGCTTTAACCCACTGAGCCACCCAGGTGCCCCAAGGATAGGCCTTTTTAAGACAGGTCTCTGAAAGAATGGCATGGAAGAAACAACCAGCCTTTGAAAGGACAAACTAACCAAACTTAGGACAGATGGATTTCTAGATGTCAATTAGAAAGTTAGGAGGCAGGAAGAATGAAGCCAAGGAAAGGTGGATTGTAAGGGGAAGAAAGGACAGATACTTGGATGAAGAGCACTAATGCGAGGTCAATGTAAGTGCTCTAAAGAAAAGAAGAAAAATGGAAAAATGAAAAATATCCATTTGAGACAGTTACTAATATAGAAGAGTTTTCAATGAATGAGGGGTGGGGGGACCTTGCTTAAATTCCAAAAAGGGGATCTGGACCTGTCATGGATCACAAACTCTAACTGCATCTGTTTGGACATATGAAAATAAAAAATGTTCCCTGACCATACAGGTATTACATAGTCATAAAAAAATAATATTCTAAATAAAAATAACAACAGAAAAATGAACATATAGAAACATATAGAACATATAGAAAGCTATATATAATGGTTTTCCGTAGTTAGACTGACAGAAATTTTTTGAAAAATATTTAAAAATGCTGCAAGTTATACTGATTTTTCTGATCTATGACCTAAATTGCACACAGTTATCTCAAATTTGCCAGTGGTTTTTCCCAATAGTAACCAAAAGAAATTGGCGGGGGGGAGAAAAGAAGAAGAAATCAAGAAACTCGCAGAAAGTAAACCACAGGACGCCTGGGTCACTCAGTCAGTTGAGTGTCTGCCTTCAGCCCAGGTCATGATCGAGGGTCCTGGGATCAAGTCCCACATAGGACTTCCTGCTCTGTGGGGAGTCTGCTTCTCCCTCTACCCCTGCAACTGCTCATGATCTCTCTCTCTCTCAAATAAATAAATAATTTTTTTAAAGACAGTAAACCACAGTATTAGCATTATACTTGTATTTTTGACTCTTTCTCAGAATGACAGTACCCACTCTCACCACAATGAACAATCACCCTTGAACGATGCCATGTAATCATTTTTCCTTCAATAAATATTTTTTAAGAACCTATTACGCACTACAAACTGTACTAGGTTTTACAGACATAGTTACATCATTTCTTTTAAAAAGACATTCCTATCATTTACTGTATAGCTTATATTTTAGAGAGGGAGGAATGCAGACAGAATAATAAAGGAGTGAGTTAGAAAGTAATAACTGAATAATACAAGATTAAAGAAGAAAAGGTGATTATGTAGAATAAAGGAATGGAGATTGGTATTTCACATAAGACTGTCACATAAATCCTCAGTGATAATGGAACATCCATGCAGAGACCTGAAGTAAAGTGAGGGAACAGGCCACAATGGAAGAAAAAACATTCTGTGCAGAGGGAATAGCATATGTATAATTCAGATGAATATGCACAGACTCTTTAGAAGAATACTCAAGACTAGTATGGCTACAGCTTAGTGAAAGGTAGAGTGCTAAGAAATTAGGTTAGAAAGTTATCAAGTTCCAGTTCACATAATATCTTACAAAGTATTATATGGACATCACCTTTTACTCTGAGATGTCACTACAGAATTAATCTTACTTATGATTATGAAGGATCATAACAGGTTAAAGGGAAGAAAAGGAAGAACAAGGAAACTCTAAAAGAAAACTATTGCAGCATTCCATGCAGTGGCTTTGGTGGAGATAATTAATATATAATCATGAGACATGCTCTGAGCTTGGATACATTTTGAAAGCAGAGCCAATATGATTTAATCAATACGTTTAAAGCTAAAAAAAATAAACAAAAGCAAGCAAACAAGCAAGAACCAAAAACAAAACAGTAAGTTTAAGGAATAAAAAATAGGAGTAGAATTTTTTTCCGGATATGTGAAAAAGAATGAAAATAAACTCTATAAAAAATATAACTGAGGGGGGCACCTGGGCGGCTCAGTGGGTTAAGCCTCTGCCTTCAGCTCAGGTCATGATCTCAGGGTCCTGGGATCAAGCCACGCATTGGGCTCTCTTCTCAGCAGGAAGCATGCTTCCCCTCCGCCCCACCCCCCGCCTGCCTCTCTGCCTACTTGTGATCTCTGTCTGTCAAATAAATTTTTAAAAAATTTTTAAAAATATATCACATTGACTGATTTGCGGATGTTGAACCAACCTTGCAGCCCTGGGATAAATCCCACTTGGTCGTGGTGAATAATCCTTTTAATGTACTGTTGAATCCTATTGGCTAGTATTTTGGTGAGAATTTTTGCATCTGTGTTCATCAAGGATATTGGTCTATAGCTCTTTTTTTTTTTTCCCCAATTTATTTATTTTCAGAAAAACATTATTCATTATTTTTTCACCACACCCAGTGCTCCATGCAAGCTGTGCCCTCTATAATACCCACCACCTGGTACCCCAACCTCCCACCCCCACCCCCCGCCACTTCAAACCCTTCAGACTGTTTTTCAGAGTCCATAGTCTCTCATGGTTCACCTCCCCTTCCAATTTACCCAAATTCCCTACTACTCTCTAACGCCCCTTGTCCTCCTTTTTGATGGGATCCTTGTCTGGTTTTGGGATCAAGGTGATGCTGGACTCATAAAATGAGTTTGGGAGTTTTCCTTCCATTTCTATTTTTTGGAACAGTTTCAGGAGAATAGGAATTAGTTCTTCTTTAAATGTTTGGTAGATTTCCCCTGGGAAGCCATCTGGCCCTGGGCTTTTGTTTGTTTGGAGATTTTTAATGACTGTTTCAATCTCCTTACTGGTTATGGGTCTGTTCAGGCTTTCTATTTCTTCCTGGTTCAATTTTGGTAGTTTATATGTTTCTAGGAATGCATCCATTTCTTCCAGATTGTCAAATTTGTTGGCGTAGAGTTGCTCATAGTATGTTCTTATAATAGTTTGTATTTCTTTGGTATTAGTTGTGATCTCTCCTCTTTCATTCATGATTTTATTTATTTGGGTCCTTTCTCTTTTCTTTTTGATAAGTCTGGCCAAGGGTTTATCAATTTTATTAATTCTTTCAAAGAACCAGTTCCTAGTTTGGTTGATTTGTTCTATTGTTTTTTTGGTTTCTATTTCATTGATTTCTGCTCTGATCTTTATGATTTCTCTTCTCCTGCTGGGCTTAGGGTTTGTTTCTTGTTCTTTCTCTAGCTCCTTTAGGTGTAGGGTTAGGTTGTGTACCTGAGACCTTTCTTGTTTCTTGAGAAAAGCTTGTACCGCTATATATTTTCCTCTCAGGACTGCCTTTGTTGTGTCCCACAGATTTTGAACCGTTGTATTTTCATTATCATTTGTTTCCATGATTTTTTTCAATTCTTCTTTAATTTCCCAGTTGACCCATTCATTCTTTAGAAGGATGCTGTTTAGTCTCCATGTATTTGTGTTCTTTCCAAACTTCCTCTTGTGGTTGAGTTCTAGCTTCAGAGCATTGTGGTCTGAAAATATGCAGGGAATGATCCCAATCTTTTGATACCGGTTGAGTCCTGATTTAGGACCGAGGATGTGATCTATTCTGGAGAATGTTCCATGTGCACTAGAGAAGAATGTGTATTCTGTTGCTTTGGGATGAAATGTTCTGAATATATCTGTGATGTCCATCTCATCCAGTGTATCATTTAAGGCCTTTATTTCCCTGTTGATCTTTTGCTTGGATGATCTGTCCATTTCAGTGAGGGGAGTGTTAAAGTCCCCTACTATTATTGTATTATTGTTGATGTGTTTCTTTGATTTTGTTATTAATTGGTTTATATAGTTGGCTGCGCCCACGTTGGGGGCATAGATATTTAAAATTGTTAGATCTTCTTGTTGGACAGACCCTTTGAGTATGATATAGTGTCCTTCCTCATCTCTTATTATAGTCTTTGGCTTAAAATCTAATTGATCTGATATAAGGATTGCCACTCCTGCTTTTTTCTGATGTCCATTAGCATGGTAAATTCTTTTCCACCCCCTCACTTTAAGTCTGGAGGTGTCTTCGGGTTTAAAATGAGTTTCTTGGAGGCAACATATAGATGGGTTTTGTTTTTTTATCCATTCTGATACCCTGTGTCTTTTGATTGGGGCATTTAGCCCATTAACATTCAGGGTAACTATTGAGAGATATGATTTTAGTGCCATTGTATTGCCTGTAAGGTGACTGTTACTGAATATTGTCGCTGTTCCTTTCTGATCTACCACTTGCAGGCTCTCTCTTTGCTTAGAGGACCCCTTTCAGTATTTCCTGTAGAGCTGGTTTGGTGTTTGCAAATTCTTTCAGTTTTTGTTTGTCCTGGAAGCTTTTAATCTCTCCTTCTATTTTCAATGATAGCCTAGCTGGATATAGTATTCTTGGCTGCATGTTTTTCTCGTTTAGTGCTCTGAAAATATCATGCCAGCTCTTTCTGGCCTGCCAGGTCTCTGTGGATAAGTCAGCTGCCAATCTAACACATCAATAAAAGAAAAAACAAGAACCATATGATACTCTCAATAGATGCTGAAAAAGCATTTGACAAAGTACAGCATCCCTTCCTGATCAAAACCCTTCAAAGTGTAGGGATAGAGGGCACATACCTCAATATCATCAAAGCCATCTATGAAAAACCCACTGCAAATATCATTCTCAATGGAGAAAAACTGAAAGCTTTTCCACTAAGGTCAGGAACACGGCAGGGATGTCCATTATCACCACTGCTATTCAACATAGTACTAGAAGTCCTACCCTCAGCAATCAGACAACAAAAGGAATTAAAGGCATCCAAATCGGCAAAGAAGAAGTCAAATTATCACTCTTCGCAGATGATATGATACTCTATGTGGAAAACCCAAAAGACTCCACTCCAAAACTGCTAGAACTTATACAGGAATTCAGTAAAGTGTCAGGATATAAGATCAATGCACAGAAATCAGTTGCATTTCTCTACACCAACAACAAGACAGAAGAAAGAGAAATTAAGGAGTCAATCCCATTTACAATTGCACCCCAAACCATAAGATACCTAGGAATAAACCTAACCACAGAGGCTAAGAATCTATACTCAGAAAACTATAAAGTACTCATGAAAGAAATTGAGGAAGACACAAAGAAATGGAAAAATGTTCCATGCTCCTGGATTGGAAGAATAAATATTGTGAAAATGTCTATGCTACCTAAAGCAATCTACACATTTAATGCAATTCCTATCAAAGTACCATCCATCTTTTTCAAAGAAATGGAACAAATAATTTTAAAATTTATATGGAACCAGAAAAGACCTCGAATAGCCAAAGGGATATTGAAAAACAAAGCCAAAGTTGGTGGCATCACAATTCCGGACTTCAAGCTTTATTACAAAGCTGTCATCACCAAGACAGCATGGTACTGGCACAAAAACAGGCACATAGACCAATGGAACAGAATAGAGAGCCCAGAAATAGACCCTCAACTCTATGGTCAACTAATCTTCGACAAAGCAGGAAAGAATGTCCAATGGAAAAAAGACAGCCTCTTCAATAAATGGTGTTGGGAAAATTGGACAGCCACGTGCAGAAAAATGAAATTGGACCATTTCCTTACACCACACACAAAAATAGATTCAAAATGGATTAAGGACCTCAATGTGAGAAAGGAATCCATCAAAATCCTTGAGGAGAACACAGGCAGCAACCTCTTCGACCTCAGCAGCAGCAACATCTTCCTAGGAACATTGCCAAAGGCAAGGGAAGCAAAGGCAAAAATGAACTTTTGGGATTTCATCAAAATCAAAAGCTTTTGCACAGCAAAGGAAACAGTTAACAAAACCAAAAGACAACTGACAGAATGGGAGAAGATATTTGCAAACGACATATCAGATAAAGGACTAGCGTCCAAAATCTATAAAGAACTTAGCAAACTCAACACCCAAAGAACAAATAATCCAATCAAGAAATGGGCAGAGGACATGAACAGACGTTTCTGCAAAGAAGACATCGAGATGGCCAACAGACACATGAAAAAGTGCTCCATATCACTCGGCATCAGGGAAATACAAATCAAAACCACAATGAGATATCAGCTCTAATCTTGATGATTTCCCTTCTTATGTGTGGAGTTGGTTTGATTTGTTGTTGATCCTCCAGTTCTTTAAGGTGTAGAGACAGCTGGTGTGTTCTGGATTTTTCAATTTTTTTGAGCAAGGCTTGGATGGCTATATATTTTCCCCTTAGGACCGCCTTTGCTGTATCCCATAGGTTTTGGACCGAAGTGTCTTCATTCTCATTGGTTTCCATGAATTGTTTCACCTCACACCAGTCAGAATGGCTAAAATCAACAAGTCAGGAAATAACAGATGCTGGCAAGGATGCAGAGAAAGGGGAGCCCTCCTACACTGTTGGTGGGAATGCAAGCTGGTGCCACCACTCTGGAAAACAGCATGGAGGTTCCTCAAAATGTTAAAAATAGAACTGCCCTATGACCCAGCTATTGCACTACTGGGTATTTACCCTAAAGATACAAACGTAGTGATCCAAAGGGGCACGTGCACCCGAATGTTTAGAGCAGCAATGTCCACAATAGCCAAACTATGGAAATAACCTAGATGTCCATCAACAGATGAATGGATCAAGAAGATGTGGTATATATACACAATGGAATACTATGCAGCCATCAAAAGAAACGAAATCTTGCCATTTGCGACAACATGGATGGAACTAGAGCGTATCATGCTTAGCGAAATAAGCGGAGAAAGACAAATATCATATGATCTCCCTGATATGAGGAAGTGGTGATGCAACATGGGGGCTTAAGTGGGTAGGAGAAGAATCCATGAAACAAGATGGGATAGGGAGGGAGACAAACCATAAGTGACTCTTAATCTCACGAAACAAACTGTGGGTTGCTGGGGGGAGGGGGGTTGGGAGAAGGGGAGTAGGGTTATGGACATTGGGGGGGAGGGTATGTGCTTTTGGGTAAATTGGAAGGGGAGATGAACCATAAGAGACTATGGACTCTGAAAAACAATCTGAGGGGTTTGAAGTGGAGGGGGGGTGGGAGGTTGGGGTACCAGGTAGTGGGTATTATGGAGGGCACAGCTTGCATGGAGCACTGGGTGTGGTGAAAAAATAATGAATACTGTTTTTCTGAAAATAAATAAATTGGAAAAAAAAATTTTTAAAATATAACTGAGATAAAACATAATGATACAATTAAAAAGAATTATGTAATGGAAAGCTGATATAAAGAAATTTTACAAAATGAAACAGAGAAGCAAAAAAATGTAAAGTATGGAGAAGTAAGAAATTAAGAATGCACTGAAAACATCTAACCAGTATACAAAAGGATAATGTGTAGGAGCACTATTTGAAAAGTGGCAGATGAAGAATTTTCACAACTGATTAAAGATACTAACTCACAGGTCCAAGAAGCCTTACAAATCAAGAGAAATAAATGTAAAACACCAAGATCAATTATTGAAAAACTAAAGATATATCAGAGAAAGAAAAGATTTAAAATTAAACAAACAAAAATTATCCTCAATAAAGTACTAGCAGGCATGGCAGCTGACTCTTACATCTCTAATATGCTCAAAGAAAATAATTGTCAACCTAGAATTCTATACCCAGTGTAAATAAGGACAGAAAGACAGTATCTTTAGACAAACAAAATGAGTCTGCCACTAGCCGTCCTTCACTATAGAGAATTCAAAAAGGTATTATTAATGTTAAAAGAAAGAGATTCGAGGGGCGCCTGGGTGGCTCAGTGGGTTAAGCCGCTGCCTTCGGCTCAGGTCATGATCTCAGGGTCCTGGGATCGAGTCCCGCATCGGGCTCTCTGCTCGGCAGGGAGCCTGCTTCCCCCTCTCTCTCTCTGCCTGCCTGCCTCTCCGTCTACTTGTGATTTTTCTCTGTCAAATAAATAAATAAAATCTTTAAAAAAAAAAAAAAGAAAGAGATTCGAAGTGCAAAATTTGAGATGCTAGAAGGAATAAAGAACACAGAAAGTGGTAAATATGTAGGCAAATAAACACTAGCCTTATAAAACAGCAAAGAATAACGTATTTTGGATTTTATAAAAGCAAAAAAGAAGGGATGCCAGGGTAGCTCAGCTGGTTAAGCGTCTGATTCTTGATCTCAGCTCAGGTCTTGATTTCAGGGTCGGAGTTCAAGCCCCACATTGGGCTCAACGCTAGGCGTGGAGCCTCCTTCAAAGCTAAAAAGAAAGCGATAATTAGTATATGAGTCAGGAAACCAACTGAACTTTAAAATTTTAAGTGTTTTAAGGGCTTTGTATTATGTAAAAAGGGGCAGAGTTGTTTATTAACTTGAGACATTGATCAGTGTGCCTGCAGTAATTTCTAGGATAAATACTAAAAGAACAGTTAAAATTATGTGATCATTTAAAGCTAGTAGAAAAGAAATGAAAAAAAAAAGCAATTAATTCTAAAGAAGGGAAGATAAAGAAAGAAAACAGGCAGGACAGGAAAAAAAAAGAAAAGAAGACAGTGATAGAAATCCAAATACCTTGGTAATTACAACAAATGTAAATAAGCTTCAATTAAAAAATAACACTGTCAGACCAATTAACCCAAAAGCCAAATATATGTTGTTTTTATTTTTTTTATTTTTTTATTTTTTTAAAGATTTTATTTATTTATTTGACAGAGAGATCACAAGTAGGCAGAGAGGCAGGCAGAGAGAGAGAGGGGAACCAGGCTCCCCGCTGAGCAGAGAGCCCGATGCGGGACTCGATCCCAGGACCCCGGAATCATGACCTGAGCCAAAGGCAGCGGCCCAACCCACTGAGCCACCCAGGCGCCCTATATGTTGTTTTTAGCAAGACATCTAAAACAAAGGTTCCAGACTGAAAACAAAAGGATAGAAAAAGTTCAACATGAAAATATCAAAGAAAACTGCTATGGCTGTATTAATTACAAACATAACGAACTTTAAGGGAAAATACTATAAGACACTTTTCATAATGATACACACTCCACTTCACCAACAAAATACAATTATCTAATAATATATATTTTATACCTATATCCATCATATTTCATAATGATAAAAACTAAGAGCATCAATTTATTAGGACATATATTTATTATAATAACATAAAAATGTATAAAGTAAAAAGTAACAAAACTTCAAAGAGAGATCATGGTTAAACTGGGGGCATTTCAACACTTTTTTTTTTAGATTTTATATATTTTTATTTGAGAGAGAGAGAGAGAAATCACAAGTAGGCAGAGAGGCAGGTGGGGGTGGAGGGGAAGCAAGCCCTGCACTGAGCAGACATCCCGATGTGGGGCTCGATCCCAGGACCCTGAGACCACGACTGAGCTGAAGGCAGAGACTTAACCACTGAGCCACCCAGGCGCCCCAACACTTTTTTTTTATATATCTGAGATAACAAGCATATCAAAGACAAGTATAGAAGATTTGGACAACACATTAACAACTGTGACTTAATGAAAAACCAACTCCATCTAAAAATAGTAGCTGACAATGACAGAAAATTATATACATTTAAAAAAAAAACTGATCATATAAGGGAACACTTAAAAAAGTCTAGGGCGGGGTGCCTGGGTGGCTCAGTGGGTTAAGCTGCTGCCTTCGGCTCAGGTCATGATCTCAGGGTCCTGGGATGGAGTCCCACATCTCGCTCTCTGCTCAGCAGGGAGCCTGCTTCCTCCTCTCTCTCTCTCTGCCTGCCTCTCTGCCTACTTGTGATCTCTCTCTGTCAAATAAATAAATAAAATCTTAAAAAAAAAATGTCTAGGGCGACTGGGTGGCTCAGTGGGTTAGGCCTCTGCGTTCGGCTCAGGTAGTGGTCTCAGGGACCCGGGATCCAGGCCGCGTCCAGCTCTCTGCTCAGCAGGGAGCCTGCTTCCCCATCTCTCTGCCTGCCTCTCTCCCTACTTGTGATTTCTCTGTCAAATAAATTTGACAGAGATTTGTCTGTCAAATAAATAATAAATAAATCTTTTAAAAAATAAACTAAAAAGGGTGCCTGGGTGGCTCAGTAGGTTGAGCCGCTGCCTTCGGCTCAGGTCATGATCTCAGGGTCCTGGGATCGAGTCCCGCGTCAGGCTCTCTGCTCGGTGGGGAGCCTGCTTCCTCCTCTCTCTCTCTGCCTGCCTCTCTGCCTACTTGTGATCTCTCTCTGTCAAATAAATAAATAAAATATTTTTTTTAAAATGGTAAAAAAATAAATAAACTAAAAAGTCTAAACTAATTTCAAGAAATTTAAATATTACAGAGCATATTGTTTTATATTGATGTATTTTAGCCAAAATTAACCCTAAAGAGATAATTAGAAAAGTTTTCTGTTAAGAATATAAGTGTTATAAATGTCGTAAGTAAATAATAAGGAAAAACATCTCTAAATAACCAAAGAAACAAATTACAATAATATTTAGAAAATATTTTGAGCTGAATGATAATGAATATACCACATTAAAGAGAACAGTGGGCTACAACTACAATAGAAATTAAAGGTAGTTTTACACAGCTAAAAGCTTATGTTAGGGGGAAAAAGGGCTATAAATAAATAGTCTAGGCACACACCCCAAGAAGTTACCATTAATGGAATATAGATGTCTATAAACAAATCAGAATACAGATTTATATATTCCCCCCTTAATATGAAAGATAGCATGAAAAAAAGAAAAAGACAAAAGAATTAAAAAAATAGAGAGTAATGAAATTGAAAACAAACCTACAATAGAGACAATCAATAACGACAAAAGTTGGTTCTCTGAAAAGATGATAAAATGAATCTCGGATAAAAGGGACCACATAGGGATCACAGTCAGTGGTATTGTAATAGCATTGTATGGTGCAACATGGTAGCTACACTTGTGGTGAGCATAGAATAATGTAAGACTTGTTAAATCATTGTTGTATACCTGAAACTAAAATAACATTGTGTCCACTATACTTCAATTAAGAAAAAATTAATCAACTTCTGATGAAATTCATCAAAATGAAAAGGGAAAAGACAAATACAAGTAATATGAAGAATGAAAAAGACTAAATAAATACAGGTACCACTGACATTTAAATCACAAAAAAATAAGGTACGTGGGTTTCAATTTCAAGAAATGGTCTAGATTTTAGATCAATGTTCCCATTAATAACAAATAAAAATATTAATTAATATATATAAAACCCCTTAAAGCAGCTAAGAGCTGAGACAAGACAATAAGGAACTACCAAACCAAGTTAAGTAGAACACACATCAGCTTTTACCCTAAAAGAATTTGCTAACCCCAAGGAATCTGAACAGCAGTTTTGATCATCTCATGAAACAAGGGGTACAAAAGTGAAAACACAGGATCAGCCAAAGAAACAAAGCTGAAAGAAGACACCCAAAACATTAAGCCAAAATGCTACACACTTCCTTTGGGAATGAATAAACTAGAAATAAAATCCTCTCTCACATGCCTTGTGGTGAGGAAGCTTTGGCATTCAAGCAAAAAAGGAGGGGGAAAAATAAAAAGAAAAGATTCTAAATTATAAGCACTGACTGGTCCTAGGGCAGATCTGCAGCCCAAATAAAAAGGATCAAGGGTGGTCTAAGAAACTTCAAACCATAAATTTAAATTGTCCCTTAAGTGGTGGTGACTCTAATGCCATTAAGAAGTACAAATTCTTTATGGAGAAAGGCACCCTTATCCTGGGCCTCAGGAAGTTCTGAAAAATAATTTTTTCAAATATAAAAATCCTCAAAACATCTAAAGGGTAGGGGCAGATGACAGATTACCTTCAAAGGAGCCAACAGTGTTCAACAACAACAATGATAACTGAAGACAGTATTCAATATTCAATAAGCTGGGGGAGGAAAGCAACCTAAAATTTTATATCCATGAAAACATCTTACAGGTACTGAGATAAACATATAGATGTATTTTGATAAAAGATGAAAGGGTTTGTCTCTAAAAGATCTCACTAAAGGAAATTCAAAATGGTATGTTTCAGGTCAAAGTAAATTGATTCCAGATGATCAATTATCTAGTATGTAAGAAAAACAGAAAAAGTAGTGAATACATGGGTAAATATAAATGAACTGAAACTTAACAAAACAATATTATAATAATAGCTAGTGGAATTGTTTTTTTTAAATGATAGAATTACGGCCCCTGGGTGGCTCAGTGGGTTAAAGCCTCTGCCTTCGGCTCAGGTCATGATCCCAGGGTCCTGAGATCAAGTCCCGCATCGGGCTCTCTGCTCAGCAGGGAGCCTGCTTCTTTCTCTCTCCCTGCCTGCCTCTCTGCCTACTTGTGATCTGTCTGTCAAATAAATAAATAATTTTTTTAAAAAAATGATAGAATTAAAACACTGAAGTTTAATTATGGAAGGGAATAATGAAATTTAAATATTCTAGGCCCCTTGTACTATGCAGGAGGAAGGCAAAAGTAACAAAACCTTAGACTTTGAAAAATTAAGTATACATCTCATTTTTAATCACTTTAAAAGTCATGCAGTATATTACATTTATGGCATTCAATAAAATTTAACCACATATATGAAAATATTCTTAGAAAGCTAGAAACCATTTTTCTTAAGTTTCTTACCGTGACAAAAATTTATCTAATAAAAATGTAAGCAAAAAAGCATACTCAATGGAGAAATATTTAAATATTTCCTTTTAAAAGTTGGATTAAGACAAGGAAACCTACTATGACCGCTTCCATTCAACACTTCTTAGAGGTCCTAGCTAGTGAGTAAGGCAAACACCAATCAGCCAAACAAAAACCAAACTAATAAATAGAAGGTATATGGAATGGAATGGGGGAAACAAAACTGCCATTATTCACAGATGATATGATGTATACATAGAAATTCAAGAGACTATAGAGAAGTTAGAATTAATAATACATTGATGAATATAAAATCATCTCCATATTCTCCTAACAAATCATTTTTTTTTAATTTTTTTTTTAAGATTTTATTTTATTTATTTGAGAGAGACAGTGAGAGAGACAAATCATTATTTTTTAAAGATACCATATATCCAGTAGCATTAAAAAACATGAAGTACCCAGGAATAAATGTAACAAGTGCAAAAGATTTTTATGGAAAAAAATGACTTTTGATGAAATTTTAACTTTAACCAAAATAAATGAAGATATAAGATGCATTAAGAAGGTCCAATGGGATAAAGATAACAATTTCCCCTAATTCATACATAGATTCAATATACTATAATTCAAATAAAATTTTCAACTGGTAGGCTTTTGGGAACAAGACAAAAAAGATGGTTGGAAAAGGAACACCAAGGACTACTATCTGATTTTTCTAAAGAGTTTTAACGTTTTTTTGACGCTTTAAACTATATTTAACATGGATAGAAATAAACACAGCAAAGAAAAAGTATTAACTACTAATGGAAATGTGCCAAATACTTCTTTTCACTTTTAAAAATTAAAATACACTAAGTATACAATAAAGCATACCAATCATAAGTTACTTCACAGTGAATTATTATAAAGTGAACATCCCTGGGGCTCCTGGGTAGCTTCATTGGTTAAGTGTCTGCCTTCGGCGCAGGTCATGATCCCAGGGTTCTGGGATCAAGCCCCACAGCATACACTCAATAGAAATTCATGAACTGACTACTGTTCCCCTGCTTGTGCTAACTCTCTGTTTCTCTCTTGCGCTCACCCTGTCAAATAAATAAAATCCTTTTTAAAAAAAGTGAACATACTTGATTAATCACTTTTACATCATAAAATAGAGCACAAACAACACTCTAGACAAACGCTTTCTCACCTTCCAAAATTGCAAAGAAAACCATCTTTCTTCATTTCTAATTCCATAAATCAGTTCTGCCTAGTTTTGGACTTTAGTTTATGGAATTATATGGTATATATATTGTTTTACCTTTGACTTTTTTCATTAAACATATTTGTAGATTTTATCCATGCCATTGTGTACAGCTACTGTTAGTTCCTTTTTTATGGTATTCCAATATATATTATACCACAATCTATCTATTTTACTGTTAATGGACATTTCCTTCTAGTTTGGAACTACTATAAATAGTGTTGCTATGAATATAATATGCACTCATCTACGAATGTTCATGAATTTCTATTAAGTATATGCTTAGGAATAAAATGGCCGAGTTACTAGTAAAGTAAATATTTGACAAACAGCTCTATAGTTTCCCAAAGTGTTAACTGTTAAAATTCCTAGTTGCAGTGTATGAAAGTTTCAGTTGTTCCACAATTTCATCAATACTTTGTACTGCCAGATCTTTTCATTTTAGTCAATCAACAGAGGTACACAGTAGTATTTTTAACTTATGAATAATTTAAATTATATTTTTCAGATATTCAATTTGGCTGGGCAATTTTTACCATGTCTTTAGAGCTTTCCAAATTATGTTTTTTGAATATCCTCTTCTGTGAAATGCCTATTCCAATTCCCACTCATTTTTCTAGTTACCTGTATTTTTCTTACTGACTTTAGTTCTTTATACATTCTTGATACAACTCCCTTGTCAGTTACATGTCTTCAAATATCTCCTCCTACTACTGGTTTTTCATTGGCTTGCCTTTACTCTTTTATTGCTATTTTTGATGAGCATGTTTCCTTTTTGGTTTTTCATTGGCTTGCCTTTACTCTTTTATTGCTATTTTTAATGAACATGTTTCCTTTTTTTAAGATTTTAAGAGAGCGCACACCCTCTGGCAGACAGAGGGAGGAGCAGGCTCCCCACTCAGCAAGGAGCCTGATATGGGACTTGATCCCAGAACCCTGAGATTATGACTTGAGCTAAAGGCAGACACTTAACTGAATGAGCCACCCAGCCATCCCTGAACAGAAGTTTCTTAATTTTAATGAAATTAATCTATTTTCTCTTACTGTAATACTTGTGTGTGCATATAGGAGCATGCATCCTAATGTTTAAGAAATCTTCACCTCCTTATCTCATGAAGATTCTTTCCTACATTTTATTCTTTAATAAAAGCATCATTGAGGGCTCCTGGGTGGCTCAGTGGGTTAAAGCCTCTGCCTTCAGCTCGGGTCAAGATCCCAGGGTCCTGGGATGGAGTCCCACATTGGTCTCTCTGCTCAGCGGGGAGCCTGCTTCCCTTCCTCTCTCTCTGCCTGCCTCTCTGCCTACCTGTGATCTCTGTCAAATAAATAAATAAAATTTAAAAAAAATAAAAATAAAAGCATCATTGATATACCTTTCATATTCAATCTACAATTGATTTTTATGGTATGGTTCAAAGTAGGAACCCAGATTTATTTTTTTCCACACAGATACCAAGTTATTCCTATTTTAGGAGGAATACATGTTTAGTAATCAGAAGCTGTGGGTTCTACTTCCAACCCTTCAAAATACAGAAATGTGCAAACCACTGATATTTATGAATTTCCTCATCCAACCCAAATACATACTTAGAATCAAGGAATTAGGTGCTCTCCAAGTGTCTATAATATAGCATGGTAAATAGTTATATAAACACCATAATATACCGTAGGAAGTACTGGGCAATACTTAGTGATCCTTTTGTAGACAAGACCAAAAAAATCTGAACTGAATGGACAAGACTGAAAATGACATTAAGAAAGACCCTTCCCAAAAAAAAGGCAAGTATAAAGAATTACAAAGTTATGTTTACAAAGAATGTTAAAGCCAAAAATTAAGGAAAAAAAAAAAACGCTAAAGATGACAACACAATCCTTTTTTTAAAAATCACACTCATGACAAGAAAACTAATGAGCTGAAGTCTATACTCAGGATAATAATAGTAATAGATGACAGAGAAAAAGCAGAATGTCCTATTTCACTAGCCCCTACTAAATACACACATACACATATACCCCAAAAAGACTTTATATAGGAATGTACAAATCTAAAGAGAAAGCAGAAGTCTAAGAGATAAATCCTGGCAAAAGTAATAGAACACCAAAGACATAATGAAGAAGCTCAAATTGAGAAAATAGTCTGAGGACTGGAGTTAAGAAAATAAGCCTGATTGATTGACTGATTGACTTTCTTACTTAATTATTTTAAATATTTTATTTTTGAGTAATCTCTACACCCAACCTGAGTCTTAAACCCACAACCCCAAGATCAATAGTCACACATTCCACCAACTGAGCTAGCCAGACACCCCAACTCTAATTTTTTTTTTCCAAAGATATGTATGTATAGGGAAGATTCCTTAAATACAAGCTAGTAAGTTTGATTATTCACCCCTGGAAAATAACAGAAAGGGTTACTTAAACATAAAGTTTAGAAAGACCTAGAAAACAAAGCCTGTTCTAAAAACAAAAATACAATCATTGATAACTTCATATCAAGATAACCTCTTTTCCTTCCCTGACAGAATTATTACTCTGATAGATATACGACAAAGTTAATAATGGTTTTTGTGGACAAGACTGAAAATTCTAAACTGACTGATAAGATTCTTAATTGTATGAACTATGTTCAATAGAGTACTTTTGAATGACTTAATGTTAAGCTGAAGTGAGGACACTAATATGAAATACCATGAAGTGGTCTGTATTCATATATCTCTTGACAACTTCATCATTATTTTAAATTATGTAAAGAAGCTGGAAGGATTTTGAATGTAATAATCATGCTTTATGTTAGGACATTATCAGCACAGATATGGCTGAGGAGAAGTCGTTTAATCTCACTGGACCATTTTCTCCATCTGGTAAGTAGTCTAAATCAGTGACTTTCCAACTTTTTAACAGTGATCCACAATAATAAACATGATTAAGAACAACTAATCCTGTTTGTGTTAGTGTAACTAAAACGAGTTTCATAAAGTAACTCACCCTTACAACATAGCACCCCCTGATATTTTCTATTCTCTATCATTATTTCTAGTGTAGATTACAACCCACAAAATTAATTCCATAATAAAAAATGAGGTATGAATTATAATTTGAAAAAATGGACTAGATGACTTCCAAAGCAACCTATAGCTCTAAAATGTTTTATTTCTCTAATTTAGATATTGACATAAAATATATATCAAATTGGGGCACCTGGGTGGCTCAGTGGGTTAAAGCCTCTGCCTTCGGCTCAGGTCATGATCCCAGGGTCCTGGGATCGAGCCCCGCATCGGGCTCTCTGCTCAGCAGGGAGCCTGCTTCCTCCTCTCTCTCTCTGCCTGCCTCTCTGCCTACGTGTAATCTGTGTCAAATAAAATAAATTTTAAAAAATCTTAAAAAAATATATATATATATATATCAAATTAGTAGACAATATATGTCTGACAGAAATAATAACAATGAATTTACATGATGGAATTCAGAAGTATACCAAATAGATGAATACTGGGTTGAAAACAAGATGAATCTACAGAGGTAAGGGCCTATAATTAGGTTCAGAAATATCCACAACAAGTAAACAGAGCCTTGCAGCAAGTCAGACTAAAAGACCTGGAGGCTTTATTAACTACAAGCTTATCAAGAGATATCAGAGGAACCCATTAGTTTACCCAATCTTGGTCTATAAATAAAATATGTTTTAATAAATACTGTGTTATAAATAGGTTGGTATCATGCAGACCAAAGACAATATGAGATCAAGTTTTATCTGGATCAGAGTTACTAGGTCTAAACTCCATCTTTAATTACATGTGATATACAAGAACAAAGTACTACTAATATTACATGCATTTACAATATTTATTTTTTTAAGATTTTATTAACTTGAGAGAGAGAGAGCAAGCACATGAGCAGTGGGGAAAGGTATAGGGAGAGGGAGAAGCAGGCTCCCAGCTGAGCAGGGGTGGGGCTCCATCCCAGGACCCTGGAACCATGACCTGAGCCAAAGGCAGATGCTTAACCGACTG
Organism: Neogale vison; assembly: GCF_020171115.1. NCBI lineage: Eukaryota > Metazoa > Chordata > Mammalia > Carnivora > Mustelidae > Neogale > Neogale vison. Next base: position 15,241,228 of record NC_058102.1, on the reverse strand, counting down.
CGCCATCCAGATGTCCCTACATATTTAAATAATACTTCTTTTCACTGAGTATAAGTCCCTAGACATGGTGCTAAGTATTTTACTTTACCTAATTTAATCCTCAAAGAACGCCATGAGATGGTTAGTTTTATCTACATATAAAATATTAAGAAATAATCTCATAAAAGTTAAATACCCTACCCAAGTTACACAGATTGTTAACATAAATGAAGTCAAGAGTTAAACCCAGGTCTGTCTGAACACAAACCAGGACCTTTTAATTTTTTATCACTTTTTATTAAATTATTCACATCCATAGCTTTCATGACAACTCGGCATATATATATGGACCACTAATTTCAGGTAAACTCATAGAAAATTTATTCAAAGTTTAAAGATTCCCAATTAATAATAGCAATAATAATAGTTTCTTACCACTAAGAAGGATGCTATTGTTTGCAATACTTTATCAAGGTCTCCTTACCTTACTTAAGTGATGGGTAACTTCTTTAAGCATTCAGAAAACAATTCAATGAATCCCCCCAAAAAGCTGACAGTTGAATGCTTCAATTTGAGAAACAATGAAAAATGGATTCCTAATTCATTTTTTAGTTGCATTTGGACTCAGAAGGTATTTCTTCAAATTCTATTGCTATACAAAACATACACACTTTCTGTTAATGTGGCTACTACTATGTTGTTAATTTCTTTCTCTAAACAAATGAGCAAAATCAGCAAGTGCTAGAAAAGATTCAAAGTTTACTATCAAAGCCAGCTGTACTATAGTTTAATCTTTAGAAATCCTGTTATATATCTTCAATATTGAAAATGATCATTTTGGGATAGCCTGGGTGGCTCTGTGGGTTAAGCTTCTGCCTTCAGCTCAGGTCACGATCTCAGGGTCCGACATCGGGCTCTCTGCTCAGCAGGAAGCCTGCTTCTTCCTCTCTCTGTCTGCCTCTCTGCCTACTTGTGATCTCTCTGTCAAATAAACAAAAAATAAAATCTTTTTAAAAAAATGATCATTTTGGCCCTATTCAATCATTAAGGCACATCACTTAATAAGTAAGCCACTAGCAGTCATAGAAATAACATTTTATTGGCATCAGTGTTGTAAAGAAATACACACAACTACTGGGACTAGAAGAAATTCCTATTAACTACTGCAGGACTGCAGGAATTCTGCAGAAGAGGGAGGAATTATCAGGGCTTGACATTTTGGTCCCTTCTAGACTACTGGGACAAAATACCAATGGAAAAACTCAGTGGTCCTAACTATAACTCGATAGAGCTGTTTACTTCTATCAACAAAGTCTCAGCAGAACTGAAAATAAAATAAAAAATGGTTAAGATCCTGAAAAGGTACACAAAAATCCCAGGGTGAAACTCTAATAATTCACTAGTCCCATTCTGAACAACTACCAATAACAGGGCCAAAATTCACAGGAACTCTTATCATTTTTAGCCTGAGAAGACATAAATGCCCCTGGGGAAATAACGGTGACTAACTTTTTTAAAGATTCAAATAACCATGACTTTCATTTGCAAATTATAGCTCCAGAGCCCCATGCTATAAAAGCTTCACATTAGAAATCTGAGAATATGCCCCCATAAGAAAAGAGTAATTCTCAGTCAACATGGAAAGAACCCTATTGCAGAACTTTAACACAAGTTAACACAGTGCAGAACTCAGCTCTAAAGCAAAAGGTATAGTCTAATGGAGCTATTCTTTAGCAAAACACACATACAAACACACACACATCAATACCCTCAAGTAAAGCGAAGCAGATTAAATGCAATGGTTTAGCTTAAAGTATAGTTTCTAGGGAAAAATTTAAAAGGTCTCAGACTGGAGTTAAGCATAACACATACTATGTCAAAAGAGCTTCAAACAAACTGAGGGTTGCTGGGGGGTGGATAGTTGATGGACAATGGGGAAGGTATGTGTTATGGTGGGTGCTATGAATTGTATTAAGACTGAGGATTCACAGACCTGTACCCCTGAAGCAAATAATACATTATATGTTAATTTAAAAAAAAAAAAAACACCACACCAGAGAGCCTCAAAACAATTCCTAGGCTCTGCATGCTGAAACTATAAACCAGATTTTAAAAATCAAAGACCTAAATAGATGGTGAGATGCATTATGTTCATGAATTGGAAGACTCAATATTGTTGTCAATTCTTTCAAACTGAGCTATAAATTCGATGTAATTTAAAACAAAATCCTAGGAGGATCTTTTGTAAATATTGACAAATTAATTGTGAAATTTACATGAAAAGACCAAGAAACAAGAACAGATAAAACAATTCTGAAAAAACAACAAAGTTGGAGAACTCACACTACCTGATTTCAAGACAGTACAGTGTTGGTGAAAGAACAGAGACATAAATCAACGGAACAGAAAAGAGAGACCACAAATAAATTCACATATATATGAGTACACGTACACACACTGCCTTTTGACAAAGGCGCAAGAGCAATTCAATGGAGAAAGGATAGTCTTTTCAATAAATGGTGCTGAAATCCCTTGAGATCCATATGTAGCAAAATGAGCCTTGACACACAGCACACACTTTATACAAAAGTTAACTAAAAATAAATCAAGGAAAGAATACAAAAACAGTAATTCAAAGGGATACAGGCACCTGATGTTTACATTTATAACGGCATTATCTACAATAGCCAAATTATGGAAACAACCCAAATGTATATCCGTTGACTGATGAATGGATAAGGAATATGTGTGTGGGAGTGTATGTATGTGTATAAAATGAAATATTACCATAAAAATATAGCCACTAAAAAATCATGAAATCTTGTCATCTGTAATGACATGGATGGAACCAGATAGCATTATGCTAAGTGAAATAAATCACTCAGAGAAAGACAAATACCACACAATTTCACTTATAAGTGTAAGTGCAATTTAAGAAACAAAACAAATGAACAAAGGGGAAAAGAGAGAGAGAGGTAAACCAAGAAACAGACTCCTTTTTTTTTTTTTTAAGATTTTATTTATTTATTTGACAGAGAAAGATCACCAGTAGGCAGAGAGGCAGGCAGAAAGGGCGGGGGAAGCAGGCTCCCCGCTGAGCAGAGAGCCTAATTCGGCTTGATCCCAAGACCCTGAGACCCTGAGACTGTGACCTGAGCTGAAGGTAGAAGCTTAACCCACTGAGCCACCCAGGGATCCCCAGACTCTTAATTACAGAGAACAAACTGGTAGTTACTAGAGGAGAGGTGGGGGAGGGAGAAAGATGGGTTAAACAGGTGATGGTGATTAAGAAGTACACTTATTGTGATGTGCACTGAGTGTTGCATGAAGTGCTGAACTGCTACACTGTACACATGAAACTATATTACACTGTGTTAACTAAGTGGAATTTAAATTAAAAACTTCTAAAAAAAAAGGGGGGGGTGCCTGGGTGGCTCAGTGAGTTAAGCCACTGCCTTCGGCTCAGGTCATGATCTCAGGGTCCTGGGATCGAGTCCCGCATCGGGCTCTCTGCCCAGCAGAGAGCCTGCTTCCTCCTCTCTCTCTGCCTACTTGTGAACTCTGTCTGTCAAATAAATAAAATCTTTTAAAAAAAATAGCATTTTTCCTTCTTTCATCTCTAGGAAACCCTAATATCCAATTAAAACAAATAAGCAATCTGAAACAAATATATGTGAGAGTTTTAAAATGTCAAATCTTAAAAACCTGTAGTTACATCTTTTATAGTACTAATAATTATATTTCCTATTACCACCACAGATACCATACAATCTCTCCAAATCCTCTGTAAAACAAAGACAAACACTGATAGCCAAGATGAATTTCAGGTTGAAAAAAGCAAGCTATCACTTTCCAGCACACCTGATTCCTGTTTCAGCTAAAATTCTAGGCATATCAAGAGTCAAACCTGCTTATATCGGTTAAACTGAACTGTACTCACATAATTACATTTTATATGTACTGATTAAATGAGTGTAAAATGAAAGCAGTTTTTTTGTCCAATCACTATGTTGCACACCTGAAACTAATGTAACACTATGTTAAGTATACTTCAATTTTTTTTTTTTACAAAAGCTGTTTTATTGAAAACTAAACTGGAAGCTTCAAAATGGCTCGATAAAAGGCGAATCACTAAAAAAGTTTCTAATTTCCTGTGAAATTATTTATAATAAATCATAAGAAAAAATGTACTAAGGAAATGTTGTACTCAAGTCTGCTTCACAAGGATCTTTAAGGTTTTAATCAACTTTAAAAAAAAAAAAACAGGCAGTATCAGACTATGGGTAATTTACCCATGAAAACCAACATGAAACTCCATCAATGAAATCAGCAGAACAATATTCATTTATACACTTAACCTACAGGTACATGTTGAATACCTATATTAATTTTTGGTTGCAGGACCTTTTACATTCTTAAAAATTACTGAATAGCCCCAAAGAGCTATGTCTTATAGGTAATATGTACCAACATTTATGTGAGAAACTGAAACTGAGCAAATTTTAAAATGCAAGACTACACCTGCATGCCTTCCATTAGCCATCACAGCAATAATGTCATTACTTATCAGCATCTGGAAACCTCACTGTATACACAAGTGAGTGGCAGTTAAAAAGTCAAATAATGTCTTAGCACTACTATGAACCAAGACAGTTTGGGCTTAACTAAAAAGTTTCAGGAACCCATAAGCATCTCTGGACCAACCAATGAGAACCACCATTATAGGGCTGAAGAACCAATAACAAATAACAAGGAAGCAACAATGAATCAATCCCTCTTTCGTGTAATTTGCTGAAGGAGCAAGACAGTAAAGAAGTAAATCAAAAAATACATAATTTTAGGTAGTGATAGAGATGCCATTAAAATAGGGCAAGGAGATAGAGAAAAGTGGGAGGTATACAGTAGGGGCAATTACTTGGTCAGAAGTATAGGATGGTCAGAAAAGGTCTCTTTGAGAAAGGCTACTTTAGGAATGAGCCCCGCTAATAGGGTTTGAGATAATATTCCAGGTGAAGAAGCAGAAAATGAAAACACGTTGGAAGCCAGGGGAAGAGTCTGAGCATAGAAATGACCTGATCTGATTAAGGTTTTTAAAATATTCCTCTGGCTTCTACATGGAACAGACCAGGAAGGCAGGTATAAAAATGGAAGTAGAGAAGTTAGGAGGCTATTGTAAATAAATATTGAAAAAAATATTGGTGACTTGGATAGTATGATCATAATGGAAGGGTGAGACTTGAAAGGATATGAAAGTTCTTTAAGGAAAAGCCTAATAACTGCTGAAGGACTAGACATGAGGTTGTGAGGAAAAAAGAAATGAAATAAAAGATGGCTCCTATGATTCTGCAGACCACCAAGGTGAATGTTGCCATTTATTGTGATACAGAGAAACCATGATAGGTGGGGAAGATGGAGGCAAAACCAAGCTGAAGACACTTATTTGGAATCCAATAAAAACACTGGATATGTGGGCCTGGAGCTCAAGATAGAGGTCAGGGCAGGAAATGCATGATAGGAAATCATGAGGTATTCAAGTTTGTAACTAGATCACCTAGGGAATAAATATGGATAAAGAAGTGAGTAGGAGACTGGCCATCACCAGAAACCAGGAGAGAAGCATGGAACAAATTCTCCTTCAGAAGGAACCAACCCTGCCTACATCTTGGACTTGAACGAACTTCTGGCCTCCAGAACTATGAAAGAATAAAATTCTGTTGTTTCATGGCAGAAAGAAAGAAAGAAAAGAAAAGAAAGAAGAAAGAAAGAAAAAAGGAAAAAGAAAGAATTGAGTAGAACTGAGATCTGGAATTTCGCCTTACATCAAAAGCTGCCAAATTAACATACATTTATGTATATGTTCTTTTTTTTTTATGCTTGCTTTTTCTAGAGAACTATTTGCCAATGTATCAGATATTAGAGGTTTTTTTGGTACTTCCCTTTTCATATTAGGACACTGACTCAAGAATCTCCGGAACTTCTCTTCTCTCAAACCAGTATTTCACACCCTCCTTCCTCCCACCTCCTCTTCCCCAATACATACACTAATCACTCTACTCCTAATTCTTCCTTCTCCTTCCCCCAGGGTTGTCTCTTCTCTGTGCTCCCAAGATTTGCATATTTCTACAGAGGTCCTATTTAACATTCTATATTCTAATTATTTGTCCTTTAATGGTGTGAAAGCTTCCTTATGGGCAGGAACCTTGACTTTGGGTCCCCAGTGCCCTGTAAAACAGGTGTTTTTTTTGTTTTTTTTTTTTTTTAAGGTTTTATTTATTTGACAGGCAGAGATCACAAGTAGGCAGAGGCAAGCAGAGAGGAGGAAGCGGGCTCTCTGCTCGGCAGAGAGATGTGGGGCTCGATCCCAGGACCCTGAGACTATGACCTGAGCCGAAGGCAGAGGCTTTAACCCACTGAGCCACCCAGGCACCCCGTAAAACAGGCTCTTAATGAATTTATTCCTAAATGAATAAAATGAAGGGTAAGTGACCTACCCAAAACCAGTACCACTGCTACTCGGTAGAAGAGGAGGGATTAGAATCTAGAGAGCCAGATATTTTAAACTCACTTTAGTCTGTCATTCAAAGAACTCTACATTGGGGCCTCACTTCATCTATATATTTCCTATTTATTATCCTGTCTTGACTGTAAGTCTGGTGATGTGCCCAAAATCCACTTTCTTCAGCCAGTTCGGAATCTGTGCAACCAACTTATGTCTCACCTCTCCCATAAAAACTCTCTTCACCAATCCCTCAATCACTGCCCTCCTCTTCCACACCAGTGACACTCACAAAATCAGTAACCCCCTATATAATCTGATTTCTGATCTTAAAATGTCATTGAAGCTACTCACTCAAAGCTTACCAAAGGCTTTTATAACAATTAAAGTATAATTTCTAAAACAGTAAAACCATGATTCTCATAAAAATATTAAATGCATATATGGAAGAGATTTTATTTAATTCATTATAATAAAGGAACCAGTAAAATGCTAAAATTGGTTCAAATAAGAATTGGACATACAGAGTTTTACAATGCTCATGCTACAAAATTCATTTGCATGACATGAACAGGAATAGTTTACATTGGTATGGACAGAAAACATTTGTTCTGTCACCAGTTTTTAAAATCTAAACTTTAAAAAAATTTATTTCAAGTCTAATTAAACATACAGTGTTATATCAGTTTCAGGTGTACAATGTAATGATTCAACAATTCTATAAATTTCTCAGTGCTCATGAACATAAGTGTACTCTTAATTCCCTTTATCTATTTCACCCACCTCCACACCCACCTCCCTCTGGCAAGCAACAATTTGTTCTCTGTAATTGAGTCTGTTTTGGGTTTTGGTTTTTTGTGTTTTTTTTTTTTTTTTGAGATTTTATTTATTTATTTCAGAGAAAGAGAGAGAGAGAGCATAAACGGGAAGGTCAGAGGAAGAAGTGGACTCCCTGCGGAGCTGGGAGGCTGATGTGGGACTCAATCCCGAGACTCTCGGACCATGAACTGCTCAACCAACTGAGCCACCCAGGCACACAAGTCTGGTTTTTTTGTTGGACTCTTTTTCCTTTATTCATTTCTTAAATTCCACATATAAGTAAAATCGTATGGTATTTTTCTGCCTCTCACTGACTTATTTCACTTAGCATTATACTTTCTAGGTCCATCCATATTGTTACAAATGGCAAGATTTCATTATTTTTTATGGCTGAGTAAAATTCCACTGTGTGTGTGTGTACCACATCTCTTTTATCTTATCAATGGACACATGGGTTGCTTCATGTCTTGGCTACTGCAAATAATCCTGCAACAAACACAGAGGTACACACATCTCTCTGAATGAATGTTTTCATTTTCTTTGGGTAAATAACCAGTAGTGGAATTACTGGATCATATATTTTTTGAAGAATCTCCATACGGTTTTCCACAGTGGCTGCACCAATTTGCATTCCAACCAATAGTGCACAAGGGTTCCTTTCTCTCCACACCTTCACCAACACTTGCTTCTTGTGTTTTGAATTTTAGACTTTCTGACAGATGTGAGGTGATATCACATTGTGGTTTTGATTTGCATTTCCCTGATGATGAGTGATGTTGAGAATCTTCTCATGTACCTGTTGGCCATCTGTATGTCTTCTTTAGAAAACTGTCTATTCAGGTCCTCTGACCACTTTTTAATTGAATTGTTTGTTGAGTGTCGAGTGTGCAAATTCTTCATATATTTTGGATATTTACTCTTTATCAGATATATCACCTGCAAATATCTTCTTTCACAAACTGCCTTTTTGTTTTGCTTATAGTTTCCATCACCGTGCAAAAGCTTTTTATTTTTTATTTTTATCTTTTTTAAAAGATTTTATTTATGTATTTGGCAGAGAGAGAGAGAGAGAGAGAGATAGATCACAAGTAGGCAGAGAGACAGGAAGAGGGAGAGGGGGAAGTAGGCTCCCTGCTGAGCAGAGAGCCCAATGCAGGACTCAATCCCAGGACCCTGAGATCATGACTTGAGTCAAAGGCAGAGGTTTAACCCACTGAATCACCCAGGTGCCCCACAAAAAGCTTTTTATTTTGGTGTAGTCCCAATAGTTTAATTTTGCTTTTTTTCTCCTGCCTAAAGACACATTTAGAAAAATGTTTCTATTGCTGATGTCAAAGAAATTACTGTCTGTGCCAGGTATCTTACAGTTTCACTCACAGTTAGGCCTTAAATCCATTTTGAGTTTATTTTTGTGCATAGTGTACAAAAGTAGTCCAGTTTCATTCCTTTTCATGTAGTTGTTCAGTTTTCCCAGCACCGTAAATTTCCTTCCCCCAGAGGTAGAATTTAGTGATTCATCACTTGCATATAACACCCAGTATTCAATCCATCAAGCGCCTTCCTTAATGCCCATCGCCATTTACCCCACCCCCCACCTAACTCCCCTCTAACAACCCGCATTTCGCTTCCTATAGTTATGAGTTTCTTATGGTTTGTGTCTCTCTCTGATTTCATCTGATTTTATTTTTCCTCCCCTTCCCCTATGTTCATCAGTTTTGTTTCTTAAATTCCACATAAGAATGGAATCATATTTTTCTTTCTGACTTATTTTGCTTAGCATCATACCCTCTAGTTCCATCCACATCATTGCAAATGGCAAGATTTCATTCCTTTTGATGGCGGAGTAATATTCCACTGTGTGTATATGTGTATGTGTTCCATCCATGTCATTGCAAATGTCAAGATCTTGGTTTTTGAATGGCTGCATAATATTCCATTGTATATATACACCACATCTTCTTTATCCATTCATCTGTTGACGGACATCTGGGCTCTTTCCATATTTTGGTTATTGTGGACATTGCTGCTATGAATATAGGGGTGTATGTGTCCCTTTGAATCACTATGTTTGTATCCTTTGGATAAATACCTAGTCGTGCAATTGCTGGGTTGTACAGTAGCCCTATTTTTAACTCTTTAAGGAACTTCCATACTGTTTTCCAGAGGAGCTGTACCAGTCTGCATTTCCACCAACAGTGTAAGAGGGTTCCTCTTTCTCCAAATCCTCACCAGCATCTGTTGCTCCTGAGTTGTTAATTTTAGCCATTCTGACTGTCCAGCACCACAACTTTTATCTACACTTTGCTACAGAGTTGTAAAGCAGTCTAGTCAATCAAGAACAAAAGAACATATCCCTAAATTAGAATAATGTAATTGCTGGAGGGACCTTTATACCCAGAGGGTCTACCACTCAGCATTCATGACATGCAGTCATTTCTTCCACCTGTTTTCCAAGTCACTGAGTATTCTTCCCACATAACTGTCAAAATTCATCCTAATCTGCCATCTTCAGCACAATGAAGAAAAATTCTTGCCACTTTTGGTTTCCATGATACTCACCTGGCTCTTCTTTCTACCTCTTTTCAGTCCTTCACCAGTTTCTATTCATCTTAAATATAGTAACCACCAAGATTTTGATGCATCTTACGCTACCCAGTATCACCAGTCGTGCTTCACCTATTAATTATATAGGAATTATTCCCATATATAGTTCTAATGTCTATAATCCCTAAACTTGAACTTCTATTTTCTCCATTTCCCATGTTGATATCTTAGCAGTACCTCAGATTCAGCAATGACCTGGACAAAACTCATTCTTTCCTCATCTAAATATGGTATATTCCTGAGTTCTCTAACTTAATAGCTAGTTGTCAAAGAGGACAAAGCATGTGAATCTTGCACTCTACTGCCTCTCTGAAACTGCCTTTTTGACAGTCACCTCTTGCATGTTCCCCTTCCTCACAGACTTTTCCCTAATTAAGGCCTATATTATCTTTCAGTGGACTATTGAAAAAGCCTCCATACTGCTCTACTATCTCTTTCCTCTATCATTCACTCAACTGCCAAAGCATACTTCCTCAAACAGGAGTCCAAGTTTTTCTGACTTGGTCCCATCTTCTGATCTGAGTTCTTACATAATAGGCATCTGCTCTCTTAGGACATCTACCTACTTTCTACTCATTCTATTTCAGTTACTTCAGTCCAAATGAGTTGATTCCACCCATGAGGCACACAACTACAGCTCACATTGATGCTTACAATGACTGGTTCATAAATTGGTCCAAACAGAGCCACTGAAGTACCACAGACTTTTGCTGAGACTTCTGGGGCAGAGGCATATGCTTTTTACTACCATAACTACCATTGTTATATTTCACCACCAGAGGAAAGTCCGAGATGCCAACCCAGAATGAGTGAAGTTTGGAGATGCAAAGAGGGAAATTTGGTCCTGGTGACATCTTCTGAGCCCCAGCACTAACCCATGTCTGGAGCCACGTTCCCTTGGGCTGTTCAATTATATTTACCAATAAACTCTCTTTCTGCTTAAGCCTGTTTGAGTCAGGCAAAACCATCCAGAGTACTAAACAATACCTCCTGTCTTTTCACGCGCCATATGACTCAGTTACACCAACATCTATACCAGTATCAGAATACTGTGCCTTCCCTCATGTTATTTCCTTAGCCTGAAAACTTTCGCCCCTCATCCTCGATGGAATTCCTTCCCTCTATTCTCTGTTTATTAAGATTCATCTCATACTTCAAGCCTCAGTTCATATGCCTCAGTGAAGAAATCCTCTAAGGCTAGAAAAAGAAGCAAAGGACTAGATTACACAGGGATTTTAAACTATGCTACAGCTTTTGAACTTTAACCCAAGAAAAACAAATGTCAGTGAAAGATTTAAAAGAGTAAAGGACATGAACAGATAAGCAATTTCAAGGGATCACTCTGGTTGCTGTATACAGAATGAATTAGAGAAGGACAAGGTGGACAATGGTTCATAAACTACTCAAATAATCTAGCCAAAAGGATGGTGGTATGGGCTAAACTGACAGTGGAGACAAAAAAATGTACTTCTGTGGTTATTTTTTTCTGAATAAATCCCTCTTTATACTGTAAACCTTCTGAGGGCAGAGAAATTATCTGACTTCCATTTACCCATAGAAATTAACAAAGTGGTTGGCACACAGTATAAACCCAGTATTTGTTAAATGAAGTAATATATAATTGAGCAGGTGGTCAAATGGTGTTATTATTTATGAAGATAGGACACACAGGAAAAGTCCTTTGTTTTTGAGATAGAGATAATAGAGAAGATGATCTTTGTGGTTTTTAATTTTTTTAGAGAGGGGGTTGGGGGTGGGCCAGAGGAGGAGGGAGAGAATAAAATCTCCTCCACACCCAGCATGGGGCCTGACACAGGGCTTCAACTCACAACCCTGAGATCATGACCTGAGCCAAAAATCAAGACTCAGATACTTAACCAACTTAGCCACCTAGGTGTCCCAATGATCTCTGTTTTGAACAAGGTGAGTTTAAGGTAATATAATACACACATTTTTAAAAGATTTTTATTTAACTAGTTGACAGAGAGAGACACAGTGAGAGAGGAAACATAGGCAGGAGGAGTAAGAGCAGGAGAAGCAGGCTCCCCACTGAACAGGAAGCCTGATGTGGGATCCCAGGACCCTGGGATCATGACCTGAGCCAATGGCAGCCACTTAATGACTGAGCCACCCAGGTGACCCTATAATACATTCAAATAGACAGGGAATCTATATATAATGGATGCATATCTGGGGATCAGGAGAGAGATATAAGCTGAAAATGCTGATTTGAATTCTGAGCAAACAGATGCTAACTGACTTTCTGAAGAGGTAAGACTGCCTAGGAATTATGTAAAATGAAAAAAAGGATTATCAGAGACCTGAGGGGCATTTAAGAGCTGAACAGAAAAGAGAAGTAAAGGAAGAACACTAATAGCTTGACAGAAAACAAAAACAAAAACAAGAGGAGGGCCCTCTAACCAATGCAAGGGGAAGAAGAGGAAAGTATGGTCAAAAGTGTCAAACATGGTAAAAAGTCAAGGAATGAAAAGTTTAAAAGTATCCTTTGGATGAATACTGTCTTGGTGGAGTAGATGCAGTGGAACCCAGACTAGGAGTGGATTGAAGAAGGGTAAGTAGAAGACAAAAAAATGAAGTCAGCCAATATTAGACTGCATTAAGTTTAGCTATATAAATAAACTGAGAAACAGTTACAGGAGAAGAACATACTCAAGGGTAGGTTTTCTTCCCCTGTTGGTTTTCTTGTTCTTATAGAACTGGGACTTAAGAATGTTTAAGTGCTGACTGGAATAAACCAAAAAGAGGTTAAAGAAAGGATAAGAGAGGGGCGCCTGGGTGGCTCAGTGGGTTAAGCTGCTGCCTTCGGCTCAGGTCATGATCTCAGGGTCCTGGGATCGAGTCCCGCATCGGGCTCTCTGCTCAGCAGGGAGCCTGCTTCCCTCTCTCTCTCTCTGCCTGCCTCTCCATCTACTTGTGATTTCTCTCTGTCAAATAAATAAATAAAATCTTAAAAAAAAAAGGATAAGAGAATAAATCATCAAAATGAGAGTGACTGTGTGTGTGTGTGTGTGAGAAAAAATCATGCAGAACACCTTGAATATATACAATTTTTGTCAACTATACCCCAATAAAGCTGTTAAAAACATGAGTTTAAAATGGGGTATAGCTGAAAACACTGGTTTTGAATAAGGAAAGCAATATCTCTTCTACTGAAATCAGACTATAGAAGGAAAGAATGGGTAAGGATGTAGGTACATTTATAGATTTAGTTACTAAAAATTAAGAGAATCTACATGTGATAATGTTAACTGTGTTTTAAACACATTGAAGTTTAAATGTCAAAAATAATTTCTTCACTAAAAATTATTTCTCTGAATTACGAGTTTAAGATACACATTAGCATCAAAGTTAAATGAAGTAACTATCACATTCCTAAATGCTAGACTTAACAAAGAAAATTTTAAGAATATTTATCAAATATCTACTTGTACAGGACACTGTTAACACAGAAAGAGCTCTTTCCCCAAGTATCTGTACAGCCTTGTCACCTCCCTTTCTTTAGGTCTCTGTTCTCACACTCTGCTTTATTTCTCTTCATTATACTTACCACCACCTGACATATTCTATTTGTTTATTGCCTGTTTGTCCTCCTAGACTAGAAGGATCTCAAGGGGAAGGGCCTTCTCTTATTCACTGTTGTATCTCCAGTAACAAAATAGTGCCTGCCACAAATATGAATGAAAAATAAATTTGTGTTTGAATGAAATGGTACCTTCTCTTCAGGAAAAAGAATTGCAATCTGTTAAATGAAGGAGAAATGAATATACAAGGACTATATCAATATTTACAAATTAAAGAAACATTTACTTCTTTTTAATGGTATTTAACGGTGATATGGGAAGCAATACCAAAAAATGACGTAAGAGTTCACAAGACTATGAAATCCAGACAATATGATAAAAATTTTATTATGGAAAAGGCAGCATATGGACTGGACTTTAAAGGGGTGGGTAGATTTTTAACTGTATAATTCTTTTTTTTTAGTCTATTCAAAGAGTTGTACACCCATCACCTTCTAGAACAGTTTCATCACCTCAAAAAGAAACCCTATGCCCCTTAGCTACCACCTCCTAACTACCCAGTCAGCCCTAAGAAGCCACCAATCTACTTTATGTCTCTACATATTTGCCTATTCTAGACATTTCATAGAAATATAATAAAATCGGGCACCTGGGTGGCTCAGTGGGTTAAGCCGCTGCCTTCGGCTCAGGTCATGATCTCAGGGTCCTGGGATCGAGTCCCGCATCAGGCTCTCTGCTCAGCAGGGAGCCTGCTTCCTCCTCTCTCTCTCTCTGCCTGCCTCTTTGCCTACTTGTGATCTCTCTGCCAAATAAATAAATAAATAAAATATTAAAAAAAAAAACGAAATATAATAAAATCATTTGTGAAATTTTGAGACTGGCTTCTTCACATAGCATAATGTTTTTAAGGTTAATCCATTTTGTATCAGTACTTCATTTCTTTTTACGATTGAATATTACTCCATTGTATGGATATAACATATTTTAACCATTCATCAGTAGATGGCCATTCGGGTTGTTTCTACCCTTTGACTATTATGAATAACAATAAATTATTAAAATAAAGTCCTATTAACATTCATATATAAGTTTTTGTGTGGTATAATTTTAATAAGACATAAGTAAGGGATAGAAATGAAATTTCTTTCTTAAGTAGGCTCCACCCCAAAGTGGGGCTTGAACTCACAACCTTGAGATCAAGAGTGGCATGCTCTACCAAATGAGCCAGAACTGAAACATTTTGAATCATTCAATCCCAAATGTGACAAATTCAAGATAATATTTTCACTGATAAGGCAAAGTGAATTTTCATAAAGCTTAATTTATTCATGTCAAAGGACTGTCCTTTATTCTCCAAAAATGTCCTTTGAACTTTCTTTTTTTAAATGTTAAAGCATCCTTTTTAAATGAAATGATGGCAGTGTTGAAAGGTAATTTTGGGGGGTGCCTGGGTGGCTCATTTGGTTGGGTGTCTGACTCTTGATCTCAGCTCAGGTCTTGATCTCAGGTTTGTGAGCTCAAGCCCTGCACTGGGCTTCATGCTGGGCATGAAGCCTACTTAAAAAAAACAAAAACAAAAAACAAAAAAAGGTAGTTTTGTTAATTTATTTAGGTAAAATAAACTTCGTTAAATCTAATCCAAAAATCTAGGAAATTCTGTTGACTAAAGAAAATGGCATGAAGGTAAGAAGGTAGAAATCCACAAGATAGCCTGAATGCCAACTAAGGAGACTGTACATTATCCTATGGTCAATAAGGAAATGAATAAAGTTTTTTAAGTATAAAATAACTTCTTCTGGATGTCATCTCATACAATGAACAGCAACTGAGCTACAACTATATGAAAAGCATGGAATTCAGTGCTATAAAAACAGACTAAATAAAACTGTCCCTACCTTTTTATAACTTAGTCTTTAGTAAAAGAAAAAAGTCTCTCTATTCATTATTTACATCTTTATCCATCTTTCAGAGAGGGCAATGCTTAATAGTTAAAAATAATCTTTTAAAAAGGAAAATATGGGAATTAAAAAAAGGAAAATACGGGATTACTCCTACTGTGCTTACAAGATTTATTTCACTCATTTGACAATGTGAGTTGCTGGGTATATAAAGATAACATATAACCCCTATCCTACAGAAGCTTATAGTCTAGATTTTATAAATGTATCAAATGCTCTAGAAGAAACTGACCACAAACATGTAATTAGATATTATTCACCTAGGGTTTTCAATTTGGTAGCAAATAAAAAAAACACTTAACAGTCACATTTTAAGCATTTTATATTTGTTACCTAACCTAATCCTCTTTAACAGTTTCATGAAAAAGTTATTATTACTATATTATTTTAGGATATTTATTAATACATTAAAATATATTACATTTATCTTTTCCCAGAATCAATGTTAATGACATCAATTCTGCTGAGTGCTTTCATATATAGTTGCTGTATCATTCCTATCAGCACACAAACATTCTGTAATTTTGCCAATCTTGAAAAAAAAAATCCTCTCTTGAGTTCACATTCCAATCCAGGCCCCTCATCATTTTTCTGATCCCCTTATCAAAACTCCCTAAAAAAGCTATCTGTAGAAGTTGTCCCCCAAATTCTCTCCTCTCAGGCTCTTCGCCATTCCAGAAAGGCTCTGCCTCTGACACTACCGAAACCACTCCAGTCAAGACTATAAATGACCTCAAAATCCTAAATAAGATTCTTAATTTTTAGTCCCCATCTCACTTGACCTATCGGCAACACCTGACATAGATAAAGCAAGCTCTTGGAAATACTTTCTTTACTTGGCCTCTAAGACACCATATTCTTCTGGGTTTTCTTCTCATATTACTAGATACTCCTTCTCAATCAGCTTCTTCCACAGCTCCACAATTTCTACACGTTAGAGTATCCAAGGCTCTGTCCTTGGACCTGCTCTGTTTTCTATCTACATCCACTTCCTTATGTTCTCACAAAGTCTCATGACTCCACTAAAATTTAACAGGATAGGGATTTTTTTAAGCTATTTTTGTTAATGCTGAATGTCCTGAACCTAAAACAATGCCTGGCATGTAGTAGATGCATGACAAATATTTGTCAACGAAAGGATGAATGAATAAATGGCTTTAAATATTATCTACAGGGCGCCTGGGTGGCTCAGTGGGTTAGGCCGCTGCCTTCGGCTCAGGTCATGATCTCAGGGTCCTGGGATCGAGGCCCGCGTCCTCCCTGCTGAGCAGAGAGCCTGCTTCCTCCTCTCTCTCTGCCTGCCTCTCTGCCTGCTTGTGATCTCTTTCTGTCAAATAAATAAATAAAATCTTAAAATAAATAAATAAATAAATAAATATTATCTACAAATTGATGACTCTCCAATTTATACCTCCTATCTGGAGCTCTCTCCTGAACTCCTGATATATCCAACTGTCAAAGAGCCATCTCTACTTGGATGTATAATAAACATTTCAAACTTAATGAGTCCAAAAGAGAATCACCCTCCCATTGGCTTGGGCAAATTACTTCACTTTCTTTGCCATGTGCAGCTTTAGCCTAGTTCCCCAAACCAACAATTCTGAAATAATTCCTAATTCCTTCTCTTTCTCTAATACACATATACAATCTGCCAAGAGAGACCACATGAGAGGGGGGAGGGTCAGAGGGAGAAGCAGACTCCCTGCTGAGCAGGAAGCCTGATGATGATGCGGGACTGGATCCTAGACTCCAAGATCATGACCTGAGCC
Source organism: Neogale vison (assembly GCF_020171115.1). Classification (NCBI taxonomy): domain Eukaryota; kingdom Metazoa; phylum Chordata; class Mammalia; order Carnivora; family Mustelidae; genus Neogale; species Neogale vison. The sequence continues at coordinate 15,224,061 of NC_058102.1, read as the reverse complement.
AAAGGCAGTCGTTTAACCAACTAAGCCACCCAGGAACCCAACACTATGGATTCTTCCTTCAAAATATACTCAGAATTTACTATTTCTCACTACATCCACCACTATCACTGTGGTACAAGCCACTACCATCTCTCACCTGGAAGAATGCAACATCCTCTTCTTTCTTGTCCACCTTCTCCTCCCAATCCAGAACTGTGATCAGAGATTACACAACTCCTCTGCTTATAATCCTGCAATCATTCCATCTTTGCTCTGAATAAAAGCCCAGATCTTGACAACTGCCTTATATTTATCTCTTTTCAGTCTGGCCCTGTTGTATCTCCGACCTCACCTACTACCACCACTATTTTGCTCCTTTTATATTACTTCTTTTGCTGTTTCTTCCAAAGGTTAAACTCATTTCCACTTCCCTGCCTTTTCCCTCACTGTTCCCCCAGCCTGAAATGCCTTTTCCCTAAGGTATCCGCAATCCATTACCTGTTTCATCAGTTTGTTCAACTGCTACCTTCTCTGAGTTTTCCCCAATCACCATATTTAAAACTGCAAGGAGGGGCACCTAGGTGGCTCAGTCTGTTGAGCTGCATTCAGCTCAGGTCATGATCTTGGGGTCCTGGTATGGAGCCCTAAGTTGGGCTCTCTGCACAGTGGGGAGTCTGCTTCTCTCTCTGCTCCTGCCCCAGGCTCCTGCTCGCTCACTCTCACTCTCTCAAATAAAAATCTTTATTAAAAATTAAACAAAACAAAACAAAACAAAAATTGTAAGGATAATCCCACCCCCGTTGTATTGTATTCTTTATCCCCTATCGCTGCTCTGTATTTCTCTACACCTTTTATCACCAGCAACTCCTATATATCTGACTTTCTGGAACATGTGCTGGAAAAAGCTAAGAATTTTTGTTTCATTCACTGCGCTATCTCTGGTGTTAAAAGCAGTGCCCGGTATACAGCAGTGATCAATAAGCTATCTGTTAAACAAATGCTTTCATTTCCACCAGGGGGCCTAACGATCATCTAGCCTGGGATTTCAGGAAAAGATCATAAAGCTTCTCGAAAATTTTTTTCAGTGCTCTGATCCCTAGAAGGCTTTATACTTTGCCTAGAAAGAAAAACTGTGTTTTCTCTAGTCAGCCACAAGGAGGAGTTGAGAGGAAGAGCTGAGCAAAGAGAAAACAGATGTTTCACTTGCTTTTCCTAGGCAACCCCGAGGTGGAAGAAAAGTGGATGTGGAGGCGCCGGTACTGAATGAAAGGTTTTCTGCACACTGTGAGTTACCTAGACACACACAAACGTAAACACGCAGAGCCGCGATCCTTTCGAACGCCACAAAGAGGCCAAGAAAAACCAATCCACCCACCGGGCACTGAGAACCGGGAGGGTGTTTAACTCCACCGCTAAGAATTCCCCATGAACGCAGGGGACGAGTTCCCACTAGCGCAGAGGCACGTAACTCACACACGAAGGCCGACGTGTTCCAGGCTGCCGGGACTCTCGGGCCAGAGAACTATTAAATCAATTCTGTTTCCGATTCAAGGCACCTCTAATTCTGAAAATGGCTCGAGTACCGCGGTCCCAGGTCTGAGTTCTCGGATTCGCCGACTGCAGGTCAAGTCCTGATTCATTCAGCCCCGAAATCCCCATTTCCCACGGGACTCCCGACTTACCGCCACCTGTTGATGCCCACATTGGAGGAGCCGGCGAACCAGGGGTCGAGGATGTAGACGCAGCGGATGGTGTTGGCGCCCTGAATGCACTCCTTCAGGGCGGGGTTGTCGTGAAGCCGGAGCCCCTTTCGGAACCAGTGCACGGCGTTCACCCCCATCCCGGGGGAGCGGCGGCGGCAGGCGTGTCCTCGCCCAGTTCCCCCACCGAGAAATTCAAGGAAGGAAGGGCCGGCTCATACCCGACACCTCTGCTTCCAGGGGAGCCGCCACACCCAAGGAGAAGGGAGAGGGCGGCGGACGGGGAAAAAAGGAAAAATTGAATCCGAGGAGGGGGCCGGAGGAGGAGAGGGCGCGGGACTCGCGGCTGGGAGATGAATGGAGGCTGCCGTCAGCGGAGTCCGGGTGTGACGCCCTTTAGGAGCCGGCGCCCGCAGCAACCGCCGGCACGAGGCGCATCGCTTCGAGGGCCTCGGAGCCCGAGGAGTGAGTACGTTCCACGAGCCCGGACCGCCACGACGGCCCCGACCGGCCCCGGCAGCCCCAGGAGGTTCGTCACGGAAACCTCGCCCCACCGAGGCAGCCCCGGAGGCGAAAACGGACCGCCTGAGGCGAGCCACCGAGAGGGATGAAAGGGGATCCAGACACAGTCGGCCACGCTGTCTCTCGGGCCGGGGAAGAGCAGTGAGCACGGAGGCTGTGGTCGAGGCCGCTGGACGGTTGCCGGCCGGTGACCGGTCCCGAGGCTGCCCGGGTGACTCCACTGCCACCGCCGCGTCAGCTGCCTCGGCCCCGCCCCCGGATCCTCATTGGAGCGTACGCTCCCCACGTGACCCCCGGCACCTCACGTTTCTGAAGTGTGTTTACTACAGCGTCTCTGACTGAGGAATCTGCTCGCGATGCAGTCGCTCCTAGGGGGCGGCAGCTGCTTGGTCTCAAAGCCGTCGACCCTCGCTGAGACTCTAAACTCCCTTCCTCTGCCCTTTTTCTCCGCCGACTGGTCGCCTACAAGCTCGCCCGGTGACCACAGGCCCCATGTGAGGGAAGCCTTAGCCCCGCCTCTGGAGGCCGTGAGCATCCCCTATTGGCTGAGGCTTTCTGAGACCCGGATGAGCACGGGGCAGCAGGGAGCTCGCGGGCGCGCGCTCGGCTGAGATGGCGCGCGTGCGCTCTCGCTGCGTTCCAGAGGGAAGGAGGGCGCGGCCGGCGGGCTGGAGCGCGCGGCCGGCGATATGGAGCGCGCTCTGGGATTCCTCCTGTGGCGTTACGGGAAGGCCTGGATGCAGCCGGGTGCCATCCAGTAGTCGGCGAGGGAGTTCGGCGGGGAATGAGCGCGGGATGGGTTGAAAGGAGAGAAGAAAGCTGCTCAGACTTCAAGCCCAGCCCTGTGCTTAAGTGCAGCTTTGGCTAAAGAGCCCGACTTTGGAGTGTGTGGAGCTGGCACTCCCTACCCCCCCACCCCCCCCACCCCCGCCATTCTTCCGGCCCTCATGGTGTGGCTCCCTCCGACGCGTTCTGGGGAGTAGGGATAATGGCATGGCAGGTGCCAGGCACCTGGAATTCCTTAATTCTATGTATGTATCTTCAACCTGTCAGCCGTGATTTCTCATCCTTAGTGTGGTAGAGCGACAGTGAAGCATCAGGCCAGGTCATTCCTTTCGACATGTGATGCCCTTTTATTGATTAAGCGATTACCGAATGAACCAGGCACTGCTCAAAGTGCTCGAGGCACAGGAGAGAAATAGACAAAAATCTCAGCCCCGGTGGAATTTACGATACATCTCTTAGCCTTCAAACGTGCTATTTTTTCCTTTATAAAATGTTCTTCTTTGGAATGTGCTATTCACCATAGCAACCTTTGAGCTACCTAGTATATTTCTACACATCCTTTTAGACTCAGATGAACGTGCTACCTAATTTGTGAAAATACCCCTGTCATCCAGACATAGGACGCATACCCCTCTGTCCAGGTGTGTCCAGGTGTGTCTCTGAAACATTAACATAATGTAGTGAGGATTAAATGAAAAGTACCTACTTTGATTCCTAGCGTGAAGTGTGTGTTCAGTAATAGTGTTTATTATCATAATAATGTGTCTCTGATTTCCTCTCAAGGACAGGGTGGCTGTCCAGCTTGTTTTTTTCTGAATCATCAATACCTAGTTTAGAGTCTGACGCATATGCTTTGCAATGTTCATTGAATGAATGAGTGAATGAATGAATGCTCTCTGCCACCAAGGTTAAAAGGAGGGAAGTTATGGCAATTGTTACAGGTTGAGTTGTGTCCTTCTAAAATTCATATAACCCCGAGTACCTGTGAATGTGCCCTTACTTGGAAATAAGGTCTTTGCAGATGATCGAGTTAAGATGATGTCATTAGGGTGGGCCCTAATCCAATATGACTAGTGTACTTACAAATTTAGAAATTTGGACACAGAGACAGACTCACAGACAAAGAGAACGCCATGTGAAGATTGGAATCATGCTACCATAAGCCAAGAACAATTCAAAGCTAGGAGAGTGACCTGGAACAAATCCTTCCCTAGCACCTTCAGAGGGGGCGTGACCTTCCCAACACTTTGATTTCAGATTTCCAGCCTCCAGAATGATGAGACAATAAATTCCTGTTGTTCTAAGTCACTCATTTTGTGGTACTTTGTTATAGCAGCTGTAGCAAACTAATACAACAATACTGTAAATTCAATCATCTAGTCAGCCAATATCTGGATAGTCTTCTCTAACCCTGCTTCTATGGTCATAAAAAAGGCATAGCAAAAAAAAAAAAAAAAAAAAAAAAAGGCATAGCATCCCTTCCTTGATTTCTTAAGAGCATTTAAAGTTTTATATATATGAAAACCCTTTGTTCACTATAACATATTAAATACTTGTTATTTTTATCAGTGGAGATGAGCCTTGGGTGATTACTACTCTGAAGGATCCATCCTCTATGCATAGGATGTGCACACAGAGCTGTGCCCTCACTTGGATTGCCTCGTTCTCCAGGGTCTATTATATTTTTAAAAATACAGTGTTTTGTGTTTCATTTTAGGCAGTTTTAAAGTAAGTAGATTATGCCTAAAGACATAAGAATTGTTTTCAAGCAATCAGATGAAATTAGAATGGAGAGAGAATATCGATTTGTGTAGAATGGACTTATGTTTGCCAATTGTTCATTTAATAAAGACGGATTTTTTTTTCTAACAGGCAGCTGTGTGTGGGTGTGTGTGTAACTTTCATTTACACAGAAAAGTACTGATTTATTATAAAAATGTCAGTACTGTCAACTGTGCATTCCTCAAAGACTAAGGGTTTTTATGGCACACAGGTGGTTACTTTAATGTATCTATTACAGGGAAGGAGTAAACATTTTATAACTACTGTGATTTATTGAGCCCCTACTATGTGCCACGCACGTTGGGTTATTATTAGCCCTCATAATAATCTTCTGAGGCAACTTATTATTATTATTTATTAATCTATGCCTGCTTTCCTGATGAAGACACTAAAGCTCAGAAATACAAACAACTAGTTAAACAAGATGAAAAACCAAGACTGTTTCGGAATCCAAACTCCTTGTTTATGTATATTATCCCTCATTGATATCACCACTCCCCTTCTTTTTCAGAGTGAGTATTTATGTTTAAAGGGGTAGAGCATTGTCAGAAATGTGTGAAGTTCTGGTTGGCTCCAATATCATGGGGTAGAAAGAGTATGGGATTAAGAAGAAGAGACTAGGTAATTATCTCAGCTAGCCAGGAATTAGTTGGTGATCTCAAACTAGTCACTTATGCTTTCTTAGACTGATTAATTAATCTATAAAACCAGCAGATTGGACCAGATGATTTCTAAGCTTTTTCTACTATGTAAAAATGCTAGACCTCTATGAGCACCACCTGACACAGATTCAAAAACACCTACCAAGAGTCCTGTTAGGCTTTTTAACCGCCAACAATGTTGGATCAATACCTCTTCAATTTCATGAGCACACTTGACAAAAGGGTGTAAGCCTCTAAAGTGAAGACTTGTAGTCTCTCATGACCCCATCTGGCAGAGGTGATCTGAGGAGATGTTCCCAAAACACAAATAATGAAGGAGTAGAGTATATGTTCAGCTCATTCAGTTACAACCACACCTCTCCAATGAGGTCTGAATCCCACCCTTGGAAAAGAACCCTGACACTCTTCCAAATTTGTCCTTCTTTAGGTACTCTCCCTCAGGCCTGGGGTATTCATCATGGTCCCCTCCCTGCCCCATTATCATTAATTATAAATTCCCAGTGATAATTAATAATTTTTTAATGGATTTACTGTGTGGTTTTTGTCTCCTCATTGGACACTGACTGATACAATCTGTTGACCAATGGAGTCCACACACAGATGTACCTGTGAACAGTTTTCTTGGTTGGTCTTACCCCCTTTTTGTTGCCCAAATGCATTTAGAAAGTGTAAATAGTTACAAATGTGGCAACATGATATTGTGAAATATTAGCCAACATTTCTACACCACAGATCTTTTTTTGTCCTGTGATCATTCCCATTCTGATCATTGGATGTGAGTCCCCTGTTGCCTCAGAGGGGCAGAAGTTGAGGACAAAGGTAGTCCAGTGTTTTTGTTCTAAATTCAAGAGCTTAGATAAAGATGTAAATCAGGAAGAATTTGTTGTTCCCCTCCTCTCTCCCCAACACTATACAAAAATTCTTTAAGCTGACATGGGCTATGGGTATAAGGAAAATAAAACAGATATGCACTGATCTTTCTGAAACAAGAAGATAGTATTTCACCTATCCTTGTCTAGGATTAGCTCCAGATTCCTAGATGAGCTTAGGGTGTTCAGAGAGTAGAAGACATTTATGCCAACTTCCCATTTGAGATCTGGAAGCCGACCCTCATGGAGTCCCCGTATCATTTTTCTGGGGCCCAGAACAAAAGCCTATGAAGGATGCCACTGGTCAGAGAGGGCCTGGAAAGCCCTGCCAAGCCTCCTAACTGGCTAAGAGAACAGCTAGATTTTTCTATATGTTCCTTCTTCCTCAGGGCACTGCAAAGGTTAGCTGAAATAGAAAACTATCTAAGGGGTTTTGGGAGAGGGGACAGTATTACACAAAATGTCATGAAAGGTTATAACCTGGGGAACCTGGGTGGCTCAGTCAGTTAAGCATCTGCCTTCGGCTCAGGTCCTGGGATGGAGCCAGAGTTGGGCTCCCTGCTCAGCAGGAAGTCTGCTTCTCCCTCTCCCTCTGTGTGTGATCTCTCTTTCTCCCTCTCTATCTCAAATAAATAAAATTAAAAAGAAAGAAAGAAAAGGAAAGAAAGGAAGGAAGGAAGGAAGGTTATAACCAACAACCAAATGGGGACTTGGGCATCTCAACGGATGCCATCCTAGAGAGATAGCAACACCTGAGGCCAGCACAGGATCACACATTCAGTAGATGGCAGTGTAGACAAGCGAGGAATGCCGGCCAGGTCACAGGCTTCCTTCTAAAGATGTGATGATCCTTAAACATCTGGGAACTTAAATGCTACCCTGAAGGGAAGCTGAGGAAAGGAAATGATTTTTCACAGTTGACTGAGTTGGGATGACAGGAAAATTCTAAAATGACCAAGAAATGAACCCAGTTTTCAACCAGGGTGTAGGTTGAGATATTAAGACAGAAACTAAGTTTAGCTATAGAAAATAGGACCCTTAGGAACTCTCTAGAGAACATACTCATAAATGATCAGTATTATTAACTCAAGGCAGAAGAAGAAAGAACAAGGTAGAGGAAGAAAAGTATACATGGCTGGTGTGAGACCAGCGACTGCCCCGCCTGCTTCTTACTTTCCCTGACCCAACCTCCCGGAATTCCTGGAAAGCAAAGAAGTCGCTTGGGGCTGGTCATGCCACCTGGTGGCTAGTGCAAGAAGTACAAGCAGTTCCACAAAAATCCATACAATATATCCCCCCAAAAAATCACCACTCTGCAAAGAGCTACTGTTAAGATGGGATCAGGAGGGAGACAAACCATAAGAGACTCTTAATCTCACAAAATAAACTGAGGGTTGCTGGGGGGTGAGGGGGGTAGCAGGATAGTGTGGCTGGTTTATGGACATTGAGGAGGGTATGTGCTATGGTGGATGCTGTGAAATGTGCAGGCCTGATTATTCACAGAGCTGTACCCCTGAGGCAAATAATACATCATATATTAATTTTTTTTTAAAAAAGCTACTGTTAAAACAATAAGGTTTGTGGAAAGCATTCAGTTGAGACAGACCCCTTAAAATGTATACAACTTAATAATGGCATCGTTAACAAAAAATAACCATCCTAATAAATTAGCAGTACAATTAAAAAGACAAGTTCAGGGACGCCTGGGTGGCTCAGTTGGTTGGACAACTGCCTTCGCCTCAGGTCATGATCCCGGAGTCCTGGGATCGAGTCCCGCATCGGGCTCCCAGCTCCATGCGGAGTCTGCTTCTCCCTCTGACCGTCTCCTTGCTCATGCTCTCTCTCACTGTCTCTCTCTCAAATAAATAAATAAAATCTTTAAAAAAAATAAATAAAAAGACAAGTTCAATCGCCAATAAAGAAATAAGTAATTAATAAAGGGCTTTACCTTTAAAAAATGTAGGTAACTTCATGGAAAGGGTATATGAACAGGTTGAGGCTATTAATTCCATAAATAAAGATCAGGTAGGATTCCAACTCTAAGACAGAGGACATGGCCAAATCACAAGAAGAGAGTAATACAGGATGAATTGCGGGTATTCTACACAGCACTGTATCCCTCGGCAGCTCGGCAGTTCACTGTGTTCAGCGGTGTGCACCCACTTTGACATTCAGCTGTTGTTACTTAGTGGAACAAAACATTAAGCTATTGGGTAAAACTGCAAATGAATCAACACAACTTTTGCCTTTTTCCATCATTTCCCTATTAACCAATCACAGATAGACTAATTTGCATACCAGAAACCCCTGTAGCAGAAGAGCTCCCTTCCCAGGTCTCAATGGGATCTTGACCTGCAGAGCAAACTGTATCCAGTTTCCAGCAGTCGCCCACCCTGACCACCATGCTCACATTTCCTCCAGTCTTCAAAACCTAATCCCACCTCAAGCAAGCTCTTTCTAATTCTTACTTAGCTGTTGTGACTCTCAGTTCACAAAGATCATTTTCTATAAATTAGCTTAGGGGCACCTGGGTGGCTCGGTGGGTTAAAGCCTCTGCCTTCTGCTGGGTTTATGATCCTAGGGTCCTGGGATGGAGCCCCACATCAGGCTCTCTGCTCAGCAGGGAGCCTGCTTCCTCCTCTCTCTCTGCCTGCCCCTCTGCCTACTTGTGATCTCTGTCTGTCAAATAAATAAATAAAATCTTTAAAAAATAAAAAGATAATAATAAAATAAATTAGCTTAAGGGGGTCCTGGGTGGCTCAGTGGGTTGAGCCTCTATCTTCAACTCAGGTCATGATCCGGAGTCCTGGGATCCAGCCCCGCATCGGGCTCTCTGCTCAGCAGGGAGCCTGCTTCTTCCTCTATCTCTGCCTGCCCCTCTGCCTACTTGTGATCTCTGTCTGTCAAATAAATAAATAAAATCTTTAAAAAATAAAAAGATAATAATAAAATAAATTAGCTTAAGGGGGTCCTGGGTGGCTCAGTCAGTTAAGCATCTGCCTTCAGCTCAGGTCATGATACTGGGTCCTGGGATTAAGCCCCAGGCTGGGGTTCCTGCTCAGGGTGGAACTTGCTTCTCCCTCTCCCTCTGCCCCTTCCCTCTCTAGTGCTCTTTATTTCTCTCTCTCCTCTCTCAAATAGATAAATTAAATCTTTTTAAAAAAATAATAAATCAACTTAATTTTACCTGTCAGGCTCTGCCAAGTCAGCAGAAAATCCATCCTAGTCATTCTTAGAGTTTTCCTCTCACTTCCTGGGAGCCCTGTCAAGATATATGGCCTCAAGCAGTGGGGCCCACATTTTGGGAGCCCTCGGTTGTCTATCCATACTCTGGCCTCTGCATCTCTGCAGAGATGGCTAATGTCTCTCACACGGTCCCTTCAGATTCGGGTGCCATCTGCTGATGACAACAGGGCATTGGGCACAAGGCTGCCCTAATAAACACAATCCTCCCTCAACTGCCTGTTACAAATATAGGCAACATGGGCACTGGACTGCTCTCTGTCCCTTGACCTGGGGAAGGCAGGGAGCAAGAGCCACCAGTAGCCTTCCAGATGATTACCCAAGAAAGAGGAGGCCTCCTCCAGCCCCCCACCTTCAAGGATCCAGTCCGTCACTGGACTGGAGCTGAGAGTGCAAATGGATGTGGTAGGTAGCCCAGCTATGTTTCTACTTGATACTGGGGGCATCTATTTGGTCTTGACTTCCTTCTCTGGAACCCACTCCTCTAAAACTTACACCATTATGGGAGTGTCTGGCTTACCATCAACAATGCACTGATCCCCTGTTCTACATGTGGGAGGGACAAGCATTTACCCATAGATCCCTAACTGTGCCTGAATGTCCCCGCCCTATACTAGGCAGAGACCTCTTACAAAAATGGAGAGCTGAAGTCATTTTCGGGCCTTATACTGAAAACTGTCTTTGGAACCTGCTGTGGTTCTCTTAACATCACCTTTACCCATTCCAACACAAATATGAAAAGGCTGGGATTCCCTAGTCAACCCAAACATCTGGGATCAGGGAATCCCCGGAAGAGGACTGTCAACCACACCCATTATGGTTCAACCTAAGGACCCGCGTTACAACCCTCACAAAAAACAATACCCTCCCAAACCTGAAGCTAAACAGGGGCCACAGCCCATAATCATGGACTTCTTCTCCCCACAAGCTCACCCTGCAACACTCCCATCCTAGCAGTTAAAAGAAGGACAATAGTTATTGCCTAGTCCAAGACTTATGAGCCATTGATGAGGCTGTTATACCCCTACACCCAACTGTGCCAAATCCATCTGTCATCCAGGGCCCCATTCCTTCTAACAGTCTCTGGTTTATAGTCCTGGGTATTAAAGATGCTTTCTTATGCCTCCCATTGGCTCAACAATCCCAGTTTCTGTTGCATTTGAATGTAAACCCCCTTGTGGGCCTACACAACAACTTAAATGGACAGTACGCCCACAGGGATTCAGGGATCACCCCATCAGTCGGGGCAAGCCCTCTCTAAAGATTTACAAGACTTTCAACCTGAGGGGGGGGAACTATCCTCTAACAAGGGGATGATTTGCCTCCCACTCAAGAGCTGGCTATCCAACATACTGTCCAAACCCTAAACTTTTTGGCAAAAAAGTTTCGACGTATCCAAATCCAAAGCTCAATGGATACAGCAGCAGGTGTCCTACCTGGGAGTTACCATAGCCTCTGGGAGACACCCCTGAATGGAAACGAGCCATAATGAACCCATCCAAACCCATCCCAGCAAACTGCTGATAAGCAGCAGAGGACCTGCATAGGTCTAACAGGCTGCTGCACAGTCTGGATTCCCAGCTACGGACTTTTTGCCCAACCTCTTCATAGGGTTCTAAAAGGTAGATCAGACTCCACTCCCCTTAATTGGAGACCTTCACAACAGTCAACCATGGACGATTTAAAGAGCCTCTTAAGGGCACCTGAGTGGCTCAGTCAGTTGAGGGTCTGCCTTCAGTTTGGGTCATGATATCATTGGGGTCATGATCTCGGGTCCGCCTCTGTTCCGTGGGTGTCTCCTTCTCCCTGTTTCTCTCCCTTTATGCTTCCCCCTCCATCTCTCAGGTAGCTAGATAGAATATTTAAAAAATAATAATAAATAACAAGCCTCTTAAGCAGGGCCACTGTTATTGACCTAACCCAATCCAGCCCAAACTGTCCAATTTTATGCCCAGGAAAATGAGGACATTGCCCTTGGCATTTTAACACAAAAACCTGGGATCACTCCCCAGCCCAGGCTCTGAAGGTGTCACTGTTAATCTTGGGGGTGACCAGCATCTGCTTTATCCCTCCTCTCTCATGCCTAACTACCTCTTCCAGGCCCTATTCTAAGCACTGGAGATACAAGAGTGAGCAAGCAGGGCCCTCTGTCCCCTGTGGAGCTGCCATGTTGTACAGAAACATTTGGTCCAAAATGGCATCTGTTAGGCCAAGTCACCAGATCCAGGGCTTAATTCCTAACCTGATTGCAGTTTCAACCTCCAGAAATGTATACCTACAGTGGGGAGTCATGCATTTTCTTATCAGCACCAAGGAGATCATCAGTCAACCCCCTGCCCCCACCAAAGGAAGCTTGAGGGTAATCACCTTATAAAATCCCCTGGCTTTCTGCCTAAGGAACGGTGACCTTGCCTGAAACAATCCTTTCTTTTCTTTTGCTAATAACTTTCTGGTCCCACCCTCCTTTCTATCAAAACCCTCCGTTTTGCACAAATCCACAGACATCCCCTCTGCTAGTTAGGAGGGATGCTGCCAATCCCAGAATGGCTTAAGAAAGATCTTCATAGTGTATATGGACATATACACTATGGAGTATTATGCCTCCATCAGAAAGGATGAATACCCAACTTTTGTAGCAACATGGACGGGACTGGAAGAGATTATGCTGAGTGAAATAAGTCAAGCAGAGAGAGTCAATTATCATATGGTTTCACTTATTTGTGGAGCATAACAAATAGCATGGAGGACAAGGGGTGTTAGAGAGGAGAAGGGAGTTGGGGTAAATTGGAAGGGGAGGTGAACCACGAGAGACTATGGACTCTGAAAAACAGTCTGAGGGGTTTGAAGTGGTGGGGGGGTGGGAGGTTGGGGTACCTGGTGGTGGGTATTATAGAGGGCATGGCTTGCATGGAGCACTGGGTGTGGTGAAAAAATAATGAATAATGTTTTTCTGAAAATAAATAAATTGGAAAAAAAAAAAAGAAAGATCTTCATATTCACTGGGCTGAATTTTTGTTCTTGAACAACAGTGGTAACTGCAACACCACATGTAAGCCCCAAAGAAATTCTAGTAATGGAATAATAATAAATGGAAGACTAATGCTAATGAGACTTTTATCAAGGATAAACAAGACATTTTGAAATGAGAAAAAATCATACTGGTAACAATAATAATAGCATCAGTACTCATCAAGTGCTTTTCCTCTTATTTTTCTTAAAGATTTTAATATATTTTGATATGCCCCCCCCAATAATGGGTCCGTGATTAAAGGAGCGAGACTGATATAAAGCAAAGGTCAAGCAAAGCTTTATTCCACACCAAGCATCAAGAATCAGACCGAACGTTGGGGGCCATACCTCTTACAGGAGAGGGTGAACTTTCTCTGTTTCAAGGACTGGCTTTTAAGGGCAAAGGCCATGTGGTTGGGCCTGGCCATGCACAGGTGGCCAATGAGATTGTAACACACAGAGGAAACTCCACAGTCATGTTAGATCACACATAAGTGACCAATTGAATTACAGTTTACCCTATAGTAGACATTTGAACTAGCCTATCACCTTGGTGAGAATTGGCACCCAAAAGGCTCCCAAAGGGTGGGGCCCATACTCCTTGGTAGCTAGGGAGACAGTATGCATCCCGCCACTGATCAGATGTCTCCACCTGGCCTGATCCACCCTTGTATCTGGGCTTTGTTGCCTGGGGCTGGTTTCCGGGACTTGTTTTTAAGTAATTCCTCTGGGGGAAGGGGAGCAGGGACCGTTTAAGGGTCTGAGGGGTTAGAAGCAGAGGGAGGTGGGAGGTTGGGGGAACCAGGTGGTGGGTATTAGAGAGGGCACGGATTGCATGGAGCACTGGGTGTGGTGCAAAAATAATGAAAACTATTACGCTGAAAATAAATAAATTAATTTAAAAAAATAAGGGTTAAACAAAAAGGTTTTTGTTTAACGGGTGGATGCCTCTGGCTAAATAGGTCCTTACAATATGAGAGTGTGAGAGCATGAAAGAGAGAGAGAGCACAAGTAGGGAGGAGGGGTCAAGGAAGACAGACACTCCTCTGAGCAGGGAGCCTGATGCGGGGCTCGATCCCAGGAACCTGGAATCATGATCTGAGCTAAAGTGGCCGCTTAACTGACTGAGCCACACAGATGCCCTTGCATCTCCTCTTAGATCCATGTGCACTGTCACGTGCTTGGTTCTGAATTTCGGGAACCACCTTTTCTGCTTCTGTCCCTCTGGCTTCCAGAGAATTGAGCCAGTGGTGATAAAGGAGAGTTGAAAGAAAGGCAGGCAGGGACAAGGGCCCTTGCTCTAAGAAGGAAGCACTTTTTTTTTTTTTTAAAGAATTTATTTGTTTACTTGACAGAGAGATCACAAGTAGGCAGTGAGGCAGGCAGAGAGAGGAGGAGGCAGGCTCCCTGTCCAGCAGAGACCCTGACACGGGACTGACTTGATCCCAGGACCCCAGGATCATGGCCTGAGCCGAAGGCAGAGGCTTAAGCCACTGAGCTCCTAAGCTCCCAGAAGGAAGCACTCTTAAAAGGATTTTACACCACCTTGAAACAAGCCTGCCACCCGTTCCCATATGATAGGTAAAGGACAAAAACCTGATTGGGTGACAGGCTCCTGGAGGGGTAATTAGATTAAAACAGCCCACCTACCAGCCATAAGACTCCTTTAGTCTTAGAAACTCTGGTAGCAACGGGTCCCCTTCTTTTTCGGGAGTTTTGTACTGTTGCTCAATAAACTTTGCTTTACTGCCCATTACTCTTCTGCTGGTCTAACTCTTTACTCTTCTAAGCTGCATGACCAAGGACCCCTGACACCAAAGGCAAAGACATCCTGTAGCAGCGGTGAAAGGACCTCTTCCCCCTTCCCCTTGCTTAAACAACCCTCCTTTGTTTTAATGGCCCTATGGCTAAAAAAGGCAACAGCATGTTGCAAAAGTGATAAGTAAACTTGCTTAAAGATATGCTGGGAGACCAGCCTCCTAGCCACGTTCACCTAGTCACGTAGGCAGGATGCTTCTCTGCTGAGTAATGAAGACCTTGTATCCCCCTTCCCGCGCGCGCCAAGTATGCCTTTACATTCAAACCAGCCAATGAGAACCTTGTAACTATGCTTCTGCTTCTGTACGAACGCTTCCGCTTCCCGAAACCCCATAAAAAGGCCCTGAACAAAGGGCTGGCGCGCGAGTCCTCCTAAGACTTGATCGCCCGCAGGTACCTGTGACTACTCAATAAACCTCGTGCTGTTTGCATCTGATCTGTGGCCTCGGCTCGGTTTTTGGGTCCTGGGGTCTCCTCCTGAGGAGAGGTCCATTCCGGGGTGCTTGAAACCCGGGGGGGATCTTTCATTTGGGGGCTCGTCCGGGATTGAGACCCCCACCCAGGGACCACTGACCCACTGTCAGGAGGTAAGCTGGCCAGCGCTATATTCGTTGTGTCTGTGGTTGTGGTTGAATCTGTTACTTGTGATTTTGCGCACGCGTTTGGTTTGGGGTTCGATCGGATCCATTTGTATTTGGCGAGGGCCAGAAGGAGCTGACGGGCTCGGACTTCTCCCTCGCAGCCCTGGAAGACGTTCCAGAGGCGTTTGTAGTCCCACCAGGCGGGACATTTGGGTCCTTCGGGACATCTATGCCCCGGGGCAGCGGGGCATTTGGAGCTCGGCCGGTATCGGAGGGATACGCGGCCTTGGTTGGAGAGGGGGAATCCGGACCCCTGGATCTCCGCTTGAGTTTTTGCTTTCGGTTTTGCGCCGAAACCGCGCAGCGTGTTTGTTTGTTCTGTGTCTGAGTCTAGTCTTTGTCTCTGTGATACTAACCTTTTTTGTTCTTGAAATTATGGGACAGACAGTGACTACCCCCTTAAGTCTGACCCTAAGCCACTGGAGTGACGTCCGGGACCGGGCAAACAACCAGTCGGTGGAAATACGGAAAAAGAAATGGGTCACCTTCTGTTCCTCCGAATGGCCCACTTTCAATGTAGGATGGCCACGCAATGGCACCTTTAACCTCGATATTATTTCTCAGGTGGAAGCCAAAGTTTTCAGCCCCGGGCCCCATGGACACCCCAATCAGGTGCCCTATATTGTCACCTGGAGGGCTCTAGCTTCAGACCCCCCACTTTGGGTCCAGCCCTTTGTTCCCCTTCCTAAACCCTGCTCTTCCCCTATCACCCCCACCGCCCCGCCTCCCCTAAGAGAGCAATTGTCCCATCCCCAACCCACTCCTCCTCCACCCACTCCTACTTCCTCTTCTCTTTACCCCGCCCTCACCCCGCTCCAAGACAAGTCCCCAAAACCCCCCAAGCCTGCTCCTGTTTTGCCTCCAGACACGGGGTCCCCTCTTATCGACCTGTTAACAGAAGAACCTCCTCCATACCCGGAGGCTGCAACAGAAGAGCGAGAGCCTAGTTCTCTGGCGTCACCCATTGCGGGGCGACTTAGGGATCGACGTGTGCAGCCTCCAAGCCAAGCCTCCCAGGCTTTCCCCTTGAGGGAGGGTCCAAATGGTCGGCCACAGTATTGGCCCTTTACCGCTTCTGACCTTTATAACTGGAAGCAACATAACCTCCCCTTCTCTAAGGACCCCGTCGCCCTGACTAACTTGATTGAATCTATTCTAGTTATCCATCAACCCACTTGGGATGATTGTCAACAGCTGTTGCAGACTCTGCTGACCTCGGAGGAAAAGCAGAGAGTCCTCCTGGAAGCCCGAAAGAACGTACCGGGCGATGATGGGCGACCAACCCAGTTGCCCAATGAGATCGACACAGCCTTTCTCTTAACCCGCCCAAATTGGGATTTCGCCACACCTGCAGGTAGGGAGCACCTTCGTCTCTATCGCCAGTTGCTCATAGCGGGTCTCCGAGCAGCTGCGAGACGGCCCACTAATTTGGCTCAGGTTAAGCAAGTAATACAGGGGAAGGAAGAAACACCTTCTGCCTTTCTAGAAAGACTTAAGGAGGCTTATAGAATGTACACCCCGTATGACCCTGATGATGAAGGGCAAGCAACTAGTGTATCGATGTCCTTTATCTGGCAGTCAAGCCCTGACATTAGGAGCAAATTACAGAGATTAGAAGGGCTACAGGGGTATACGCTGTCTGACTTATTAAAAGAGGCAGAAAAGGTGTTCAATAAGAGAGAAACTCCAGAAGAGAAAGAGGAGAGAATGTGGTTAAGAATGAAAGAGGCACAGGATGAGAGAGACAAGAAGCGGAGCAAGGAATTGACTAAGGTATTGGCCACCGTAGTTACTCAGGGACAGAACAGAGAGGGAGTCAGACTGGGAGAGCGAGAACGAAGAGGGACCAAACTAGACAAAGACCAGTATGCCTATTGTAAGGAAAGAGGACACTGGGCACGAGAGTGTCCCAAGAACCCCAAGAATCTCAGAGGACCCCCGACGCCCAAACCACTGACTTTCCTACTGACGTTGGAAGACTAGGGAAGTCGGGGCCAGGAGCCCCCCCCCCCCCGAGCCCAGGATAACTTTAAGCGTCGGGGGGCAGCCAGTTACCTTCCTAGTAGACACCGGGGCCCAGCATTCAGTCCTAACCCAGACTCTAGGACCACTCAGCAACCGAACTGCTTGGGTACAAGGAGCAACTGGAGGAAAGAACTATCGGTGGACCACAGAACGCAGGGTCCAGCTGGCTACCGGTAAGGTGACGCATTCATTTTTACACGTACCCGATTGCCCCTACCCGTTATTGGGAAGAGACCTTCTAACCAAGTTAAAGGCCCAAATCTACTTCAACCCGGAAGGGGCGGCAATAACAGGCCCCAACGGGGGACCCTTACAGGTACTAACCCTCCATTTGGAGGAAGAATATAGACTATATGAACCTGAACAACCCTCAGAGGTCCAAAATGGAGCCTGGCTAAAAGAATTCCCTACGGCCTGGGTGGAAACGGGGGGCATGGGAATGGCTCATCAACAACCCCCTCTCTTAATCCAACTCAAGGCAACAGCCACCCCAGTGTCGTTAAAGCAGTACCCAATGTCTCATGAAGCCCGCCAAGGCATAAGGCCCCATATTAAGAGACTTCTCGATCAAGGAATCCTAATTCCCTGCCGGTCACCTTGGAATACACCTCTCTTACCAGTAAAAAAACCCGGCACAGGAGATTACTGGCCAGTACAGGATCTGAGAGAAGTTAACAAAAGAGTTGAGGACATACATCCCTCCGTGCCCAATCCATATAATCTACTGAGCACCCTGCCCCCTTCCCATGGATGGTATACGGTGCTAGATTTGAAAGATGCCTTTTTCTGTTTAAGACTACATCCGGTGAGCCAACCACTCTTTGCCTTTGAGTGGAGGGGCCCAGATCTTGGGCTCTCAGGACAGTTAACTTGGACCCGGCTTCCCCAGGGTTTCAAGAACAGTCCCACTCTGTTTGACGAGGCGCTGCACAGAGACTTAGCTGATTTCCGGGTGCAGCATTCCTCCCTGGTACTTCTTCAATATGTCGATGATCTCCTCTTGGCTGCTAACACCAAGGAAAACTGCCTGAACGGCAGTAAAGCCCTCTTACGGGCACTGGGACAGTTAGGGTACCGGGCCTCAGCAAAAAAAGCCCAGATATGCCAAAAACAAGTCACCTACTTGGGATACCAGCTGAGGGAAGGACAGAGATGGCTCACTGAGGCACGAAAGCAAACTATCCTCCGCATTTCCACACCCACCACCCCACGCCAGCTAAGGGAATTTCTGGGAACTGCTGGATTTTGCCGCCTATGGATCCCTGGGTTTGCGGAAATGGCAGCCCCTTTATATCCCCTCACTAAGCAAGGGGCTCAGTTTCACTGGGGCAAGGAGCAGCAACAGGCCTTTTCCAACATCAAAAAGGCTTTACTAGAATCCCCAGCCCTGGGACTCCCAGATGTGACTAAGGCCTTCGAACTGTTCATAGATGAAAAACAGGGCTATGCCAAGGGAGTACTAACCCAAAAGCTAGGGCCTTGGAAGCGCCCGGTGGCCTACCTGTCAAAGAAGTTAGACCCTGTGGCCGCTGGTTGGCCACCTGTCTGCGAATGGTGGCTGCCATCGCCATCCTAGTCAAGGACGCGGGCAAGCTAACTTTGGGCCAGTCACTGACCATCTTGGCCCCCCCATGCGGTTGAAGCCTTGGTCAAGCAGCCCCCAGACAGGTGGCTCTCCAATGCTCGCCTGACTCATTATCAGGCCATGCTCCTGGACACTGATCGTGTACAAGTTCGGGCCTGTGGTGGCGCTCAACCCTGCCACCCTACTCCCCTTACCCGAGGCAATGGAAACACATGATTGCCTCCAGATTCTAGCTGAAGTCCATGGCACCCGAAAGGATCTGACGGACCAGCCCCTCATGGGAGCGGACTACACCTGGTATACAGATGGCAGTAGCTTCCTGCACAATGGCGAGCGAAGAGCGGGAGCTGCAGTGACTAGTGAGACAGAGGTAATCTGGTCCAAGACGCTATCCCCTGGGACATCAGCTCAGCAGGCGGAACTCATCGCCCTGACCCAGGCTCTGCAGATGGCAGAAGGTAAGAAACTAAACGTTTATACCGACAGCTGCTATGCCTTTGCTACGGCCCACGTGCATGGTGAAATCTATCGGAGAAGAGGGCTCCTCACCTCCGAGGGAAAAGAAATTAAAAATAAACCTGAAATACTGGCTCTGCTCAAAGCTTTGTTCCTGCCCCAAAAGTTGAGCATTATACACTGCCCGGGTCACCAAAAGGATAATAGCCCGGTGGCAAGGGGAAACCAGCTGGCAGATCAAGCTGCTAAGGAAGCTGCCCTGGGGGAAAAAGAGACTGGGCCCATTCTCACCCTGAGCACACGGCCCCCACAAGAAAATAATAAACCTATGGAATACAGTTCTGAGGATCAGGAGCTGCTAAAGAAAATGGGGGCTACATGGGACCCGAGAGAAGGGACATACATCATGAACGAAAAAATTGTTATGCCCACTTCGTATTCTCACCACATAGTCCAATCCTTGCACTCACTGACCCATCTGAGCGAAAACAAAATAAAAACCCTCCTAAATAATGAGCACCAACCGTATTTGTTACTAAACCAAGACAAGGCGTTGCGATCCATAATTAAAAATTGCTTAGTCTGCGCACAAGTAAATGCCAGGAAAACTTATGCTGCCCCTGGAGTGCGCGTTCGAGGACATCGCCCTGGTGTTCACTGGGAAATCGACTTCACGGAAGTAAAACCTGGACTCTATGGCTACAGGTATTTGTTAGTTTTTGTAGACACTTTTTCAGGATGGGTAGAAGCCTTCCCCACCAAGCACGAGACTTCGAATGTGGTCACCAAGAAACTACTTGAAGAAATCTTCCCCAGGTATGGGATACCCCAGGTATTGGGCACCGACAATGGTCCAGCCTTCATCTCCCAGGTAAGTCAGAAGGTGGCCAAGTTATTGGGGATTAATTGGAAATTGCATTGTGCATATAGACCCCAGAGCTCAGGGCAGGTAGAGAGAATGAATAGAACAATCAAGGAGACTTTAACTAAATTAACGCTTGCAACTGGCTCTAGGGACTGGGTCCTCCTCCTGCCTCTGGCCCTACATAGGGCCAGGAATACCCCCGGGCCCCTAGGGTTGACCCCTTTTGAAATATTATACGGTGCCCCACCCCCTATTGTAAACCTTTTCAATCCTATTGATCCTCATGTTTCTTCTCTTGCCGATCGCGCTACCCTACAAGCCCACCACCAGGCACTCCAGATCGTTCAGAAAGAGGTCTGGAGGCCACTGGCTGCAGCTTACCGGGAGCAGCTAGAAAATCCAACTGTGCCACATCAATTCCAGATCGGCGACTCTGTCTGGATCCGCAGGCATCAGATCAAGAGCCTTGAGCCCCGATGGAAGGGACCCTACACCGTTCTCTTGACCACCCCGACGGCGTTAAAGGTCGATGGCATCGCAGCTTGGATCCATGCCTCCCATGTAAAGCCAGCTCCTCCGGAACCAGACGACCCGGCAAAACCCGACCTCAAGGAAAAATGGAAAGTTCAGCGCACTCAAAATCCGCTAAAGATAAGACTCGTGCGACCCTAGCACTGACTATTCTTGCTCTGGGTATTTCGAGTTCCCAAGGGTCCCCTCACTCGGTAAAACAGCTCACTTGGCAGATCCTGTCGCAAACAGGGGAGATAATTTGGGAGACATCTCAGCAGCATGCCCCCTACACATGGTGGCCATCCCTTACCCCTGATTTTTGCCAACTAGCGGCAGGGCTTGAAACCTGGGACATCCCAGATAAAAGCCACAACGACTTAAATGTTTCAAACTTACCTTGCCCAACAAAGATGCGCTATTACGGGTGTGCCTGTCCCAATTTTCGCTGTGCATTAGGCCAAAATGATTTCTACGTTTGTCCTAAGGACGGCAGAAGTCAGGCCCAGGCCTATAAGTGTGGAGGATATCAAGAATATTTTTGTGCCTCATGGGGCTGTGAAACCACTGGCGATGCGTACTGGAATCCCACCTCATCATGGGATCTCATAACAGTTAAACGTGGGTTCAGGAAATCATGGTGCCCCACCACAGACACCGGAGGGCCGATGGCAGATGGATTATCCTTACCACTAAACATAGGCTTTACTAAAAAGGGAAAAGAGTTTTTAGACTGGACTTCTGGTCACACTTGGGGTCTGCGATGGTACCTCAATTATGCAGACAAGGGAGTTACTTTCAAAATTAAATTAAAAATTCAAGACCTACAGACCCGCCCGGTGGGCCCGAACCCAGTACTTCCCGCCCTGAGGGCGTCCAACTCTCCCCGGTCGAGAATCTCCAGACCAGCAGCTGGCGGTAAAAAAATTCCTAGGCCAGCAGTCAAAGGTACCCCAGTCCCTGCAACTCCCACAGCTGTGCAAGCCAGAAAGACCCCAGAAATACCCAGGACAGGAGATAGGCTCATTAACTTAGTCAGAGGGGCCTATCAGGCTCTCAACCTCTCTAGCCCTGAGAGGGCAAGCAATTGCTGGCTATGTCTTAACCCAAGCCCTCCATACTATGAGGGCATAGCCCTCTCTGCTAATTACACTAACTCTACCGCCCCCAGCCCTATGTGTCTTGCCCGAGACCATAGCCTAACCCTCTCACAAGTTTCAGGAGCAGGACTATGTATAGGCACCCCACCTCACCATGTTCAGAAAACACTTTGTAATTCGACCCATAAAATATGGGCTAGCTCCTATTATTTGATCCCACCCAATGGAACCTATTGGGCGTGTAGCACCAGCTTAACCCCTTGTGTGTCTGCTGCAGCCTTGAATCAGACCACTGACTATTGTGTGTTGGTACAACTGTGGCCCCGAATAACCTACCACACAGATGAACTGGTCCTCAGTTATCATGAATGGAGTGATCTTAGCCGAGTAAGGCGTGAGCCTGCCACCCTAATCACCCTAGCTATGTTGTTAGGGGTAGGAGGCATTGCAGCCGGGGTTGGTACCGGGGCAACCGCCCTGGTCCGAACAGATCAATACCTACTTTTACATCATGCTATGAATGAAGATCTTAGGGCCTTAGAGTTATCCGTACGAGCCCTCAAGGAATCCCTAACCTCCCTGTCAGAAGTGGTGTTACAAAACAGAAGAGGCTTAGACTTACTGTTCCTTAAGGAGGGTGGCCTATGTGCTGCTCTCAAAGAAGAATGCTGTTTTTTTGCCGACCAGACTGGAGTAGTAACAGAAACTCTAGATAAATTAAAGGAAGGCTAGATAAGCGTAAAAGAGACTTTGAATCCCAACAGTCTTGGTATGAAGGAGTTTGGAATCGTTCACCCTGGTTTATTTCCCTAATAACCTCCTTAATAGGACCCTTAATACTCTTGATGTCAATTCTAACCTTCGGGCCATGCATCATTAACAGGTTAACCCAATTCATAAAAGATAGACTGTCACTTGTCCAAGCTATGGTATTAACCCAACAATATCATGCTATAGGACAGCAAGATACTAGTCCCCCGTAAAGTAAAAGATTTTACTCGGGCCAAAAAGAAAATGGGGGAATGAAAGGACCTCTTCCCCCTTCCCCTTGCTTAAACAACCCTCCTTTGTTTTAACGGCCCTATGGCTAAAAAAGGCAACAGCATGTTGCAAAAGTGGTAAGTAAACTTGCTTAAAGATATGCTGGGAGACCAGCCTCCTAGCCACGTTCACCTAGTCACGTAGGCAGGATGCTTCTCTGCTGAGTAATGAAGACCTTGTATCCCCCTTCCTGCGCGCGCCAAGTATGCCTTTACATTCAAACCAGCCAATGAGAACCTTGTAACTATGCTTCTGCTTCTGTACGAACGCTTCCGCTTCCCGAAACCCCATAAAAAGGCCCTGAACAAAGGGCTGGCGCGCGAGTCCTCCTAAGACTTGATCGCCCGCAGGTACCTGTGACTACTCAATAAACCTCGTGCTGTTTGCATCTGATCTGTGGCCTCGGCTCGGTTTTTGGGTCCTGGGGTCTCCTCCTGAGGAGAGGTCCATTCCGGGGTGCTTGAAACCCGGGGGGGATCTTTCAGTGGGAGACACGGGCATTAGGCAGGAAGGTTGAAGCTGGGGTTTATCTCCATCCACCCCTCTTCCCAGTCACAACTATTTCTCGTGAAATCCTCTCTGGCATTTGTTCTCCAGGGTTCTACCACCAGCTGGACAGCCCTTCTCTCATGGGTGCTGGTTTCTGCCTGGCGATGCCTACACTCCTCCTGACAGCTGGCCTTCTAGCCTCCGATAGGACTGTTTCCTCCATGTGTCTCTCCAGGCCGAGGGATGCTACGTATTTGCTGCTGTGAGTGACCTCTGGGTTGTCTCACCGGACTGTCTCACGTGGGCCCTTTGTTATTTTCCCTTTGTTGGAAAGGCTTTAAGTGGTTCCTATTTCTGGGTTAAATTGTGATTGCTTCAATCACTAATATTTATTGTGTATTCTAGGGACATCTCTATTAAAGTTACTATTGTCATTTCCATTTTCCAGGTGAGAGAAGACACAGAGAGATTAAGTTGCTCAAGATCATACTTTCAGACTCGGTGCTATTAATGTCTACAAGCAATGAAATACCATCAGGAATTCTCTCTCTCTCTCTCTCTCTCTCTTTTTAAAGACTTTATTTATTTATTTATTTATTTATTTATTTGACAGAGATCACAAGTAGGCAGAGAGGCAGGCAGAAAGAGAGGGGGAAACAGGTTCCCTGCTGAGCAGAGTGCCCAGTGTGGGGCTCGATTCCAGGACCTTGAGATCATGACCTGAGCCGAAGGCAGAGACTTAACTCACTGAGCCACCCAGGCACCCCCAGGAATTATTTTGTAATGTTGAATAAAATTGACAGTCTATTGTTGGGGGTCACTAGGAGGCCTTCTGGGGTGCTGAGAATGTTGGGTTATTGTAACCAAACCAATGTGAGTTCGCTCCTTAGTAAGTCAGAAACTGCCCCGGGGTTGAATTGTCCCACCAAGAAAACTTTTACTTGCAAGAAATAAGGAGATGCCCCGGAATGGCTTCCAAATCCCTGACTCCCAGAGAACAGGTGTATGGGTTCCTTTTGTTTAAGGTTAGGGTGAATATTTAGAGAGGGGAAGGCTTGCCATCAGATGTAGGGATAGCCATAAGGTCACACATGCTCCTTAAGGAAAAATGCTTGTACATACATTGTATGTTATGTAAATGACACAGAGGCTTCTCCCTGGGTGGATATTTTAGTATTATAATGAAGAAGAGGTGATTGTAGGTCATACCAGAGGTCACTCCAGGGTTGTCTGCACAGGTGCAAGTTGTGGGGTTGCGGTTACTCAAAAGATTAGGTGGTCTGGGCCAGTGGGAGGTCTTGTCAGAGCAGACCCCCTCACCGGCAGGGTGGTTTTCGGGTTTCATTTTCCTGAGTACAGAGGTAAACCTGAAAGAAGAGCTTAAGGAAAAATGTAAGACAGAGTTTAGTGAGCACAAGCAGTAAAGGTCAAGTCCTGGGGTCTAGCTGGTGACGGTATTTGATCTGAGGCTGGTTCCCTGAAAGTGCTCGCTTTGTGAACACTCATCAAGCTGTATGTCGATGTGGGCATTTTCTGTGTGTTATACCCCAGTAAAAAATTTACTTTCTGTAGATATGTCAATGGTTGTCATCTCCAGAAATCTTTAAGTCCTCACTAAATCTAAAATTCTCAAATCTTAAATTTCAAGACGCATTATTTCTTTTTGAATTGTAGAGATTAGCCTTCCAGTTTCAGTTCAAGTCCACGTTATAAAGGGTTTTGGTGGCACAATTACGTGGCGGACAGGTGCTGGGTGTTGGGAATGTAACTGGACATGAACAAAGCCTTCCCCCTGGTGGAGCCATGGGGAAGACCACATGGAAAAGAAATCCCAGTCCAGATGTGGGTCCCACCCAAGAGGAAGTTGATTAGAATATGGGAGCTTATAAAGAAAGGAGTTAAGCCAAGTGGAACTGAAACTAAGATCTGAGGCTAAAGGTGGGAATGGGGGAGGGGGAGGGGAGGGGCAGAAGAAACGCCAGAGTAAAGGTCTGGCACTGAGAGCAAACCGGAAGTGAAAGGCCCCAGGGCACGGTAAAAAGGAAGCTCCAGACAGAAAGATAACGCAGAACAGCAAAGGCCACATTTCAGAAATGAATTTTCTGGCAGAAAATCGTTACCAGTGGCTATCAATGGCTCTCAAGTCTGCCCGTACTAGGCAAGGACTAGGGATACTTGGGCTAACAGGAAGTCAGAAGTAACATCTTTCCATGTAGCATGAGATGAGACCCTACCAATTCCCCCACTACCACCACCGCATTGGGAGGAAGGTTGGAGATCACCGTAAATCAAGGACAGGGTTTGGAAGAATAGAGGCTCCATGCCTTGAGCCACTGTCACCATTATGCCTCTCCTCGAAAGGATACACTTCTTGATGTCCCATCAGCTTTCCCCCTCTCTCACTACACACAGAGGACACTGTCTTTCCATCCAGGCAGGGTCTCCTCCTCCACCCCTGCTTGACACAGAACCAGCCTCAAGGTGATCCTGGACAGCTTTCCCGCCTTGAAGCAAGCACATGTCATTGGTAAAGACTTAAAGACTGTTCAGATAGCAGATAAAAATGTTAAAATAATGCCCAATTCAATCAAACAGTGAAAAGACAAGTTGAATTCACTGAAGCACCATGGCGGGGAGGGAGTGGGGGAGATGGGTTGGGGATTCAAATAAAGGTCAAAAATTAGATAGTTTGTAACTCAAATCCAGAAGGCAGGTTTAGCAATGCCAACCATTTCCATTGGAAAGTTTTGGGCTTAACGTCCCCTGTTGGAATAAGTGACTAATTTTTTAAAAAGGCGAGTACATCTATTTTTGGTGCTGGAAAAATAACTCTGGAATTCAGATCCTGCCTTGGGCCAGAAATCTCTGGCAAGAAATCAGTGCAACTTGCTTGGGATAGGAACATCAACTCATTTTGAGATGATCTAACTGTTCCCTTCATCTAGTGTGTGTACGTATTTTAGCCTTGGGAAGATTTAATTTAAATGTAAAAATCAAGAGACCAAATCCACACTGTGGTATTAAATTTAGGAGCAAGAGTCTGTGTATATTTGGTATTCACAGTATTTATAATGCTTAAAATAATTGGGTCTATGAGAATATCTCAAAGATTAGCCTCTGATTCCAACTTGAAATGTACAATGGAGTAATTGACTTTAGATTTGTAGTTTATTGATGAAAGGGTGTAAGAGGATTTTATGGTTTGCAAGCAGTATAGTATTGGAGTATCTCAAGAGATTTCTTATAGTTATAAATTTAGTTTAGTTTGTAAGTACTTGAGAGTGTTTTCCTTAGAGTGTTAGAGTAGGTGATGAATGTACTTAAGAAGAAAACTGAATATGTTAAATGTATTAATGCAGTTTAAAACATTTAAGGGAAATTTAATTAAACTAAGCTTGTAAACATAACTGGTTGAAGGAGTTTAGTTTGTTCAACCTGACTATATTAATCAAAGCTCCCTCATTAAAATATACTAGGCTTATTCTTACAGTAATAAAATTTGTATGTCAAACCTAAAAGCTTAAGGGAAACTGGATTTAAAATTTTATTGTTTAAGACAAAGCCTGAGAGACTGGACTCTGAGAAACAAGCTGAGGGTTTTGGAGGGGAGAGGGGTGGGTATTAAGGAGGGCACGTATTGCCTGGAGCACTGGGTGTGGTGCATAAACAATGAATCTTGGGACACTGAAAAAAAAAATGAAATTAGAAAAAAAAGAGAAATGCTTATGCGTGATCAGCCTGAACCGAGAGCCAGAACAATATTAAGTTCTCAATAAATATTTGCTAAAGTAAAAAAAATTTTTTTTCGTTAAAAAAAAATTGAATATAGGTTTAAAAATAATATTTTCTGTACATGTCACCAACCTTCCACCTCCCCTCTTGGATACCAAGCTAAAAGAACAGTCTTGTAATTTTTTTCCATAAGAACTTCTACTCTTTGCAAGACTGGGGAAAAGGGGAAAAGAGGGTGAAAGTTCCCAACTGGATGAAATCCCAAGAGTTCAGGAGAAGAAAATGAGCGTAGAGAGGGGAAGAGAGCTTCGGAGACCAAGAGGACAATCTAACTGCATTAGCTTTTCCTACAGAGCCACCTATGCACAAGAAACACATCTATTGCAGCTTTCTCTGCTGAGGGCTCTGGTAAATAATGTGACAGTATTGTTTTCCACAATTTTCAGTTCAAATGCAGTTTATTTTAGCTACTGTATGAATGAAATAGGCTTGGGGAACTAACTGTTGACAAAATTGTTTTTTTTTTTTTTAAAGATTTTATTTATTTATTTGACAGAGAGAGATTACAAGTAGGCAGAGAGGCAGGCAGAGAGAGAGAGGAGGAAGCAGGCTCCCTGCTGAGCAGAGAGCCCGATGCGGGACTCGATCCCAGGACCCTGAGATCATGACCTGAGCCGAAGGCAGCGGCTTAACCCACTGAGCCACCCAGGCGCCCCAACAAAATTGTTTTGATTGAAATGAAATTCTATGAACATTTTAGGTCTTTTATTTATTTATTTATTTTTATTTTTTATTTTTTTTTAAAGATTTTATTTATTTATTTGACAGACAGAGATCACAAGTAGGTAGAGAGGCAGAGAGAGAGAGAGAGGAGGAAGCAGGCTCCCCGCTGAGCAGAGAGCCCGATGCGGGACTCGATCCGAGGACCCGGAGATCATGACCTGAGCAGAAGGCAGCGGCTTAACCCACTGAGCCACCCAGGCGCCCCTATTTTTTTTTTTTATTTTTATTTTTAAAGAGTTTATTTATTTATTTATTTGACAGAGATCCCAAGTAGGCAGAGAGGCAGGCAGAGAGTGGGGTGGGAAGCAGGACTCGGGGATCATGACCCTAGCCGAAAGCAGTGGCCTTAACCCACGGAGCCACCAAGGCGTCCTGTGATTTTAGGTCTTTTAAAACACAAAACATTTTAAGCTTGAAGTCAAATATTGATTGTCACAAATGAGGGGGGAAATGCAAGTATATCCAAGGGGTCAGTACTGTGATCTAGCAGCAAATGACTTTTCCTGAAGATAAGGAAGGGTACTTTTATGTATGGCTGGCTTTACAGTGTGTGATAGGAGCTGGTGTGCTTATGCTAATGTTGCTGCTTTCATTCTCTCATTATGGTAAGACTATATCCAATTTGTTTGGATTGGAGAGGGAGGGAGAAGCAGACACCCTGCTGGGCAGAGAGCAACATGGGGCTTGATCATAAGACCCTGAGATCATGACCTGAGCCCAAGGCAGAAGCTTAACAGACTGAGCACCCAGGCGCCCCTGGAGAGAAAGAATCTTTTTTTTTTTTTTTTAAGATTTTTATTTATTTATTTGACAGAGAGAGATCACAAGTAGGCAGAGAGGCAGTCAGAGAGAGAGGAAGGGAAGCAGGCTCTCCACGGAGCAGAGAGCCCTATGTGGGGCTCCATCCCAGGACCCCAGGATCATGACCTGAGCAGAAGGCAGAGGCTTAACCCACTGAGCCACCCAGGTGCCCCTGGAGAGAAAGAATCTTAAACAGGCTTCACGCCCAGCCTAGAGCCTGATGCAGGGCTCTGTCTTATGACCCAGAAATCATGACCTGAGCAGAAATCAAGAGTCGGACGCTCAACTGACTGAACCACCCAGGCACCCCCACTATATCTAAAGGGTTATTAATGAGAGTGACAAGGTCATACTGTGAAGTTTTAGCTAGTGTGTTCTCTCTCCTCAATCCGTCCAAAAAGTCCTTTGAATTTCTTCCTATTTTCTATGTGGTTTAGCCACTCAAACAGACTGGACCACTTCATTTGCCCCAAAGGGAAGGAGGCTCAGCAGGACCAATGGAGCATAGCCCTCAAATTCGTAGTTTTTAGGTAAAAACAAAACAAACAAGCAGAGAAAAGCCAAACAAACAAAAAACCCAAGCAGGCTTAAAAGAAGTGGGTAATTTCTGCTAAGCCGCTTGTGACAGTTATGCAAAGATCCTGTGGGCAGGATGGTTGGGAAGGGATCTTTGAGAATAGCTAAAAACAAAGGGCAAAGTATGACTGAACATCTGGGTTTATTTGGGGAATTCAGGGGGAGGGGACACGAGTGCCCTCTTGCCTGCCTGAACCTCAGCAGTTGCCTCTTGCAACTGTACTAACACAGTAGCCATCAGCGCCTGCAGCCCTGAAAAGATGCCTAATCCAAATTGAGATCTGTGTCAGCATAAACCACATCAGCTCTTACTTAGTGTAAAGTAAAGAAAGTAAAATATCTCACTGATAATTTTTATATTGATTGCAAGCCAAAATGATAATATTTTGAATATATTAGACCAAATAAAATATATTATTAGAATTAATTTTACCTTCAGGTGATCAAGGTCAATATCAGTGGTGGTAAGTCATGTTGATAATATACCCTTGATATGATGAACATGGCACTCTACCTCTGTGATCTTCCTCACAAATTTGCATAACCTCAATAGAGTTATGAAAAAAATCAGACAAATTCCAGTAGAAGGATGTCCTATAATATCCCTGACAAACAATCCTCACAACTCTCAAGGTCATCAGAAACAAGAAAAATCAGAAAAACTGTCACAACCAAGAGGTTCCCAAGAAAACATGGCAAAGAAATGTAATGTTATGACTTGGATTGGATTCGTGAATAGAAAAAGGACATTAAGTAAAAACTAAGGAAATCTGAATGAATTTGGGAGTTTAGTTAATAATAATGTGTCAGTATTGGTTCCTTATTTGTAACAAATAAGCCCTACTAACATAAGATGTTAATAATTGGGTATGTCCATGGAGGCATATTGGGAACTCTGTACTCTCTGCTCTTTTCTTTTTCCTTTTTTTTTTAACCTATAAATCTAGAACTGTCCTAACAATTATGTCTCAAAAAAAAAAAAAAAAAAAGGAGCAGGGGAGACAAATAACATATAGAAGCAGGATAGAGTTGAGATTGGGTCAGGCCACATGAGAAGGCTTCTGGGTAGCCAGCAAAGCCCTATTATCTTGGGCAGTAATTATACAGGTGTTTACCTTACAATAACTCATTCAGCCATACATTTGTTATAAGGAAACAATATTGACTTTTTAAAAAAATATGCGGCTACTAAACAATTTTTTTATTATTATTCTTTAAAAGATTTTATTTATTGATTTGACAGAGAGAGAGAACATAAGCATGGGGAGTGGGAGAGGGAGAAGCAGGCTTCCTGCTGAGCAGGGAGCCCAATGGGAGGCTTCATCCCAGGGCCCTGGGATCATGACCTGAGCTGAAGGCAGAAGCTTAACGACTGAGCCACCCAGGCACCCCATTAGACAGTTTTAAATTACATATGTGACTTACATTATTTTTTATTGGAGTGCTCTGCCTTAGAAGCTTCCACTATCAGAATATTGTTCCACTTTGCTTTTGCATGCAAAATGCTTGTCAGGCCCTAACAGGGCAGAGAGCGGGGACTTCACTGAAATTACAGCAACTGATTACATGACTTTTTGTGCCAGCTTGCTAATGAATGTCCATGTTGCTTTCATTGAATGATGATGGTGGTAGATTATTGGAAAAATGGCCTCTTCTATTCTAATGGCCCTCTGTTTGGCGGTGAGGATGCAATTTTTGGAGACAGTCCCCCACAAATAAAAGCTCCGTGCACCCTCTGAAGGAGGTTCTGTTTTCCAAAGCAGACATAAAATTATCATCATCACTTCCATTTTTTTGATTCCTAATATTTCTGCATGTACTTGCTGCCTCAAGCCATCACTTGACAAAAACCACTTTTTTTGTTCTCAAATCCTGGGTCCAGAAATGTGGCAATGGACCAATTTAAATGGCTCCCAATGTAACGCAATTCCCTGCATTTCCTCCACACCTCTGTTTTTGAGGTCTGCACGCCACTTTTAGTATCTTCCCTGGCAAAGCATGATGGGAGCATCTTTGCAGATAAGAAATACTTGCTCTCTTAAGGAATATTGCTTTGGTTACTTCTTCAGCAGTTTCTGGCATAGGAACCACTTTCTCTGCAGGCAACATTTGGTGGTTAGCAAGTCCTGCAATATTGGTGTTTTAATCTGCAAAGTACTGCATTAAAGGGTTTCTTTCATTTAAGCAGCCTTTTAAGAATGTAAGAGTTGCTATTTCATCGTGTTTGAACATCTTGTATAAGTACATGACAAGGCGATTCCAAAATCCCTCGTCTGCCTTGTGGTTCATCTTTGCCTGAAGGAAAACGATGAAAGTGGCCTGTTATCTTTCTGTTTGTAGGACGTAATTCTGCTTCATTAGGCTGCACACTAATTACTTGCAGAAAGCACAACTGAAGATTCGTGGCCTAAATGGAATTAAGTAACTAAAAGCCAAATATACTTTTTGGGGATCGTTTTAATGTTATGAATCCTAGAACATCAAGCAGTACTATGAAGATTAGAATTAGAAGCTAAGGGGGGGCCTGGGTGGCTCAGTGGGTTAAGTGTCTAACTTTGGCTTGGTCATGATCTCAGGGTCCTGGGATCAAGCCCCGCATCAGCCTCAGCAGGGAGTCTGCTTGTCCCTCTCCCTCTGGCCCTCCATTCCACTCCTCTCTCTCTCTGCTTCTCCCCCTCCCCCAACTTATGCACGCATGTGTTATGTATTAGTAATTTATTAGTAATTTTTTCATAACATGAAGCATTTTTCATATTCTTCATTAATTATTCTAACACTTTATTCTTTGCAAGCTAAAAATATACTTTAGACTCCAACTGAGTGATAGGAATTCAAAATCCAAAACACATAAATCTTTTTTTTATCGATTACATCTAAAATGCTTGCCTATATTTGAAAATACATATTCAGATATTAATAAATGACTCCGAATATGAGATCTCATTCTGCTATTGACATTGTCGTGCTGATTAGATTTAATGTAGCTCTGTAGTCGCTTGCATATCGATCAGATGCAAGTTCAGGGAGGCCAGAAATAGTATTAAAGTTGGCATGTTGCTACTTAGAATGCCGGAAGGCTTTTGACCTTCAAAAACCCAATGCCACAGATGGATTTGGGCCAAATACTGTGGCTGAAACCAGACTGTGATACAGCCCTCATTCTTAGGACACAGTGGATGAATGGAGGTCCAGGCACTTAGGCAGGAAGCAAAGGAGAAGGCAGCTACCATAGACAGAAGCGGTTTGCTGCTCAAATTAACAGGGGATATAGAGTTAGGTCAGGAATAGGATTTGGTGATCAGGTCTAAAGGACACTGACATCAATGAAAGAGGAAGCTTAGATTAGCTCCCACCCTTATCAGTGCTGCCAGTTATTTCCAGAAGACACTCAAAGGTGTGACTCACATCTTCCTTCTGTCAGTTGGTTTCATGTGTCTGTGGACACTGTCTACGCAGCTGTTTGGAGAAGACCCTCCCCCCATCCTCCCACAGCGTGGGAATCCCAGGGACCCTGCCAAGGACACTGCCTCTGGGTACACTCAGTGCTAACCCCTGGGTTCCTGAGCAGTGTTTGGCAAGGATTTGGACAGTGTGGTGCCCAAATTTCTTCCCAAGTAGCTTTGCTTATACCCAGAGTACCTCAAATCCCTCTTGAACAGCCTTGCAGGCCTCTAAACTCCCCTCTCATTGGGGGCTAAAAACTAGACTCCTGTTCTATCACTTTTCCCCATTCTGGATTTTTCCTCTCCCACTACTTGGCTCTTCTTCTCATAAAAACACTCCTCTACCTTCTTCCTTTAAATAACAACAAGGGAAAAACCCTTGTCCAAATGTAGACAGAGATAAATCAGTACTAGTGTGTGTAGAGGGTAGAGGGACAGGAATCGGGTATTGTTTTTAGCCATTCCCAAGTTGGGATGTTATTCTAATTTTCTGCTGCTGCATGAAACATTACCACAAGACCAGCAGCTTAGAACAGCATCCATTTTTCTGTCTCATGGTTCTGTAGGTCAGAAGTCCAGGCCAGCTCCCCTGGGTTCTCTCCTTAGGATTCTACTGATTTTCTCTTCTGCTATGAGCAGGAGAGAATTCTCTGCTCTTGAAGGGCTCATGTGTTCAGTGAGGCTCACCCAGACAATCTGTTTTGGGTAGTGACATCTCATTTTAACTAGATTCCATCCCTGCCCCAAAGGGAAAGAATTAGGCAAGAATGAGGGCCGTTGTGGTCATTCTTACAATTGTGCCCCCCACATATAGACATCAGAGTTATTACTTTGATCAGAATAAAATTTCCAGATTCTCAGGCATTTCTCTTCCTCTCTAAGATTCTGGATTAGCAGAGCTGAGCATAACTCAGGAATCTGTACATTTCATGGGCTCCCAATGTGATTCTGAGGCAGTCTTTTCAGAAGAGTATTGGGCTATCAGTAAACAGTCCGAAGAGGTCTTCTACAGGTACACTCATCTTTTATCCTCCCAATACCTTTTTTCAGATAAGTATAATTTTCTCTCCATTTTGGAGTTAACGAAATTGAGACGCAGTGTCTAAGTAACTTCCCCAAGGTTTCACAGTAAGCAGAAGAGCCAGGCTTAGAATTCTTGAGCTGTGGCTTGCAAAACCATATGAATGAACCATATGGATGAACTGTATAGTTCATTGATCTCTTGGAAAAAGATTGATAGTAAAATGGATACTTAAGAGTTTTCTTGGGTTCAGGCAGATGGGCTTACATTTAAAATAACTTGGATTAGGATGTCGGGCAGGAATCCCAAGTAAGGGGAACTGGTAGATGCACTCCAGACTTAAATTAAATTTAACTTCTCCTATACAAAGTTAGACTTTTTCTATGCCATATGTCTTTAGTTGCTTATCTACATTCAAATCAATTAAGCATATTTATTCAGTGTCTCATTCATTAACTCATTAAAAAAATAAACTTATTTATAGCATCAAATGTTCAAAAAATATTTGAACATTAGGTATGGGTTGATCCATGCTGGTAAAATTTGCAAGAGAAATTTCATATAGAGAAACAGATGTATAATTATCAAAGTTCACAAAGGCATATAATCTGAGTATTGCACAGTACATATAGCCATGATGCAGTAATAAGAATATGCTATCCAGGGGCGCCTGGGTGGCTCAGTGAGTTAAAGCCTCTGCTTTCAGATCAGGTCATGATCTCAAGGTCCTGGGATCGAGCTCTGCATTGGGCTCTCTGCTTGGCGGGGAATCTGCTTCTTCCTCTCTCTCCGCCTGCCTCTCTGCCTACTTGTGATCTCTGCCTGTCAAATAAATAAAATCTTAAAAAAAAAAAAAAGAATACACTATCCAGCAAAGGAAACAGTCAGCAAAACTAAAAGGCAACCTACAGAAAGGAGAAGATATTTGCCAATGACATATCAGATAAAAGGCTAGTATGCAAGATCTATAAAGAGCTTATGAAACACACACCCCAAAAAGAAATAATCCAACCAAGAAATGGGAAGAAGACATAAACAGACATTTCTCCTAAGAAGACATACAAATGGCTAACAGAAAAAAATGAAAAATGAAAAAATGCTCAACATCCCTTGGCATCAGGGAAATACAAATCAAAACCACAATGAGATACCACCTCACACCTGTTAGAATGGCTAAAATTAACAAGTCAGGAAATAACAAATGTTGGTGAAGGTGTGGAGAAAGGGGAACCCTCTTATACTATTGGTGGGAATGGGAGCTGGTACAGCTCTGGAAAACAGTATGGAGGTTCCTCAAGAAGTTGAAAATAGAGCTACCCTACGACCCAACAATTGCACGACTAGGTATTTACCACAAAGATACAAATGTAGTGATCCGAAGGGGCACCTGCACCCCAGTGTTCATAGCAGCAATGTTCACAATAACCAAACTATCAAAAGAGCCCAGATGTCCATTGCAGATGGATGGATAAAGAAGATATGATAGGGACGCCTGGGTGGCTCAGCTGGTTGGACGACTGCCTTCGGCTCAGGTCATGATCCCGGAGTCCCGGGATCGAGTCCCACATCAGGCTCCCAGCTCCATGGGGAGTCTGCTTCTCCTTCTGACCTTCTCCTTGCTCATGCTCTTTCTCACTGTCTCTCTCTCAAATAAATAAATAAAATCTTAAAAAAAAAAAGATATGATATACACAATAGAATATTACTCAGCCATCAGAAAGGATGAATACTTAACATTTACATCAATGTGGAAGGAACTGTGGGTATTGTGCTGAGCGAAATAAGTCAACCAGAGAAGGACAATTGTCATACAGTTTCACTCATATGTGGAATGTAAGAAACACGGCAGAGGACCATAGGGAAAGAAAGGGAAAACAGAATGGGAAGTCATCAGGGAGGAAGAAAAACCATGAACGACTCTAAACTATAGGAAACAGAGTGAGGGTTGCTAGAAGGGAGGTGCTTGGGAAGATGGAGTAACTGGGTGATGGGCATTAAGGAGGGCACATGACATGATAAGCACTGGGTGTTATGCAACTGATAAGTTATTGAACACTACATCTGAAACTAATGATGTACTGTAAGTTGGCTAATTGAATTAAAATTTAAAAAAAATACACTATCACACACTCATTACACTGTGAGTTCCAAAGGACAGCAATAATTTAGGACCTTTTCACAAAGGGAAAATTCTATTAGTCCAAGCACTGTTTGTTCGAGACAACATTATACATTTATATTTCCACTCTGTAACAGAGGAATGTCTTGATAACTATTTCTAAATAAAATGTATTACTTGTTTAACTGTTTTTTTCCTGACCTTATGTATTATTTTACTCATTTCTCAGGCAATTATTGTCTGTCTATCATGTGTCAGGACATGTGTCAGGAGCTAGCAGAATAAGAAAGCATCAATACTTCAGGAGTACATAGCCTGGTTAAGGAAGAGGGACATGTAGACAGAAAAAAATACATATTTTTCTGGTGTTTTCAGACTTTAGGATTGTTTATTGTATAATCATTGTATTCTTTTAGTTTTCATTCTATTTATTTAAAATTTATTTAATAAAATAAATATTTTAATTTAAAATTTAAAATAAAAATTTAAATGATTTAAATTTATTTATTTATTTTATTTTTAAAAAGATTTTTATTTATTTATTCGAGAGAGAAAGATACAGTGAGAGGGGGAACACAGCAGGGGTAGTGGGTGAGAGAGAAGCAGGCTTCCCGTGGAGCAGGGAGCCTGATTCAGGGCTTGATGCCAGGACCCTGGGATCATGACCTGAGCCAAAGGCAGAGGCTTTAACCCACTGAGCCACACAGGCGCCCCTAAATTTATTTTTTTAAAAGATTTTATTTATTTATTTGACAGTGAGAGAGACAGCGAGAGTAGGAACACAAGCAGGGGGAGTGGGAGAGGGAAAGCAAGCTCCCCGCCAAGCAGGGAGCCCGATGTGGGGCTCGATCCCAGAACTCGGGGATCAAGACCTGAGCCAAAGGCAGATGCTTAACGACTGAGCCATCCAGGTACCCTGTTGTATTCTTTTTAGAAAAAACATCAAAACTTTTGCTGTAGGGACACCTGGGTGGCCTTTGGCTCAGGTCATGATCCCAGGGTCCTGGGATTGAGACCCACCTTGTGCTCCCTGCCCAGGGGGAAGTGTGCTTCTCTTTCTCTGCCTCCTGTTCCCTTTGCTTGTACTCACTCTCTCCCTGTCTCTCTCAATCTAATACATAAATAAAATCTTTTTAAAAAAACAACTTTTGCTTTAAATCTAGTGCCACTTCACCTGAAAAGGAGTCTGAATATGGAAGAAAAATTTATTGAGTACATTCTTTGAAAATGTGCACATCCTATTTAAAAATAAATGTATCCCATGTTTTCTAACTTTTCAGGCTCTCTGTAAGACGGAAGTGCTATGGTTGAGCAGTAATTTCTATCAGAGGCACAAGAGAAGTTGCTTTCTGACCTTTGAGCTATGGCTTGTAGAATCTGTAGGTTCCGTTGCTTTAGTGCAAGTGCAGGAAGAACACACAGTCCAGGCAGAGGGAAGAGCATGTACAAAGGCACAGGGGCATGGTATATACAGGAAATGAGAAGGGCCCATTCACTGAGCCTGGAGGAAAGAGAAAATGAGAGAAAGAGGGAGGGCATAGCCTAAAGTTAGTTAGGAACACATCCTATCTACCAAAGCAAGGATTGTGGACACTTCCTGGAGCTTAAGGGAATTAGATAAGGCTTTTAAGCAGGGGATTAAGCTGATTCATATTTTAAGAAAAGAGGCATCTCTGGCAGCAGAGAGGAGAATTGACTGGACCAAGCAAGGAGACCACTCTTGGCAAGAAAGGATGAGGTATGTGAGAGTGAAGCAAATTTGAGAAGTAACGGGAACATAGGACTTTCATTTCCCATCAAACGTAGCTCTTGATACCTAGCCTGGGGATCATGGGAATTAGGTAGTGGTGATTAGACATGAAGCTTATTGTGTCAAGTATTTTAATTTAATTTAATTTTATTGTGTCAAGTTAATGGGTGAGGGCTTTGTAATGCAACCCAGTATCTTAACCATAAGAAGATCAGTGTAAGCCAAGATGTGGGGTGAGAGGGACAGTGGAGGGAGGTGGGATGAATGTCCTACATAGACCTGACACAAGTCACTTGAAATGATTTACTGTTGCCTTCTTGGTGGGTCTGATTAACTATGGATATCTGGAACAAAGCTCAATTTATTTTTTCCCTCTCCATTCTACCCTTGGTTCCAGAAACTTCTCCCAGATAGCCCCATGGCTTATTTTCTCACTCCCTTTGGGTGCCTGCTGAAGGTGGTGCAAACTAGAAGGTTGAAAAAACAAATTCAAACTGCTCTTTTGTATAGTGTTTTTGAGAAACAAAGATGAGGGAATCTAATCTCTTTGTTTTAAAATGTTACTCTTATGGGGTGCCTGGGTGGCTTAGTGGGTTAAGCCTCTGCCTTTGGGTCAGCTTGTGATCTCAGGGTCCTGGGATCTAACCCTGCATTAGGTTCCCTGCTCAGCAGGGAGTCTGCTTCTCCCTCCCCCTCTCCCCCGCCCCCTGCTCTCTCCCCTTCTTGTGCTCTCTCTCTCTCAAATAAATAAACTATTTTTTAAAAAAGACTTTAATTTTTTAAATTATTTTTATTGGATACTGAATATATAAAAAGGAGGAAGTGTAACAGATGTGAAAAGGTTAAAAAATAATACCTCAAACATCCATCTATTCAATATCTAGTTTTATTTATTATAATAATAATTATAATAATGATTGTCATTATTATTAATGGCATTATGGTGTGAAGGAATTGGGAATGAATGTTCAACCTCTAATTTTAAGATGAATGATGACCTGTGCCTTTGGAGCCAAGTTATTCGGTGTGTCTCCTTGATCTCTCCCCCTTCCCTTCTGCCCAGAGGTAACCATGACTCTGAACTTTATGCTTGTCCATTGCCCTACTTTTCTTTACTATTTTATCACCTATCAATCCCCAATCAGTATATTGTTTAATTTTCTGTATTCCTGAACTTTTTAAAGTCGAATCATACAGAACCTAGGCTTCTGTGACTTGTTTTTGTTACTCACCTTATGCTTTTGAAATGTAGCCAAGGCTACTGATTATTACTGCTGCACAGTATTCAAGTTAAAGAACAAGCCACATCGGCAGATACAAAGCAGCAACCATGCATGACTCCATCTCTATCCACGTTGGCCAGGCTGGTGCCCAGATTGGCAGTGCCTACTGG
Source organism: Neogale vison (assembly GCF_020171115.1). Taxonomy (NCBI): domain Eukaryota; kingdom Metazoa; phylum Chordata; class Mammalia; order Carnivora; family Mustelidae; genus Neogale; species Neogale vison. The sequence goes on along the minus strand of NC_058102.1, from coordinate 15,185,361 downwards.
CAGCTCTATTACCTGGAACACGGCATTCATCCAGATGGCCAGATGCCAAGTGACAAGACCATTGATGGAGGACTTGCTCCTTCAACACCTTCTTCAGTGAGACAGGTGCTGGCAAGAATGTGTTGTAGACCTGGAACCCACAGTCATTGATGAAGTTCATACTGGCACCTACAGCCAGCTCTTTTACCCTGAGCAGCTCATCACAGGCAAGGAAGATAGTGCCAGTAACTACACCCGAGGGCACTACCCCATTGGCAAAGAGATCAGTGACAGAATTTGTAAGATGGATGACCAGGGCACAGGTCTTCAGGTCTTCTTGGTTTTCTTCAGCTTTGGAGGGGGCACCTGGTTCCAGGTTCACCTCCCTGGTGATAGAACATCTCTCTGTTGATTATGGTAGGAAGTCCAAGCTGGAGTTCTCTATTTACCCAGCCCCCCAGGTTTCCATGCTTTCGTGGTAGACATTTATGACATCTGTCATTGAAACCTCGATATTGAACACCCAATCTACACTAATCTAAATAGGTTGATAGGTCAAATTGTGCCCTGCATCACAGCTTCCTTCAGATTTGATGGAGCCTGAATGTTGATCTGACAGTATTCCAGACGAACCTGGAGCCCCATCCCTGCATCCACTTCCCTCTGGCCATGAATGCCCCTGTCATCTCTGCTGAGAAAGCCTACCACGAACAGCTTTCTGTAGTAGAGATCACCAATGCATGCTTTGAGCCAGCCAACCAGATGGTGACATGTGACCCTCACCATAGCAAATACATGGCTGGTTGCCTGATGTACTGTGGCTACATGGTTCCCAAAGATGTCAATGCTGCCATTGCCATCACCAAAACCAAGCATACCACCCAGTATCATTCAAAGTGGGCATAAATGACCAATCTCCCACTGTGGTACCTGGTGGAGATCTGGCCAAAGTCCAGCGAGCTGTGAGCAACACCACAGCCATTGCTGAGGCCTGGGCTCACCTGGACCACAAGTTTGACCTGATGCATGCCATGTGTCTCTCTGTTCACTGGTACATGGGGGAGGGCATGGAAGAAGGAGAGTTTTCTGAGGCCTGTGAGGACATGGCTGCCCTTGAGAAGGATTATGAGGAGGTTGGTGTGGATTCTGTTGAAGGAGAGGGTGAAGGAGAAGGAAATGTCACAAAGGTGCTGCTTTTATAGGGAAGCTTATTCTGTTTTGAACATTGAAAAGTTGTGCTCTGGGGGTGCCTGGGTGGCTCAGTGGGTTAAGCCTCTGCCTTCGGCTGGGGTCATGATCCCAGGGTCCTGGGATCGAGCCCCGAATCAGGCTCTCTGCTCAGCGGGGAGCCTGCTTCCTCCTCTCTCTCTGCCTGCCTCTCTGCCTACCTGTGATCTCTGTCGAATAAATAAATAAAATCTTTAAAAAAAAAAAGAAGAAAGAAAAGTGCTCTGATTACTTAATTTGACATACAATTACTGATCTGTGCTTTAAAACACAACACTTTGTTACAGACCCAAGTTGTCCATGTCTCTGATGGGTTTGAATACAGTATTCCCTGTCTTAAATTAAACAAACAAACAAAAAGAATAAGCCACAATCTATCCGTTCTCTAATCAATAGATTTATGTACATTTTATTTTTTTATTACAAAACAGTGTTTCTATAAATATTTTGTCTTCTGATATTTGTATATAAGAGTTTCTTTAGAAAATATATCTGGAACTGGAATTGCTGGATCACAGGATATGTGTATCCTTGAAATTATTAATTAATGTCAAACTTTTCCAAACAGGTAATATCTACTTACTTTGACTAGCAGAGTATATGAGTACCTCTTGCTCCTTATCTCCAATCAAATTTGATATTGTGAGGACTTAAAATCTTTGCCAGTTGGATAGATGTAAAAATCTCATTTTATTTTATTTTAGTAGGCTCCATGCCCAAGGTGGGGCTTGAACTAATGACCCTGAGATCAGGAGTCACATGCTCTACCAACTGGGCCAGCAGGTGTGCCAAAAATATACCATTTTAGTTTTGATTTGCAGTTCCTCAAATAATAAAGATGAGAATCATTTCATGTTCATTTCCCATTGGTTTTGTGTTTTTCTCCTCTCTGAAGTTTCTGATTCCAGTCTTGTGCCCATTACAAATTGTGTTGTCTTTTCCCTATTGAAAATTTGCAATCTGGGGCACCTGAGTGACTCAGTGGTTAGGTGTTTGTCTTCAGCTCAGTTCATGATCCTGCATCTTGGGATCAAGCCCTACACCGAGCCCCACATCAGGCTCCCTGCTTTTCCCTCTCTCACTTCCCAAGCTTGTGTTTCCTCTCCTGCTGTGTTTCTCTCTGTCAAATGAATAAATTAAAAAATGGGAAAGAAAATTTGGAATCTTTCATACATTTTGGACAATAGCCCTCTGTCAGTTGTATGTGTTGCTAATATCTTTTCCCAGTATGCATTCCGTCTTTTCATTTTTCTCATGATCCTCTGATAAACAGAAATTCTGCATTTTAACGTGGTTGAGTTTAACCAATCTTTTCTTTTTTTTTTTTTTAAAGATTTTATTTATTTATTTATTTGTCAGAGAGAGGAGAGAGAGCGAGCACAGGCAGATAGAGTGGCAGGCAGAGGCAGAGGGAGAAGCAGGCTCCCTGCCGAGCAAGGAGCCCGATGTGGGACTCGATCCCAGGACTCTGGGATCATGACCTGAGTCGAAGGCAGCCGCTCAACCAACTGAGCCACCCAGGTGTCCCTAACCAATCTTTTCTTTTAGAGGTTGTGCCTGTTTGGGTCTTGCTTCAGAGATCCTCTTCTTTTCCAAGGTCTTTTTTGTTTTTCCTTTTAAAGATTTATTTACCCATTTGAAAGAGTGAGAGAACACACAAGCACACAAGGGGGGAGAGGCAGAGGTAAGTGAAAGAAGCAGACTCCCTGCTGAGCAGGGACCCAGGACCCCAAGATCATGACTGAAAATTGAAATCAAGAGTTGGACACTCAACCGACAGCTACAAGGCACCCCTCTTCCCAGGTCTTAAATATATTCTCTTGTTTTTTTTTTTTTTCCTAGAAGTTTTACAGTTTGACTTTCCACAATTAAGCCTTGAATCCACCTGTAATTTTTTTTCTGTTGTATGAGGTATAGTTCCAATTACATTTTATTTAACATACATAACCCATTGTAGATGCCCTCCATTTCTCACTAGGCTGCAACTCCAGTTGTGTTCGGTCATCTCCAAAGAAGGCTCTGATCAGTTCTTTACCTCCTTATAAATATTCTGCTCTATCCATGAAGAGCTAGGGCCTGTTTCTTTTCCCCTAGAATCTGGGCTGGCCTGGCTACTAGCTCGAACAAATCAGGAGGGGTCATCTGGAAGAGAACGGAACCCCAGACAGCACGCTGGCCATGGGAGAGCAGTCTTATTGGAATTGCCGTCTGGGTCCAGTGACCACCTGAATGCAGTTGGAATGACTGAGTCAAAGTGAGACCAACAGTAGGACTGGCCAGGCAATTCACAGAATCATCAGAAATTATAAAATGGTTGCTGTAGTTTTAAGACATGAGGTACTGGGTAGTTGGTGACATTGCAACTGATAATCACTGCAACAAATCCAGTTTCCATACATGTTAGAGTCTGTTTCAAGGCTGTTTATTCTGTTTCTATTGGATTGTTTGTCTCAATGACTATCTGATAGGGCATGTATTTTTACCTTGCTCTCCTTTTTCCTGTTTTCATATAACGTTTGAAAGCAAGAATTTGCTTACTTGATCACACATACCCCTCACATCTATTATATATGTTTCTCCACTTATGTGGTCTTCTTGAAAGATAAACTGAAGCATATTACAATTTATAAAGTTTATTGGAGCAAAAATCAATTCAAATTGGGCAATGCCAAACTGGAAACAGTTAGGAGGGCTTCACCAATAAGAGCTACAAGAAAAACTTAACAGAGAAGAGGCAGAAGCAAAGCAAGAGAATGACTTGGCTGTAAGAGGCTGCGTTACCTGGGAGAGCTAGTAGCTGTCCTTGGTTGACCTTGGGTTTCAGTTTTTTAACTTTGAGGCATTATAGGCAAAAGTTTGGGTTTGCTTACGTAGGCTACTAAGGCATTAAAGCCATCTCAGTCTAACAGCTTTCTTGTTTAATCTACTTAATAGTCTTCCTTAATGTCTTCTAACATTAGATTTATAATCTTCTCCATAGAGGCCTTACATGTCTTTTGTTGGATCTCTTTCTAGTTTTTATTGCTGTTGTAAATCTCTTTGTTACTGATATGTACAAATGCAATTTACTATTGCGTACTGATTTCATAACTAGAAACTTTTCTCTTACTAATTTTTTTCCTTTATTTTTATTTATTTGTCAGAAAGAGAAGAGAGAGAGCTCAGGGGCAGTGGGAGGTAGAGAAGCAAGCTTCTTACTGAGCAAGGAGCCCAATGTGGGGCTCGATCCCAAGACCCTGGGATCATGACCTGAGCCGAAGGCAGACGCTTAACAGACTGAGCCACTCAGGCATCTCAAACCACTTATTAATTTCTAAACTTTATCTTTGGATTCTTCAGAGTATTGTGTGTAGATAATCCTATCATCAGCAAACAAGGATAGTTTTGTTTCTTTTTTTTCAACCTTATCTATTTTATGTCTTATTCTTATCTTACTTCACTGGTCAGAACCTCTAGTGCCATGATAATAGAACCCTTGTTCTTGATCTTAAAAGAATTTTTATATTTTAAAATCTCACTATTTTTCTATGTCCAATGTGGGGCTCAAACTTACAACCCTGAGATCAAGAGTTGGGTGCTCCTGGAGGACAATAGGAGAAGGAAGGGAAAAATGAAGTGAAGGGGATATTGGAGGGGGAGATGAGCCATGAGAGCAAGGGACTCCCGAGAAACAAACTGAGGGTTTTAGAGGGGAGGTGGTTAGGGGGATGGGCAAGCTTGGTGATGAGTATTAAGGAGGGCATGTATTGCACAGAGCACTGTGTGTTAGACACAATGAATCATGGAACAATACATCCAAACTAATAATGTAGTGTATGGTGACTAATTTTTTTTTAAGATTTTATTTATTTATTTGGCAGAGAGAGACACAGAGAGCGAGGAAACACAAGCATGGGGAGTGAGAGAAGAGAAGCCAGCTTCCCGCTGAGCAGGGAGCCTGATGTAGGGCCTGATCCCAGGACCCTGGGATCATGACCTGAGCTGAAAGCAGATGCTTAATGACTCACCCAGGAGCCCCTGTATGGTGAATGATATAAATTAATAATAATTTTTTTTTTAAAGGCAAAAAAAAAAAAGAGTTGCTTGCTCCACCAAGTGAGCCAGCCAGGCACCCCTTTATATCTCACTAATATTAAGCATGAATTTTTGCTATACCTTTTTTCCTCTAGAGAAACTTTATATGGCTAAAGAGGTTTTTTTCTTTCTATTTTGTTGTAAAGAATTTTTTCCTCCAAACCATAATCTAAATTAATTCCTCTATTAAATCATTCTCCTACTTCTCTTGAGATGATAGTATGGTTTTTTTCACCCTTAATTTGTTGCCTTGGTATATTAAAATATTTTTAAAAGGTAAACCAATCTTGAATTCCTGGAATGAACCCAATTTTGTAATAATCAAATATGTCTTTTATTCGTTGCTGGAGTCAGTTTGTTAAATTTTGTTTAGAATTTTTGCATTTGTGATCATTATTGATATTGATCTATAATTTTTCAGTCTTTTATTGCTATTGCCTCTCTTTGATGTATATGATATTTATGTAGACACTATACAATGACTTGGAAAATATTTCCTCTTTTTCTATATCCTAAAAGAATGCAAAATTAGATTTATTTCCCTTTTATGACCCTAATAGTATTTATCTGTGTTTTCTTGTTTTTTTCTTACTTGTTTTTTCCCAGAGATTTGTCAATTTTATTAATCCTGGAAAAAAAAAAAACCCTTTTAGGGGCACCTGTGTGGCTCAGTCAGTTGACCATTGACTCTTGGTTTCAGCTCAGATCATGATCTCAGGGTGGTGAGATCAAGCCCTACATTGGGCTCAGCACTCAGAGTGGAGTCTGCTTGGGATTCTCTCTTTCCCTCTCCCTCTGCCCCTACCCACCTAAATAAATATATAAATAATAAAATCTTTAAAAAAAATCTTTTGTTGAGCCTCTCTGTTTTGTGTTCATTCTTTTTTTTTCATTTCAACATTTTTTAAAATTTATTTTTTATTTATTTGCAGCATAACAGTATTCATTATTTTTTCACCGCACCCAGTGCACCATGCAAGCCGTGCCCTCTATAATACTCACCACCTGGTAACCCAACCTCCCACCCCCTGCCCCTTCAAACCCCTCAGATTGTTTTTCAGAGTCCATAGTCTCTCATGGTTCACCTCCCCTTCCAATTTCCCCCAACTCCCTTCTCCTCTCTAACGCCCCTTGTCCTCCATGCTATTTGTTATGCTCCACAAATAAGTGAAACCGTATAATTGACTCTCTCTGCTTGACTTATTTCACTCAGCATAATCTCTTCCAGTCCCGTCCATGTTGTGTTCTTTATGAATTTCTGCTTTTATATTTATTTCTTTTTTCCTATCTTCTAAAGTTAGATGTTAAGCTAATTACTTTTTACCCTTTATTCTTTTACAATATATGCATTTAGGGTACTATACATGTTCCTCTAAATACTCCTTAGCCATATCTTGTTAATTTTGACAAGTAGTGTTACTGTTCAGTTCTAAATATTTTCTAGTTTTCGTTAGGATTTCTTTGTGCTGGAGCTATTTAAAAGTATGTTTTTTGGGGCACCTGGGTGGCTCAGTGGTTTAAAGCCTCTGCCTTCTGCTCAGGTCATGATCTCAGGGTCCTGGGATCAAGCCCCGCATCGGGCTCTCTGCTCGGCAGGGAGCCTGCTTCCTCTCTCTCTCTGCTTGCCTCTCTGCCTTGTGACTTGTGATCTCTGTCTGTCAAATAAATAAACAAAATTTTTTTTAAAAAATTATGTTTTTCAACATGCAAGTGTGTGACTTTTTGTTTTATTTTTAAAAATTAATATCTAAATTAGTTGCATTATAGTCAGAGATTGTGGATACTTATTTTTTGGAATTTGTCAAGAATATCTTATGATTAGTTCACAAGTCATTTTTCGTAAATTACTCCATAAAGCTTGTAAAGAATGAATATTTTCCCATTCTTAGATTCAATGTGGAGATGAGATTTGTTCTGATTGGTGCCTCAGGAAACCCCCATATGCTGATATTGGAAACCAGGCCTCTGAGGTGAGATACCTGGAAACCAAAGCAATGGGTCCGATTAGGGCCTAGGGGTCTGTCCGGTTCAGTCTTCTTCCTTGGGGACATCCATCTACGGTATGAGTGGAGGTAGATGCTTGATATAATATCAATATTATATCAAGCTCACTCACAGTGATTCAATCATCTTCATCGTCACTGACTTTTCTGTGGGTTTGAGTATAAACTTCTTTATATGTTTATGTTTAATTTCTTATCTTGTTCCAGAAAGCTGTGTCTGTTCTATGTTTGTACTGTACTTCTTTTCAAGCCTCTGTTTGATTCCCTTGGGTGACTCTGACACTTGATGATTTACTCTACTCTTTGCAGGTTATGTGAGATAACAAACAACCCCAAAATCTCATACATGCACCCTGATGTTTATAGCAGCATTATCTGCAATAGCCAAATTATGGAAAGAGCCCAAAGAGTCTAAATTCCATTGATGGATGAGTGGATAAAGAAGATGTGATATATGCGATATATGTTATACACACACACACACACACACACACACATATACAATGGAATATTACTCAGATGTAAAAAGAATGAGATCTTGCCATTTGAATGATGTGGATGGAACCAGATAGTGCTATGCTAAGCAAAATAAGTCCATGAAAGAAAGACAAATACCACGTGATTTCACTCATATGTGAAATTTAAGGAACAAAACAAATGAACATAGTGGGGGGCGGCGGTGGGAAAGAGGGGCAAACCTAGGAACAGACTCTACACTATAAAGAAGGAATTGATGGTTCCTGGACAGGAGGTGGGTGGGGGGTGATGGATGACACAGGTGATGGAGATTAAGAAGGGCACTTGTGATGAGCATCAGGTGTTATGTGTAAGTGATGAATTACTAAAGTCTGCATTGGAAATAAACAACTCCAAAATCTCAATGTGTTACAACCACAAAGGCTTCCTTTTCCTCTGTCTCACATGTTATTCCCTGGTCAGCCCTGCCATGTCTTCATTCTGGGACCTAGGTTGGAGGAGAAATCCACACCTAAGATGGGCTGCTTTCTCTTAGAGGGAAAAGAGCCCTGAATAACCCAAGCTGTTTGAGCGTGTGCTTGGCTGAGGCATACAACACTTCCACGCTCACTGCAGGCGGCCAAACAAGTCATGTGGCCAAGCCTGATGTGGGGCTGGGGAGGAGGGTGGGGAGTATAATTATATCACAGAGAAAGAGGAGAGAATGGTAGGGAACAATAACATAATCTACAACACCTACCTTTTTGTTTTCTTCGAGTAGTCCCTACCCAGAATTTCTATACAAGATCTTTTGGTAATGAATTTAGGGCTGCCCCTGCCTGGCCCCAATTTTAGGGTACATGCAGTTCAAAGTAGCTGAGCTGGGCGATTTGTTTATGCTTTGCTTAGATGTGCTCGCGGATGTTTTGCATGCAGTATTATCTTACCTCAATCATTAGACTGAAGATGGTTAAGACCGCACAAACAGTGAAAAATGCACACCAACAAATACATCCAGTTGTGCTTACCACTTGAGGGATGTTTAAGAACTACCTGAATTTCACACTAGATCCGTAGGTCCCTGTTAAGCTTGTAACTGCCTGGGAACACATCTGCATTGTCCAGCAGACCCCACGATGAGGTTGGGGTGAGGGAGCATCTGTTTTGTTCACCATTGTGCTGCTGGGGCTAGCACTGCATTTGGCATGTAATAAGCCTTTGATGAAAACGTGTGCAATGAATAAGCAAACTAAATGGGAATTAGAACACAAAGCTAAGGTCCCACATCAAATGAATGGGGTCAAGTTAGTCAAGATAAACTATGGTCACCAGAAGCCCACAATAAAATGAAGATAATATTCACACGAAAACAGAAAAGTCTTTGGGGGGAGTATCTGTTTCTTTTGTGTAAAGTCCAATAAATGATAAAAAAAAAAAAAGCCATGACAAATTGAGGTGGTTTCCAAGTCAGTGTAGAGAACTATTTTATTTTATTCCATTCCATTTCATTTTATTTTATTTTTTGGCCCTTTCTCTTTCAAGTCTTCATAAGCAGAACTTGTCAGGCTGGTAATGATTATTTCTATTTTATGTTATACCCTGGGAGAGCCCCAGAAAGGTAGGCAGCCTGAGGAACGAGTACAGCCATTCTGGAGTTTTCTGTTTGAGAACCAACCTCTCCTGTATGCCCAGAACCGCCAGCAGATGTCATGCCTGATCTCTGTGGTGATTCTGCTGTCTGCTTTTGGTTAACTGTTTTCATGACACCATGTTTTTCTACATCTGGCGTGCTTTGTACACCCAGGGCATATTTTCTCACTCATCTCCCGTGATCAAGAACAGCTATGATCTTCTTCTTTATTGATTCTTGCAATAAAGATTTATCACGTGCCTACCCCATGTCCTGGACTGAGACTACCGTGGTGAGCAAAAACAAACACAGCCTCCACCCTCCTGAAGAATTCTACTGGAGAGAATAGTTAGTTCAAAGAGTAATTTTGAAAATTATGATTCCGGTTATGCTGGTAGAAGCAGATGGCTCCAGGAGGGCAAGTGAAACAAAATGGACCAAATGTAGCCTAAGGAACCAGGGAAATTCTTCCAGGGAATCAAGGTTTCCAGTGAGTTCTAAAAGATGAGTAGGTCGAAAGGACCAAGAACCAGGGAGAGAGGCTGGGCTTTACCTTTAGCAAGTCTTTGTTCTTTTAATGTTCTTTTAATGAGGAGAAAAGACGTGTCCTGTTAAACAAACAGGTTCTGGGTTATATGCTTCCTGGAATCGAATCCTTTCTCTGCCCTTTACGAGTTCTGCTTCAGTTTTCTCCTCTGTACAATCAGGAAAGAACCTTGCCAGGGTTACTGTCAGAATTAAATGAGCTAATTCATGCCAGCCCTCAGCGCAGTTGGCCCTTGTTGTCATTTCCCAGAATATTCAGCAATACCCATTGCACCTTAATTATTTCTCAGATTCCGAAATTCTCTGTGAATCGGAGCAGCGCAAACCCCGAGGACTCCAGTCTGCTAAGTTTGGTTTCTGAAGCACAGCAGCCTCTTGGCTTTGCTTGTTGTATGCGTGTCTTATGTAGAGGCCATATGAGAATCCAGCCAAGTTTCATATAATTTCAAGCCACGTATTTTAGCTATGAGTCCTAGAATGTAATCTTTTCTTCCTAATCCCATTGATCCCTGGCCACACTGATATAGAGTCCTTGAATCTTAAGGTAATGAATCACAGACTCGTTTTAAAGTTATCGATATGCAGATCTGTGTAGTGTTTTATGTTCAAATAGTTTTCTTTGTTGTTGTTGTTCAATTAGTTTTGATTGTAAATTTTCCAATATTGAGGTGCCTGGAAGGCTCAGTGGGTTAAAGCCTCTGCCTTCCGCTCGGGTCATGATCCCAGGGTCCTGGGATCAAGTCCCACATCGGGCTCTCTGCTCAGCAGAGAGCCTGCTTCCTCCTCTCTCTCTGCCTGTTTCTCTGCCTACCTTTTGATCTCCGTCTGTCAAATAAATAAATAAAATCTTAAAAAAATTTTTTGAATATTACCCCTTCAATCTCAGGGCTGTTCAACATCTGAAATCACATCACTTTCCTTGACTGTTTAATGAGGATCTTCATGGTTTGATTCTGGGGAGTGCTTTGAAGTCTGTTTTTAATAATAAGGACACTAAAAAAGATGTACAGGGCATAATTAAATGGTCTTAGGTTTTTGTAGAGATTTGAAGCAAAAAATACAAATAGACAAAGCTGGGGAAAAAAGCCTCCAAAAAGAAGAGCACACCTTTTAAATTGCATAGTTTGGGTTTTCTTTTTTTTTAATTATATGGTATTACAGAATATCAGTCAAATGTCCTGAGTTTTATTTTTATTTTTAGTTGAAATATAGTTGACATATACAATATTACATTTGTTTTAGGTATATAACATAGTGATTTGACAATTGTACACATTTTGTAAATGCTTACCACAATAAGTGTGGTTACTACCTGCTGCTCTACATCATTATTACTATTTTTTAAGATTTTATTTATTTATTTGACAGAGAGAGAGAGAGAGAGTGCACATGAGAGAGAGGGAACACAACTACAGGGAGTGGGAGCAGGAGAAGCAGACCCCCCGCAGAGCAGGGAGCCCGAAGTCGGGCTTGATCCCAGGACCCTGGGATCATGACCTGGGCCAAAGGCAGATGCCTAACAAATGAGCCACCAGATGCCCCGCTATACAGCATTATTGCAATATTATTGACTATATTTCTTATGCTGTACTTTTCATTCAAGTGATTTATGTATTGGGTAATTGTAAGTTTGTACCTCTTAACCCCCTTCACCTATTTTGCCCCTACCTCCACTCCTCTCTGCTCTGTTCGTTTTCTGTACTTATGAGTCTGTTTCTGTTTGTTTGTTTGTTCTTTTTTTCCCCCTTGGATCCTCCTGGGTTTTGAATATTGTAAGTTTTTTTTTTTTATTTCTTTTCAGTGTAACAGTATTCATTGTTTTGAATACTGTAAGTTTTAGTTTTTTAACTTGCCCATTATTCATTCCTGGTTAATCTTTTTGACTTGCAAAATATGCCAGAAGTTTCTTTATAGCTATTTAAAAAAAAAAAAAGATACAGATTTGACACCAGTTTTATTCACATCTACATACCCATATAGAAAAAATACTGTGAGACATTACTCATGGTTCTCTTTGGGTTCTGGGATTAGAGGGAAGCCTTTGTTTTTGTTATCATTGTTCTATGTATAATTTTCATTTCATAATACAAATGTGTAGTGTTGGCTTTCTAAGGGGACCTAGAAAATAGTTCTCAGTCCTAAGCAATTCCATTTGAATTAATTCACTTATTTTTAAAAAGATTTTATTTATTTATTTATTTGAGAGAGAGAGAGAGAGACCACATGCATGAGCAGGGGGAGAGGGACAGAGGAAGAAGGAGAAAGAATCTTAAGCAGACTCCAGGCTGAGTGTAGAGCTGGAGGCTGGGCTCCATCTCGCGACCCTGAGGTCAAGACCTGAGCCAAAATCAAGAGTCTGATGCTGAATGGACTGAACCCCCCAAGCACTCCTAATCCATTCATTTTAAAACAGTACAAAAGCAATAAAAAAAATTAGTAAAAGAGGGGCGCCTGGGTGGCTCAGTGGGTTAAGCCGCTGCCTTCGGCTCAGGTCATGATCTCAGAGTCCTGGGATCGAGTCCCGCATCGGGCTCTCTGCTCAGCAGGGAGCCTGCTTCCCCCTCTCTCTCTGCCTGCCTCTCTGCCTACTTGTGATTTCTCTCTGTCAAATAAATAAATAAAATCTTTAAAAAAAATTAGTAAAAGAAATATGAGAGTTTATTAGAAAATGTCCCACTTCCAGAATGCTTTGTCTGTCAAGGGTTAATATATATGATTGCTGCAATATCCCTTCTTGTGGTTCTTAGGGGTCTTACCTTTGGATTGATTTGTTATTGAGACTAAATTACATTTTCTGGAAAAGAGAATTCCATTTCTCAACAGGCTAGTTGCCTTAGACCAGCTACATTAGCCCTACGTGTCCCCGATGTAGCCAAAGAATCAATAAAAGCTGGTGGCGTAAGACTAGTCATAAATTTGATTTCTTGTATCCAAAATCATTTCCATTCCAGGCTGATCTCACAATGACAGTCTGATGTGTTTACAAGGTCATTTTCCCACAGGTTGTACTCAGCGGCTTGAAAGGTACAACGTGTTGGTTAAAATCCTTGGGGAATATTTGCTCATTTTACAAGTCACTCCTCAATTTGACATAATTCAATCCAATGGGCTGTTGCTCCTTAGGGACCCTGGAGTGCTAAACCTCAGAATTGTTCCAGCCCTGTCTCAAGGTGGCAGGACAAAGCCAGCCTGGAGTTTAGCCTGGCCAAGCCACTGATGTTCCCGCTCTGCTTCCCTCCTCCCAAACCAGCCCCTTCCCACCTCCTTCCAACTCAAAGCTTTAATAACCATCTACAAGGAAGTCTTTGTGCTCCAAAAATGTTCTCAAATTTATGATAGCTCTAACATGGGGGGGGGAATACTCCACCTAAAGATTTGATTGGAAAGTATTTTCTTAACCTCAGAATAGTCATTCTTATAATAATAGCATTATTTCCATTACTCAGAACTTTAAAACCACTTTAAATGCAACAGAGCTCATTGATTTTAATTTCAGAGTTGAAAAGGACCAGGAACACTAGAGATATTATCTGGTAAATGAAGAAACTGAGGCTCAAAGAGAGCCAACTGACCTAGCCTCCAGTTAGATGGCTGATTCTTAATGGAGCTGAGATAAAAACCTTAGGTTTCTTAATTTCTAGTGCTAAACTCTTTCCAACTGCCTCATTCTGCCTGTCTAGTCCCACTATTGGCGCTGGCTAAGGGACTACTGCATTCAATATCATTATTATTACTAATGATCACTACGGATTTACGGAGCCCCTTTTAGGTGCCTGATACTGCATGTCACACTCATACACAGAGGAGGTAGGTCCTCTTATCCCATTTTACAGCTGAGAAAATTGAGCCCCAGGGAGGATGAGTAATTTATCCAGTATTATAAATGACAGTGAGTAAAAGACAGGACTGAGATTCAAATCCGGATCTTCCTGATCTCAGCACCCAAGTTTTAACTCTTTGGTACCGTGGCTGGATCTCTCAGAACCTTCTTTCCTTGGAAAAAGATACAAAACCATCTTTTAAAGTGTCTTGGCTTCCAAGGCTCAAGTTATCCTGCCTGATAGGAATAGCATCCTTTTTAGGACTGAGGGTCCCATTACAATGCTCTCTCCCCTTTTGGCGGACAAGTCAGAATAGAATTCTTTTAAAATGGGCTCTCTTTGTCGTATCCTTGTAACTCCCTTAAGTCTATCTTACACCAAATTCTGCCCTTTGGGGGACGGGCTAGAAACAAACCCCAGTAGAACTCACACGATGCTTTCCAGCGCCCTAGTGTGGTAGATGCTAAAGACAACGTCAAGGACGCTTGGGCAAAGGCTTCTTGTCGGAAAGACAAGACTGTGGGGCCCATGTGGGCCGCCCACCGGATCCAGGCAGTGGCAGCACATCATAAATAACCTCCCACACAGGCCTCACTGCCAGCTCCAAATGGGTTTTGAGTGTATTTGGTTTGTTTTTAAAGAGAGTGTGAGCTAAAAGCCGTCATTTAAAATTGCCCAGAACCCACGTCACAGAAACAGGTGGGCCCAGATTGAAAAGAAAATAAACCAGAGGCTGAATTTACCAAAGCAAACATAGGGAGTGATTATTTTGCTTTACAACAGGATTACCCTCGGGACTCCTTAAAACAGCGATCTCCCTTACTGCAATTAAAATGTAAATTTCTCTGTTCAAATTTGGTTAACCCTCAGGACCTGTCAGGAAAGTGCTTGTTTTGAGCAAGGGATCCCTTATTCAGTAGAAGAGCAAATTAAAGGTTAGTTCTTTCTTATAAATACTGAAGAAAGGGTGCAACGCTTTCCTCCTTTTTCTTTGTAAATGTTAAAGGTGTTATGGTAGCTGGTCTGCGGGCGGATTTTTGTTTTTAAATATTACCTGAAACTCCTTCCAGAAACATGCAGACGCTCAAGACCAACCCTTTGAGAGCACAGTTTATCTGCTGACCAAAACCCCTTCATCAGAAGGTGGCGCTCTAAGAATGGGATTACCATACCGGGGGCCCAGTGCATTCAGTTTAGGAAAGCAAAATTGCACCCTTCTTTGGCATCTCCCTGAAGGAAATGGCTTTGCCCTGTGCCCTTAGATTGCTCCCCTTCCCCGAGCCGTCCAGCTCTGCATCTGCTGTTCGAGTGTAATGATGCCCACACTGAACCCTTCTTGGAATCAGAGTCTGAGAAGGCTAGAGGACACTTCTTACATGAAGGCTTGGTCCCAGAACCAAAAGCTCTGTAAAGCTTGGAGGAACCTTAGAATGATCTTCAACCCTCCCATTTTTCTGATGAGGAAGTTGAGACCTGTCATGATGACCTGATCACTCAAGGTCACCTCGCTAGTTCTTAGGTCAGCCAGAATGGGAGCCCTAGGGGGGTTGCTCTGTATCTGGTGCTTGCCTGCTAATGGGTGAATATTGTAGGGGCACGGGGTGGGGGAGGGGAGAGGGAATAGGTACCATTGTATGCAGGGACACATGGCCTGCTTGGGGAGACCAGGTGTAGGTGGAGCTCATCGACCATGGGTAAGGGATGTGAAATATCTAATATTTTCTTCCTCTGCTCTTAATACTCATGATTGCTACTCTAGGAGGACTTACTGTAAATGTCAGGTGCTGAATCTCTCTCTCCAAGCTAACTTTCCCAGGCATCTTGTTTCTGCCAACCAAACCACCAGAGACACCCAGACTGGAGATTGGAGACTCTGGAGTCCCTATTGGGTAGATCCTGCAGCATGGATTCAACATGTACTTGGAAATGTTTTATTTTGTCTTATTTTATTATTATTTTTAAGATTTTGTTTATTTGTTTAAAAGAGAGAGTGAGGGAGAGAAAGGACATGAACAGGAGGAGTGGCAGAGAAAGAGAGAGAAGCAGGCTCCCTGCTGAGCAGGGAGCCTGAAGCGGGACTCGATCCCAAGACCCTGGTATCATGACCTGAGCCAATGGAAGATGCTTAACCCACTGAGCCACCCAGGCACCCCAAGCTCAACATAGTCTTGCTCAGGCAGCTCACTGACTGCTGCTGGTGGGGCAGGGTGGGGGTGTGCTCTGGCAAGTAGACAATGAGTTACAAAGTGCTGGGTGCTAAAACGGGAGGTACGGTATGAAGTACAGTGAGGATCAGCGAGGGGAGTCAGGGAAGACATCCTAGCAGAAATATCTAAACTGGAAGTGCACAGATGAGTAGGAGTAAGCCAGGTGTAAGCAACTGGGAGGGGTGGAGAGAAAGAAGGGATACCAGGAAAGTTCTAGCATGCCATAAAGGTCTATTGTTCCCAAAAACACATTTGGAGCCAGACTAGAGGTTTTATTGTCTTTGGAATCCGCATTGTTCCTTCTTTTGTGGCCTTGCTCATTAATTCCCCACTCCTCCTCTTGGGGTCCCCCCTCTCTCTCTCCAGGCTTACTCTTCCTCTAAGACTTGGACTATCTTTTAAGAGCCAGTAAAAACGCCATTTTTTTCTTGAAGTCCTGGGCAGGAACCCCATCTTCATATAATCATTCCCTACTTTGTGTCCCATAACGTTGTAGACTATGTATCTCATTTGCTTCTTAATCATATTATACTTTGATTTATTATTCGTCTCTGACTTGACTGTGCGTAGCGGCACTGCCGTGAGCCACAGAAAGCAGAAGTGCACACAGGGTACTCTGCAGATCCCCACACTGGGAACCTGTAACAAGAAAGGCAGTTTCCAGGGACACCTGGGTGGCTCAGTTGGTTAGGCATTTGCTTTTGGCCCAGGTCATGATCCTGGGGTCCTGGGATCAAGTCCCATGTTGGGCTTCTTGCTCTGTCTGCCTCTCCCCCTGCTTGTGCTCTCTTTCTGATAAATAAATCAATAAAACATTAAAAAAAAAAAGGCGATATGAGTAGTCTTGTCTTGGCATTTAAGACCTAGTTCTGACCCCATGTCTTTGTGACCGAGTTAATGTCAAGCTCTATTAAAAGCTCTGTTCCTTCCATTCCTGACTCTGGGGCAGATGATGCTCTTTGTGGCCCCAGGAGCAGGGAGTGGAAGGCCAGACAGGGCCCTGAGAAAACTGCCTCACCCTCTTCCCAGAGCTCTCCTGTGTCAATAGTGTGGGGAGGAGGTGAGAGGAGGCAGAGGTATCCTTCTGTGATTGCCTGAAAGAAGGCAGTATCTGGCTCCTTCTCTGTTCTGGCAGGTTCTATCTAAGGTTAATGTTGTCTGTTCTAAGTCTCCTTGCAGGTGATGTGTTTGTCTTTTCTTGGGATGGTGTTCCACCTTCTCCTCTGCCACTGATGACCGCTTCCCCTGGTGGGCAGCCCATTGCTTGGCGCAGTAGGTCACCAGGGTCGCCAGGGCCACTCAGAGACTTCTGCCCTATTGCTTACCTTGGTATTGCTCCACCCAGGGGAGTCACAGAAATTTCCAAAGTCCCCTTCTGCACCTTCCAAAGGCCACAGAGAAGTGGGATGGAGGGGGGTTTCTTCCTAGTCATATCTCACTGCACCATAGATGCTTCCAGTCTGCTGGATATGACCCAGCCCATCAAGATGCTTATCTTCAGAAATTGTTCAGTGAGTACTGTTCTGTTTCCAAAGGCTCCCAGATAGAAGGCTACACACATCAAGCACCCATTATTTTTTTCTGTAGTGAAAAGAAGGATGAAAAGATTGATGGGTTGTTTCTAGGTTTCTAGAACATTCTCCAAGAGCTCTTACACTATTGTATGCTTGCGGACAATTTGATAGTGGGTCAGCGGATACAAGGATCCTCCACTGGGGAATGGGGAGTCTCCTTTTTTTGCAAGCACCCCTAACATAACAAGAATTTTTCCTGGCTTAGAAGAGGAAATATCCTCTCTCCACAAATGCCGGATTTTCTTTAAAGCCAGTGATCTTCTCTCTTCAGTTCTCTATGGGCATTGAGTCCTATGTGAGGAGTGACCAAGTGGTGGTAGATAGAGGTAAATTTTATCAATCTGGAGCCTCTTCAGCAAGCCATGCAGGGAAATAGCTGGAAAAAGCAAGGAAGGATTCTCTGAGGTCTCCAGAGAAATAGAGCCAGCAGTATGTGGGAGGTGTGTGGGTGTGTATGTGTGTGTGCATGTATTATATATATGATAATAATTATATTATATACATATGTTTCATATATATATATATATATATATATGGAATTGACCCACATGATTATAGGGGCTTACAAGTCCCCAGATCTGCAACTGGCAAGCTGGAGACCCAGGAAACTCCTTTGAACCAGGAGAGTCAATGGTGTAGTTTTACCCTAGAGGCCAGGAGGCTTGAGATAAGGGAGGCCACTAGTTCAGTTTGAGTCCAAAGGCAGGAAAAAACCAAAAAACAAGAAAACAAAACCCAGCACAATTTCCCAGCTTGAAGACAGGCAGGCAGGAATTCCCTTTTATTCAGGAAAGAGTCAGCCTTTTTGTTCTTTTCAGACCTTCAACTGATTGGGCGAGGCTCACCCACATTGTGGAGGGCGAGCTGCCTTATTCAGTCTATCAGTTTAAAGTTTATCTATTCATAGTCTCTACACACAATGTGGGGCTCAAACTCATGCCCCCGAGATAAAGAGTCTCATGATCTACCAACTGAGCCAGGCTGTCAGTTTAAATGTTAAACTTACTGCAAAGCACTATCACAAAACCCCAAAATATTGTTTGAGCAAATATCTGGACACCTCTGTGGCCCAGTCAAGTTAGCACGTAAAATTAACGATCACGGCTAGTAATTTGTTGACTTGCCACTTTGTCAACTTGGCACCCACATGCCTCTCCTTAAACCATTATTAGTCTCCAAACGAAGACAATTACAAAGTCATAATTCCAGCTAAGTTGGTATAACTATCCTGCATACAACCCAAACTCTATTGACTGTTTCCCCAGGAGAGGAGGTAAATGAGTGATGTTTACTCTTGAGTGATATTTGCCATTCTTCTTGATAATTCATAACTTAAATACTATGATGTGAAATTAACAAAACTTAACTGTACTATGATATAAAGTCAATTCATCTTATGTTACAGGATAAGGGAATAAGAGGGAAGAAAACGAAGATATTTGACACATATACACATGCAAGCATGTTCATTACAAAATAAGGAGGAGATACTCGTGACAATTACAGTCCTTGTTTTTAACTATTCCTGTACTCACAGCCAGTATTTATAACTATCTTTTTCTACTACCTGTTTTGCATTTCCTTTGCCTTCAGCAAGTACCTCAGCTGGTTGTTCTTTACCTGGTGAGGTCACCCAGATCTTTGTTCTGGAAGGATCTGGACTATTAGTAGTCCTACCTGAATTAGGTTGTTGTGGTTTTCCACTGGCTTTAGCCATAGGGCATGACAATTCTAACAGCGGCCCTAAGGGATCTCCGGATTCCCTTCCTTACCTTCACCATGGAATAGTAATCCAATTCCCCTTGGGAGTCAGGACTAACCACAAGGTCAGCACAGGAACTCCCTTCTTTGTTGATTTAGAGGCATGAGGAGTCCAAAGTGGCTGGGTTTCTGTCTTAACTTCTAGTTCAATGGAATCATTGTGTCTCCTGGTAGAAGCATTCCTTCCCTTGGAACTAAGACCTCTAGGCCAGCAGAGCCTGTGGGAACAGGAAGCAGAAATTTTGCTAGCGGGTCACTCAGGGTAATAAGGAACAGTATCCCTCCTATTTCCACCCCTTGATGCCTGGACCCATAAATTCAGGCTATAGGAGAAACTATATCATCTATTGGATACTGATTCAGAGCATACCAGCCTTCTGGAGAACCTTGCCTCAGCCCTCCAAGGTATTGACATCTAGCTGGTACTATAACTGAGTCTTCAAAAGGCCATTCCACAGTTCTATGAAACCAGCTCCTTCAGAGTGGCAGAGAACATGACAAGTCCAATGAATTCCATGAGCATGGATCCATTTCCCCTCTTCTTTTGTTGTGAAGTGATTCCATGGTAGTACATAAATAATTCTGTAAGTCTGTGGATGGTAGTTTTGCCAAAAGCATTATGTGCAGGGAAGGCAAATCTGTCTTCAGAGTGTGTATCTATTCCTGTAAGAACAAAATACTGCCCCTTCCATGATGGAAGGTGTCCAATGAAATCAACCTACTACCAGGTAGCTGACTGATCACCCCAGGAAATGGTGTTGTGTTAAGGACTCGGGATGAGTCTTTGTGAGTGGCACTCAGCAATGGCTATGGTTCAGGTTGGCCTCACTGATTGCAAACCCACTTTGCTGAGCCCATGCCTAGCCTCCATCCTTGCCACCAAGGACACTTTATTCAGGAGCTGTTGATGATGACAGAGGTTGCTGGGGAAAGAGGTTGGCTGGTATCCAACATGGGTCACCTTATGCACTTGATTTTTAAAATCATCCTCTGCCAAGGTCACCTTTTGGTGAGCATTTACATGGGACATAAATATCTTCATTGTTTTTGCTCATTTAGAGAAGTCAATCTACTTCTCTTTTTCCCAAATTTCCTTGTCACCAATCATGTTCCTTACATGTTTCTGACCATTCAGCCAAATCATTGGCCACAGCCCATGCACTGGTATAAAATCTCATGTCTGGCCACTCCTCCTTCTAAACAAAGTCAACAACTAAGCTCTGCCCACTGAGAGGATTTCCCTTCCCCCTCGTCTTTTGGGGACATTCTCAGAAGGGGACTGTGGTGCTGTGGCTGTCCGCTTTCTGGGGATTTGTATATATGGTGCAAAACCATCTGTAAACCAGGCCTGAGTCTTGCCTTCTGTCAACCGATCATAGGGAACTCCCCAGGAGGCCACAGGTGCAGGCTGGGAGAGAGACAAATCGTGTAGCCTGAGGGGGGAACTTGGGCATTTGGGCCACCTCTTCAGGTCACTTAATTGTGTCTTCAGGGCCTGCCTAGGTCCAATTACGGAGAGCTGCCATACATACCCATCTCTGGGGCTTTGTGTGGCAAATAACAAAGTGTGTGATGAGCAGTTCAGGTCTCCTGGTAACTTGATGGCCCGTGGTTAAGGGTTCCATCTCTATTAACGTAGCAGTCCATGAGCCGTTTCTCTAAAGGAGAGTAATTATCCAAGGAGATGGCAGGATTTTGCTGCAATTCACCCAAAGGGACCTGCCAAATGCTCCAAACAGCATCTCTGTCTTCCACGGACACTCAAGCACCATTGGGTCTGCTGGATCCTATGGTCCCAAGGGTCGGGAGCAGCTGGCATGGCCTTCTGGACCCATTGTAGAGCCTTCTTGTTCTGGGCCCCCAACAGCTTTTGCTCTATGATGCCTTACTAAGGCATGTCTTTCCTCTTAAACTGTTTTCCCTTCCTCCCTCTACCTTTCTGTATTGGCTTTAGAGGCCTAGAGAAGTTAGGTAAAGTGCCCCCAAATAAACAGATAAATATGTAGTAAATTGCAAAGAAGGAACTTGGCACTAGTCTAACTCCAGAGTCTGCGCACTTATTCGCTAT